>NC_133326.1:370154810-370472060 GCF_042186555.1 Aquarana catesbeiana | reverse complement strand
ATCCATAGCTTCTCCAGGGGGTCTTTGAGATAAGGATGGAAGAGCAAGAGGTAGCCATTATTGAATCTCTGGTAGCAGAGACATTTGTGTCTCTCAAACTTGGTTCTTCAAAAAAACATTATTGGTATCTCTCTGAGTTTCTTTGGGTTTGACGAAGTTACAGTGTAGGTGTAGGTGTCCCCGTTTTTCTTTGGTTCCTTCTCTCTGGCTCATAAACTGGCATAACATAGTAAAATGACATATACAATAAGCAAAATTATAAATGCAACACTTTTGTGTTTGCCCCTATTTATCATAAGCTGAACTCAAAGATCTACGACTTTTTCTATGTACACAAAAGGTCTATTTCTCTCAAATATTGTTCACAAATCTGTCTAAATCTGTGTTAGTGAGCACTTCTCCTTTGCCGAGATAATCCATCCACCTCACAGGCGTGGCATATCAAGATGCTAATTAGACAGCATGATTATTGCACAAGTGTGCCTTAGGCTGGCCACAATAAAATTATACTCTAAAATGTGCAGTTCTACTGTATTGGGGGGCCGGGGAGTCCAAAAACCAGTCAGTATCTGGTGTGACCACCATTTGCCTCACGCAGTGCAGCACATCAACTTCACATAGAGTTGATCAGGTTGTTGATTGTGGCTTGTGGGATGTTGGTCCATTCCACTTTAATGGCTGTGCGAAGTTCCTGGATATTGGCAAGAACTGGAACACGCTGTCGTATACGTCGATCCAGAGCATCCCAAACATGCTCGATGGGTGACATGTCCGGTGAGTATGCTGGTCATGCAAGAACTGGGATGTTTTCAGCTTCCTGGAATTATGTACAAATCCTTGCAACATGGGGCTGTGCATTATCATGCTGCAACATGAGGTGATGGTCGTGGATGAATGGCACAACAATGGGCCTCTGGATCTCGTCACGGTATCTCTGGGCATTCAAAATGCCATCAATGAAATGCACCTGTGTTCTTTGTCCATAGCATACGCCTGCCCATACCATAACCCCACCGCCACCATGGGCCACTCGATCCACAACATTGACATCAGCAAACTGCTCACCCACACACCATACAAGCTGTCTGCCATCTGCCCTGTACAGTGAAAACCGGGATTCATCCGTGAAGAGAACACCTCTCCAAAGTGCCGGACGCCATCGAATGTGAGCATTTGCCCACTCAAGTCAGTTAAGACTACGAACTGCAGTCAAGTCAAGACCCCGATGAGGACGACGAGCATACAGTTGAGCTTCTCTGAGATGGTTTCTGACAGTTTGTGCAGAAATTCTTTGGTTATGCAAACCGATTGTTGCAGCAGCTGTCCGGGTGGCTGGTTTCAGACGATCTTGAAGGTGAAGATGCTGGATGTGGAGGTCCTGGGCTGGTGTGGTTACACGTGGTCTGCAGTTGTGAGGCTGGTTGGATGTACTGCCAAATTCTCTGAAACGCCTTTGGAGACGACTTATGGTAGAGAAATGAACATTCAATTCAAAGGCAGCTCTGGTGGACATTCTTGCAGTCAGCGTGCCAATTGCACATTTCTTTAAAACTTGCGACATCTTTGGCATTGTGCTGTGTGGTAAAACTGCACATTTTAGAGTGCCCTTTTAGTGTGGCCAGCCTAAGGCATGCCTGTGCAATAATCATGCTGTCACTCTCTGTCCTGAAACATCCCCTGCAGCAGCTGGGGGGGAGGAGACCAGGGGAGCCCAGGCAACAGAAAAAAGATTAACAGAGACAGGGGGGAACAGTGGGGGTGACATATACTGATACTGCTCCCTTGTATTTTCCTCCTGTGGCATCTGAATGCTCTGCTTCAATTATGAATGAACACCATGAGTGATTGGTACCAATCACTCACTGTGTTCATTCAGAAAATAAAGGGGCCAGTACATATTTACTGGTCCCTTTCCCCGCTCTCCATCCTGAAACATCATCCGCAGCACCTGGCAGTAGGGGATAGGAGGGAAGCTGGCAGCACTGCGGGGAGGACACGCCCCTTCAGCAGAGAAAATCTGTGCCGCACAAGGTGATTAGGATGTGTCCAGGCACAGCTGGCACCCCCCGCGCACACGCTTATGATCTTAATAATCACTTATAACACTATGCACCTGTATGAAAGGAAATGGGAACACTGGGATACCCCGTTTTTATAATTTTGCACATGACTCTGTGAATCGGGATACGCATTATTGCCCTCTCATTCTGTTACATAGTATGTTCTAGCTGATGCCAACAATTTTTCTCTCTTTAGATTTGGTTCCGCTGTTAGTACATATCTTTGTGTGATGCCTTATATCTAATGTTGATGACTCTGTCTGATACAGTATATTTTGTACACATTTTGATCTTCCAATAAAATGTGTTTGTAATATAATATAATCACTTATAAAACAAATCAAATTGAAATCAATGTTAAAACCCATAGAAACAGATATGTTTACCTCATAAATCCACCAAGATTCTTTCTTTGACAGCTAGATAATCCTGTTTTCCCTACTTCAGTGTTTTTGAATTGTATCTACACCTTAGAAATGGAGACCTCTAGGGTCTCTAATATGATGTATAAAAAATGTTTTCAGAGATTATGGAAGGGTAAAATTAAAAGCAAGATTGGTGCAGGTCTGCAATACTCTAAAGAATGGAATGTAGTCCTCAATACAATATTAAATATGTTAAGTATGTTTGTAATCATATATCTTTGTGAAAATATGCAAAGTAAACTAATATGTGTAATTATACATACTGTGCAAACATGCATTTAAACTAACACATATGTGAATACATCAATAATACGTATTCAAAACAAATTAATAAGTGGTATATATTATCAACAATATAAAGTGCAACGTGTGTGTGTGCAAATATGCATATGTAATATGTAAAACGTGACACCAAATATTATAAGCAGTAAATCTCAAAATTAATAAGTTAAACCTCCCAATATAATTCACAGTGCCAGTATAATCCCCCCCCCCCCCCAAATTTTTTTTGTGCAATGTTCTTTATACATATAATGGCTCTTCTTCTTCTTCTCTTGGCTTATCTCACCAATATCAACTTGCTGTTAGAGATTGTGGACATTTTAGTGAGTTCCAATCACTGCTCCACTGTGTTGTCTCAATCACAGGCATATCTTGCCACAGAATGTATAATGAGCGAGGGGAAGGAAGGAAAAATGCTTCTCATAGCGTGATATAGTTCAAACAGGCAATTCATAAAAGCAACACTGATTTCCGCTCACATATTCGTATTCATATACATATGCTGGCCTGGCATATGGGATGACATGCTCAGCTCAGATCAGATGATTGTTGTATGCTCCAGTTATATCACATAACACGGACTCCAACCATACACCATGCAATATTGTCAGCATCTCTGTCTCACTCAACGTACATTTTGTCTGATTGACGTCTTCACAGAGTGGCAGCTTTGATTGATTGTGTTCATCTGTGGTGCTGTTAAAACTGTTTTGCATTTTTAGAGATTATACTTTTTGAAACCCCTTCTAACATCTTGAACACATGTTCCCTGATTCTGATGACCAGAAGTATAGAGGTATTAACATGTATTGATAGCCACATGGACAGTGCAGAATGTATACTACACCTTTAGTATCACAAGAAATCAAATCCTTAAAGTGGTTGTAAACCCTTTACAACCACTTTTTACTACAGGTAAGCCTATAATAAGGCTTACCAGTAGCTACCCCGGATATCTCCTAAACTTGCACGGTTTAGGAGATATCCCCATATCTGCATGTGCCAACGTCATCGGCACATGCGCACTGAAGCAATAGCATGTACGTGCTGCCTCTTCAGTTAGTGTACCATTACCGGCAGCTCCCGCATGCATGCGCGGGAGTGACGTCATCGCGGCTCCGGCCAATCACAGCACCAGAGCCCGCAATACCTGGTAGTAACTTCAGGAGTGATGTTGCAGGCCGGGGCGGTGTACGAGGACCACTGCGGGGGCTTTGATCTAAGGTAAGTAATTCATAATGAGCTAGTATGCTATGCATACTAGCTCATTATGCTTTTGTCTCACAGTTTTTTTTTTTTGTTAGTGGGTTTACAACCACTTTAACAGGGACACTCAAGTCTGTTTTTGGAGAATATGTCCATGCGCTATTCGGGGGTGTACAAGAATATACAGTAGGCTTACACACGTATACAGCCATTCACATCTATGGGTGGCTTTACTTAGCACCTGTGTGTGCCAGGCATTGAAAACAGACAGAATTGTGCATGAGGTCTTACTTTGCCAAGTAAATAGTTGCTGCTCCTTTAAAAAATCAACCTCAAAAAGCACAAATTGAATTCCAGGAATCATCAACTGTTGGATCAATCATGATAAATTTCAGTTAGCACACACTTTGCTCTGCCTTAAATATAGTATTTTGACCTTTGTTAAGAGTAAATTGTTTAGAGATGTCTTGTCAGTAGCATTAATAGTCAGTGTAACAATACCTTTTGTATAACTGGTTCCAATGGCTGCACAGAGGTGTGGGGCCCTCCCATCTTACCTAATTACTGCTGTAGAGAAGATGAGAGAGATTGCTCTACTGTTCTATCCACTGATGTGTGACAGACACTATTAAATGAGACCTGTAATGGCTGAGTTCATAAAGTGATAGTTGATAAAGCCACCTCTCAATAAAGTAACCTGTTAAAAAAGAGAACTACATAGAGTCTGAAAAAAAAAAGGTATTTTTTGCAATGCTCAAAACTGTAACGTGAAAATATGACATTATCATGTACTTATCATATTTTTCGCTCCATAAGATGCACCTGACCATAAGACACACCTAGGTTTTAGAGGAGGAAAACAAGAAAAAAAATATTCTGAACCAAATGATGTACTAAAATATTTACCAGTGCCCATGAAATGCAGCCTAACCAGTGCCAATGAAATGCAGCCTTACCAGTGCCATTAAATGCAGCCTTACCAGTGCCAATGAAATGCAGCCTTATCAGTACCCATGAAATTGCAACCTGATCAGTCCGCCACCGTGCACTGGCATTCCCTGGCGAAGATGTCATCACATCACACGCCTGTCACTCAGAGAGAAGACAGAGCAGCCCGCACAGCCGCCGCAGCCGTACTCCATTCGGCCGATTAGCCTGCTCTGTCTTCTGTCTGTGTGACAGGCCCAGCTGGGAGATTGCCCGGCGCTCTTGGGAGATGGCTGGCCCAGTATTGTAATATGACGGTGGCGAGGGGGGGGGCGAGTCAGTATTCCCTCCATAAGACGCACAGACATTTTCCCCCATTTGTTGAGGGGAAAAAGTGTGTCTTATGGAGCGAAAAATACAGTTTAATAAGAAGTTACTCAAGTAAATGAATTAAATAAAAACATACCAGATATACAAAGTGCAATTATTATATAATTTTTAGCAGTTGAGGTTAAGGCAAACTGGCTAGTCGAAAATGTCTGTTCTGTTGCACTGTACCTCTGGCATGAAACTTGAACTATCCTAGCTTGAATCACATATATGAATCCTTATACCCTAAGCAAAAACAGCATGCAATAAAATTCCTATTGAAGTGGTATAGCCCCTTTTTTAAAGCACAGCTTACAACCAAGCTTACAAACAGGCTTAAAGTGGATGTAAACCCAAATTTTTTTTTTTATATATATATCATACTGTAGAGTAAATGATTTGCTATCATTTGAGCCCAGTCTTGCCACACAGAGTTAATCCATCTCTGAGCAATCCCCTTTTATTGTTCAGTGAGACAATTCTTGACAAACTGAGAAAAACTTTGTCAAATACTCCCCCTTGCTGTGAGTGACAGGTGATTTACATCTCGTGCACTAGTCTAAGAGACATGCAGTATTTTTTAATTCCCTCCCCCACTCCTTTCTTCAGCAGCTCTGCAAGCACTGGCTGTTCCACACCTCAGCATGATTTGGCATGCTGAAGTCATGTGGTTACTTTCCTGTCTTTTCACTGGATGTTAGAGATCATAGCAGAAGTTCAGCAGAAGTTCAGTGTTAGAAATACACTGAGAAAATGCATATTGACAAGGGGAGTCTACTGACATCACGACTCCACCCACCGAGCTCCAGACAACAGACCCACCCACAGAATATGCAGTTTTTCGGGTCTAATAACAGACATTTGACAGGTAAGGATACATGCAGGAGGCATGTATATCCTTATAGATAAACCCTATGGCAGTAGTTTAGAAAGGATGACATTGGGTTTACATCCACTTTAAAAGACAATATGATGACACCTGGATTTCTGGGAATTCAAGTCCTTCGCAGCACATACACCACATCCTGTTCTCCAACAGCCCAGCACTGGATCAAAAGCTAGGGGGACAGTGGATGTTGTCTTGTATCCACATAAAGCAACAGGCATTACAAGCTGACATTTTTCCCAAGACAGGTTGATGCAATTTCATTAGATATAGAACTTAAACAGTACCAAAAGCAACTTAGAGACAGGCATTGGCACAAAGCTGTGATGTCAAAATGACTTAATGGTCCTTCCGACACTAAACATGAACCTTTTGTGTGTGTGTGTTTTTAGACAAAGAATAAACATAAATAGGTGTCCCTTTATGCAGTGTGCATTTATCAAATCCTTATTCAAGCCAGTGCAGGCTGTGTCTCTCTCTGCTGCTAATATGACAAGGCGGCTGTGAAAAGAGTGGAAAATGACTGGTGGCCCTTGAACTAAACTTGGCCCACCAGGCTGGAAAGGGTGTAATAACCGGCCACCTCTGCAGCCAGGAAGGAAGGACAGTACAGCTGTGTGAGGGAGAAAAAAAAAGAAACTAAGCAGATATACAAGCAAGGAGATAGTCTGCCAGTAGGGAAGGAAGGTGCAGGACGCAAGAGAGGTGGAGGGGAACATCCAAGGAGGCCCAGATATTACACAAGCAAGGAGACAGTCTGTCAGTAGGGAAGGAAGGTGCATGCTGAAAGAGAGATGGAGGGGAACATCCAAGGAGGCCCAGATATCACAGCCCACTTCAAACTTTCCTCTCTGCAAGACCCATGTGGATCTCCAGGGAAGGTGCTAGAATGGTTTGCTGTTTCCCTGGTGCCAGGGTTCAGCATGTGGGGGAATGGGTTGATAAATTACAGGGAAAGGCTGGGCATGACCCAGCTGTCTTGGTCAATATTGGAACCAAGGACAGAATACATGGAAGATGGAGGGTCCTTAAGTATCAATTTAAAGAACTAGGCTGCAACTTTAAGGGAAGGGCCTCCAAGGTTATATTCTCTGGAATATTGCCGTTGCCATGCTCAACACAGGAAAGACAGATGGAGCTTAGAGAACTAAATGCATGTCTAAAGACCTGGTGTAAGAAGGAAGGATTTGGGTTTCTAGAGCACTGGGCTGACTTTTCATTGTGGTACAACCTATATGCTAAAGATGGTTTGCATCTAAATGGAAGGGGGTATGCTGTGTTTTGGAGGAGGTTTATGAGAAGGCTGGAGGAGTATTTCAACTAGGATGATTGAAGGGGAGAGTGAACTAGAATTAAATCAGTAATTTAGGGGTCAGACATTAATGGAGGGTGGAATGGGGATAGGTGGGGAGAGGGTTATGGCAGATGATAAGAAGTTTGCAATGTTACAAACAACCATTGGAAATTATAGTTTTATTTGTACTAATAAAATAATATGCAAAACAGTCAGGGCAAAATGTGATAGTGAATTAAAGTGTTTGTTCAGCAATGCCAGAAGTATGCCAAGTAAAATAAGAGAATTTGAAACTTTGGTGCATGATGAAAATTATGATTTAATTGGTATTTAATGTAATTGGAATCTTTGCTTTATTGTTCACATGACTGGCTACTAATATTCCTGGCTATGCTTGTTTGTCTCTATGTGAGAAGTGATCCCAAAGCAAGTGTGAAAGAGGTCCTAGTTGTTAGAGAGTGTAAGGAGGCTGAAGCAGCATGGGTGGAAGTGCATATGGATGTGCGTAGTTCAAAGTTAAACATTGGAGTTTGTTACAGGCCACCCAGTGTTAATGAGAAGGTGGAGACTCCTTGCACAGAAGGAAAGGGCTGCAAGGGCTGGGCCAGTGATAATAATAGGGGATGTTTACTACTATGATATTAACTGGAGTAATGGCACTCCTGGAACAGTTAATGGGCAAAAATGTATAAACCTATTACAAGACAATTTTATGGTACAGTTCATAGAGGCCCGACTAGAAATGATGCTCTTCTGGACCTGTTAATCTCAAACTCAAACCATGTTGAGCTAATTACTAATGTTAATATAAAAGAACATTTGGGTTGCAGTGACCATAACATGGTTTCATTTAACCGCATACCGACTGTATAACTTACATATACGGCGGCAAAGTGGCTCTCTTGCACAGAATCATGTGATCCCACACTTCTGGGTCTAGGGTGGGCACGCACGCCACTGGTGGCCCGCTCCTGCTGTGATTTTACAGTACAGAAGGCATGAATACTCCTTTAAAGCAGGAACACTGATTCATGCTTTCCACTAGTATAAGCACCTCCCACACTACACCGAAACACAGGCTAGGCACACAGTTAACCCTTTGATCGCACCTGATGTTAACCCCTTCCCAGCCAGTGTCATTAGTACAGTGACAGTGTATGTTTTTTAGCACTGATCACTGTATTAGTGTCACTGGTCCCCAAAAAGTGTCAAAGGTGTCTGTTAGTGTCCAATTTGTCCGCTGCAATATCGCAGTCCCGTTATAAGCCACTAATCACCACCATTACTAGTAAAAAAAAAAAAAATTCACATAGTTTGTAGACGCTATAATTTTTGCGCAAACCAATCAATTTACGCTTATTGGGATTTTTTTTACCAAAAATATTTAGCAAAATACATAATAGCTTAAATTGATGAAGAAATGCAATGTTTTCTATTTTTTTTATTGGATGTGTTTTATAGCAGAAAGTAAAAATATTGTTTTTTTTTTCAAAATTGTTGGTCTTTTTCTGTTTATAGCACAAAAAATAAAAACTGCAGATGTGATCAAATACCATAAAAAGAAAGTTCTATTTGTGGGGAAAAAAGAACATACATTTCATTTGGGCACAGCGTCGCACAACCGCGCAATTGTCAGTTAAAGTAACATAGTGCCGTATCGCAAAAAATGGCCTGTTCATGAAGGGGGGTAAAGTAAGCTGTAAGCAACAAGCACATACTAGAAAGATAAAAAATACTTTAAGAGAGCAAATTTTCCAAGGATGAGAGCTCCAAGACTTAGACTGGGAGGGAATATTGGCATCAATGAACGGAGAAGTGAAATGAAAATTATTTAAAAAGACTGTATGTGAACACACTGCAAAGTGTATTTCCATGGACAATTCATTTAAAAGGCTAAAAATAAAACCTATTTGGCTCACGTCCAAAGCTAAAAAAGCTGTAAATAGGAAGAGAGCTTTTAAAAATATAAAAATGAAGGAGCACTATCATCATTTAAAGGTTACAAAGAATATAACAGAATATGTAAAACGGAAATCAAGGCCGCACAAATTTAAAACGAACAACAGACTGCAAAAGAAGATAGATCTGTAGTCTCTCACGGCTTATGCAGTAGATGTCAGCTGGTTGGCCTGGCATGAAGGTGGCAAGGTGCTGTCTCCAACTCTTAGGGTGTTCTCACATGCCCCTTTGTGGCACAATGCTAATTTTCCAGAGCTCCGGGGTTACCCCAACTCACATTGGTGGGGCTGCTTAGGTGTCACCAATGTTTCTCATGTTTTCAGAAATAATATTTTTGTGTCTTTAGAGGAACTGAAGGCCCATCATTGTGGCCCTGGGGGGTGCATCTTTTACATATGTTTTGAGCTTGTCCTCTCCTGTCTACATATTGGCAAGATCTGTTCTCTTTTTTTGATACCACGCTTCATTTGCCAGCCCCCCACATCCTGAAGGTTACATTGCTGGGCATCTTGAATGACTTTGCATCTCAGACACATGATTATATTTTGATTTGTATGCTTTTATTTTATGCTCAGAAATTAATTTTGCTGAACTTGAAAAATGCAGCTGCACCCTCTATACAACACTTTTACCATCTGGTCAATACAGATCTACTTAAAATTAAAGGTGATCTATAAAGACTGGGCCTGCCTCAAGAAGTTTACAAAAGTCTGGCACCCCTGGCTTGATATTTCGGACTCTTTTTGGGCAGATACCCTGCTGTCTCAATCATTGTAACCTGTTTATAGATATTACCATAACCCTTGGTCCACTGGTGCCATGGATACAGGCCTGATGGCTTTCCTGGTTATTATATAGGGGAGAGGTGGTGTTGGTGTGTTTGGTTGTATGAGTGTTGTGGGTCGTCTGTTAGTTGATACTATTGTCAATGCTGTTCTCTGTGATGTAAGGGCTCTGCATAGCCCAATTGGTTTATACCATTTTAATGTCTTTTACTGCTCAGTTCATGGAGTTGTGTATATAACCACATTTCTTTATTCTTGTTTTGTACCTTGAGCTGCACAATCTAAAACATAAGTAAGCACCTCCTAAAAAAATAGATCTGTGTATATAAACAAACATTGGGAAGCTCTGTGTATATAAACAAACATTGGGAAGCTCAAGTCCATAATGGGGATAATTTTGACATAGCCCCAAATTAACCATTATGGCTTAAAAGTGATATGGACCAGAAATATTTAAAAAGTATAAAGGTAAAGAAAGCACCTGGACAAGATGGAATACACCCACATGTCCTAAAAGAATTGAGCTCTGTCATTTCAAAGCCATTGTTTCAAATCTTTAGAAACTTTTTTAATGATTGGCATAGTACCACTGGATTGGCATAAGGCCAACGTGGTGCCTATATTTAAAATGGTGTCAAAGTCTTTACCAGGAAACTATAGAGCAGTTAGTTTAACTTCTATAGTTGGGAAGATACTTGAGAGTTTAACCACTTAAGGACAGAGCCTCGTTTTGAGATTTGGTGTTTACTGGTTTAAAACAGTTTTTTTTTTACTTTGAACCCCCAAACATTATATATATATTTTCTAACACCCTAGAGAATATAATCACGGTCGTTGCAATACTTTCTGTCACACCGTATTTGTGCAGTGGTCTTACAGGCGCACTTTTTTTGGAAAAATAACACTTTTTTAAATAAATAAATAAGACAACAGTTAGCCCTTTTTTTAATATAAGAAAAGTTAGCCCATTTTTTTTTTATATTGTGAAAGAAGATGTTACACTGAGTAAATTGATACCCAACATGTCATGCTTCATATTTGCGCCCGCTCGTGGAATGGCGACAAACTCTTCCCCTTAAAAATCTCCATAGGTGATGTCTAAAAAATTCTACAGGTTGCATGTTTTGAGTTACAGAGGAGGTCTAGGGCTAGAATTATTGCTCTCGCTCTAACGAATACCTCACATGTGTGGTTTGAACACCGTTTACATATACGGTGCTACTCACGTATGCGTTCGCTCCTGTGCGTGAGCTCGGCGGGACGGGCGCGTTAAAAAGAAAAATGTTCTTATTTATTTTACTTTTTATTTTTTATTTTTACACTGTTCTTTTAAAAAAAAAAGTCACTTTTATTCTTATTACAAGAAATGTAAACATCTCTTGTAATAGAAAAAAAAGCATGGCAGGACTTCTTAAATACAAGATCTGGGGTCAAAAAGACCTCAGATCTCATATTTACACTAAAATGCAATTAAAGAAAAAAATGTCATTTGAAAAAATATTTTTAAAAAAGTCCCTTTAAGAGCTATGGGCGGAAGTGACATTTTGACGTTGCTTCCACCCTGCAATGGTATGGACCTGGGTGGGGGTCATCCTCCCCTCACTCAGCTCCATACCACACACGGAAAAGGATCCGATCGCACCGGCGGGAGCGCGGCGAGAGGGGGGGCCCCTCTCCTGCCACCGAAAAAGTGATCTTGCGGCTAATCCGCCGCAGAGACCACTTTTATCTGAAAGCCGACCACCTGCTCTTGAAGAGGATACCAGGGTTATGGTAGCTAGCTGCTGCCATAGCAATGATATTCCTCTTCAAACAGCCGACGTATAACGACGGCGGGAGGTCGGCAAGTGGTTAATAAAAGATCAAATAGATGAGTTCTTGCTAGGAAAAAATATTTTAATCAACAGACGGCATAGATTCATGAAAGACAGAAGTTGTCAAACAAATCTGATTTCTTTTTATGAGGCTGTGTAAGTAAAAACTTAGACAAAGGTGTGTCTGTGGATATAGATTTTGCAAAAGTGTTTGAGACAGTTCCCCACACACAGCTAATGTGTAAGGTAAAGTCTACAGCAGTGTTTCTCATCCGGGGTTCCGTGGCGATCTACCTGTTAATCACAGACAGCTGACAGGTAGATCGAGTCTCGGCCAGCATTCAGAGTAGCACTGTAATAAGAGCTCTCTCATAATGTGATACTTCTGGCCAGCCCCTCCTTTCCTCCCGTCTACCGGGAGGAAAGGAGGGGCCAGCCAGAAGGATCACACTATGAGAGAACTCTCATTATAGCCACTTCCTGCGCTACTCTGCATTTGAAAAAACTCCTGTACCCTGATGTCGGCTGGATTCCCTATGTGACATATACCCTGATGTGTGCTGGATTCCCTATGTGACATGTACCCTGATGTGTGCTGGATTCCCTATGTGACATGTACCCTGATGTGTGCTGCATTCTCTGTGTCACATGTACCCTGATGTGTGCTGCATTCCATGTGTGACATGTACCCTTATTTCTGCTTTATTCCTTATGTGACATTTACCCTGATGTGTGCTGGATTCCCTATATGATATGTACCCTGATGTGTGCTGGATTCCTTATGTGACATGTACCCTGATGTGCGCTGGATTCCCTATGTGACATGTACCCAGATGTGTGCTGCATTCCCTATGTGACATGTACCCTGATGTGTGCTGCAATCACTATGTCACGTATACTCTGACATGTGCTCCATTCCCTGCTATGTGACCTGTACCATGTTGCGTGCCATGTGACCGATTATGTGACCTGTACCATGTTGTGTGCCCTGTAACCGGCTATGTGCCCTGTACCATATTCTGTTGTGTGCCCTGTACCGTGCTATGTTCCCTGTACTGTACCGTGTTGTGTGCCCTGTACCGTGTTGTGTGCCATGTAATGTGTTGTATGCGTGTGTGTTGTGTGTTTTAGAAGAAAACCTGCACACGTTTCACATAAAATAGGTAAGTTCTAATATTTATATTAATTATTTAATGCTATTTCTTAAAATTATTGTTGTTATAACACAGCTCGCTAATCATACCAATGTTCCGTGAGCTGTAGATCTAAATGCTATTTTAGGGGTTCCCCGATATCTCAAACCTTTTGCCAGGGGTTCCTCTATGGTAAAAAGGTTAAGAAACACTGGTCTACAGGGTTAGAAAAATCAGTTTGTAAATGGATAGAAAACTGGCTAAAAGGCTGTATTTAGAGAGTAGTCTGAGTGGTATACTCTGAGTGGTCTAAGGTTTTCAGAGGTGTACCCCAAGTTTCAGCATTAAGACCCTTACTTTTTAATACATTTATAAATCATAAAGGGTCTGGGATTAGAAGTACTATTTCAGTGTTTGCAGATGACACCAAGCTATGCAGTGGAATAACATCCTTACAAGCCAACCTCAATGCACTGTTTAACTGGGCAACTGTCTGCCAAATGAGGTTTAATGCTGATGCATCTTACATACTAGGAGGAAAACAGCTGGGGGAGTCAATGGTGGAGAAGGATCTGGGTGTTTTGGGAGATCAGAGGCTTAATAAATAGCTTGCAATACCAAGCTGCTTTCCAAAGCGAGCAAATTCTTTTTTTAATTTAAAGAGAGGTATGGACTGCAGAGAGAGAGAGAGAGAGAGAGAGAGAGATACATAGTTTTGCCCCCGTACAAATCATTAGTAAGGCCTCTTGAGAAGAGGAGATTTTGGGGGGGTGTATGATCAATGTGTATAAATACATAAGTGGTCAATGTAGTGAACTTGGAGTTTAGTTATTCACTTTAAAGTCATCACAGAGAATAAGGGGGCACTCATTACATCGTTAGGAAAAGAGATTTAATCTCCAAATACGGCTTCTTCACAGTAAGAGCTATGGAAAAACAATATAGACTCCTTCAAAAGCTGGTTCAGGCTAGCTCAGTAGACTGTTTTAAAAAAAAAGGTCTGGATTATTTTCTAGATACACATAATAGAACTGGATACTAATATTTATAGGTAAAGTTGATCAGATTGCCTCTGGATCAGGAAGGATTTTTTTTGCCCTGCTGGAGCATATTGAATCATGTTTTATCGGGTGTCTTTTGCCTTCCTCTTCAACTGTGGGTATAGGATTGTGCATATAGGATTGTATAATTTTTTCCCTTCTCTTGGTTGAACTGGATGGACTTTTTCAACCAGACTAACTATGGAAAAATCGGGGTAGAGAGGTGGCCACAAGCCTGAAGTAGAAAGATGTCAGAGACAGTGCAGCTTACCACCTACCCACCTTCACCCTGCAAGGGAAAAATGGGCCTACCTTTGATCTGCCATCATCCAACCACAGCAGCGTCCATCAGTAGACAGCATCCAGCTAAACATCTTTTTTTTTTCTCAGTAAAGGTTTATTGTATAAATGTAGAATTACACAGTTGTTATCATCTTACATTTGTGACAGAAAACAAAAAGTATAGAAGATATATAGCTCGTGATATGCATATCATTGTTTATATAATAGGTATAAAGTTTTACGTATTTCAAGCTTAACAAGTACTGTAGATCATACGTACTTAAAAGTAAAGTGATATTTATGGTTACTAAAGCAAATGAAATACATATAACATTATCATGGAGAAGGTTGGTGCGATATGTGGACTAGGAAAATCTATATAGATATTTGAAGTGTTGCAGGGAGGGGGAAGGAAGGAGTAATAGTAAGATATTCATGATAAACAAGCTCTGGGAAGTTATTATGTCTGAGTTGTATTCTCAAATTTTGACTTTAATTTTTGAGGTTTAATGTCATATCATGAAAACTATACCAACAAACAGAAAATAAAAAACACACAGACTTCTACACATCCTAAAGAGTTAAACTACAAATAGAATTTATTGCTAGAAGAAGCAATGTACAACAATTTATTAGCACAATGACCCAAGACCCCCCATATAATCCAACCCTCCCCAAAAATATTTCTCTTAAAACCAAACACACTATGTAGGGCAAAAGTACCAAAAAGTGCAAAAAAAAAACCTCACAATAGACAAGCCCACCCTCCCCAATGCAAAACACCCCCCTTGATTCCTAAATAATGTCTCAAAGCCAGCTAAAAAACGGGATCCCTGCAGCTCTCTCCTAAAACGGAGCAGTGTGTGTCTGTGTAAAACACATATAACATATATCACACCATCCCATAATGGAAAGATGCACAGAATAAGAACCACACTCTATAATATCTACAAAGCTACCCTGTTCATAAATCCATCAATCAGTGGGGCTGAAAAGGCAAACGGGATTGAACATGGGCATATCATAATGCAGTCAAATATTATACATCCGTATTCCATGTGAGTGTAATTAAAATCTGTGATCTGTGCAGTGCCTATACCTGAACAAATATTCCCCTACATAGGGAGGTATTGCTAATATTTTAACTTTTATATATAATGATATAACACATTTGTGCAATTTTATATGGGTTCTGCACTTGTAGTAATACCACTATATTGGTGTTGTGATTGATAGGTTATTAGCACCTGTTTTCGATTTAGAATAATTAAGGATGGATAGTGGCCCCTATTTAAACAAGTGACAGATGATTATCACTCGTGTTCTGACGAAGTTCCGGGTGTATAGGAACGAAACATGTAAACATCTAAATGCTAGGACAGACACCCCCGTTCCCTACTTGGCTCAGCCACCCACTTTCAGGGGTATTTTAACCCGAGCATTCAATGCACAGACCGGAAAAATCCATCTGATCGGAGAAATGCATCCAACCTCCTCTCAAGGACTCTGGAGAATCACTATACTATATACTGATATAGAAATACTGATCAGCACAATCTGAATCTTACAGTCAAGAACATTGCCAGCTGGAAAAAACATTTGCAGTGGAAGTACACTGACAGGTCGATTCCCCTGAATGTATGTGGAGATCTCTGTACAGTGACCAGTGGGATCTGTGAGTAAATTTTGCATGAATAAACATTGAGAAGTGTTACCTATAATTGGGAGGGAATATAATTACCTGCACACTGCAGGAATCCTTTCACGTTGCCATGTTTTGTTTTACTTCACTTGAATCTGGTGTAATCTCCTATATACAATGAATAAATATCTGAGCAGATTGGATCAGTATTGTGCATTTTATGCCGTTTTTCTCCAGTGATGTTATATCTCCTTGTTCTCAATGACTACTTAACTGGATTAAGCAGTTTGCCTTTTCAGCCCCACTGACTGACGGACTTATGACCAGAGAAGCTTTGTAGATATTATAGAGTGTGGTTCTTATTCTGGCATCTTTCCATTACGGGATAGTGTGATATATGTTATATGTGTTTTACACAGACAGAAAGAGCTGCAGGGATCCCGTTTTTTAGCTGGCTTTGAGCCATTATTTAGGAATCAAAGGAGGTGTTTTGCATTGGGGATGGTGGGCTTGTGTATTGTGGGGGTTTTTTGCACTATTTTTGACCCTCAGTCATACGAGGGGTACTTTTGCCCTACATAGTGTGTTTGGTTTTAGGAGGAATATTTTTGGGGAGAGTTGGATTATATGGGGGGTCTTGGGTCATTGTGCTAATAAATTGTTGTACATCACTTCTTTTAGCAATAAATTCTATTTGAAGTTTAACCGCTTCAGCCCCGGAAGATTTTACCCCCTTCCTGACCAGAGCACTCTTTGCGATTCGGCACTGAGTCACTTTAACTGACAATTGCATGGTCGTGCGATGTTGCACCCAAACAAAATTGATGTCCTTTTTTTTCCCCATAAATAGAGCTTTCTTTTGGTCTTCAATCACCTCTGCGGTTTTTATTTTTTGCACTATGAACAGAAAAAGAGCAACAATTTTGAAAAAGAACGCAATTTTTTTTACTTTTTGCTATAATAAATACCCCCAAAAATATATACATTTTTTTTTTTTTTTAGTTTAGGCTGATATGTATTCTTCTACATATTTTTGGTATGGCGGACACATCGGACACATTTGACACATTTTTGGGACCATTGGCATTTATACAGCGATCAGTGCTATAAAAATGCACTGATTACTGTAAGAATGTCACTAGCAGGGAAAGGGTTAACCACTAGGGGTGATCAAGGGGTTTATTGTGTTCCCTCTCTGTGTTATAACTGAAGGAGGGAGGGGACTGTCTAGGGGAGATGACAAATCGCTGTTCATACTTTGTATGAACAAACGATCAGTCTCTTCTCCCCTCAGGGAACCGTAAACTGTGAGTTTACACACACAGATCTCGGTTCTCGGTGTGTCACCAGCGATTGCAGGAGCCTGGCGGTGATCGCTACCACCGAGCACTCGCATCGGCCGTGGGAGCGAGCAGCAGGCGAGCTCGCCCCTAGTGGCCACAGGGCGAAGCGAAGTTACATAACGTTGTTTCTCCCAGCCGTGCCATTCTGCTGCAGTTAAACTGCGGTGGCTGGTCGGTAAGTGGTTAACTCTTTAGGGTGTGTAGAAGTCTTTGTGTTTTTTATTTTCTGTTTGTTGGTATAGTATAATACTGATTACACCCCCCCCCATATTTATTTGGTGAGCTCTACATATATATATATATTAGGTAGGATACCCACTTACTCCATATTTGTTGCGTATCATAAAAATTTACACCTCTATTAATCTCTTGTAGGTCTCATGGTCTCCATGTTTTATAGAGTTGTATTGTGGCTTCCTTTTTGATGGCAATCGTTTCTTCCATCTCATGAATAGAATTGACTTTCAAAAGCCAATCTTTTATTAAAGGAATTTTTCTCGTTTTCCATAGTGGTGGTATAAGTGCTTTGGCTGCATTTAGGAGGTGACGTGTCAAGGTGTTTTTGTATTTTTTGTAGGAGAGGTTGTTAACGTGTAGTAAACAGCAGTCTGTATCAAGTTTCAGTTGAGTATCAGTAATGTGTATTATCCATTTCTTGATCTGATTCCAGTATGTATGGATCATCTTGCAAGACCACCATATATGTAGAAAAGTCCCTCTGCTTTTGTTGCATTTGCAGAAAATGTCTGACTCTTGGGGAGACCAGCTTTTGATTTTAGCAGGGGTGATTTACCATTGGGTATGCATTTTGAAAGATATTTTTTATATGCGAGTACTCAGAAAGCATTTGTGGGTAAAAACAAAAGCTTTCTCCCATTGTTTTTCTGAGATTTGGATTTGGAGCTCCTCTTCCCAGATTTTTTTAAATGTATCTGGTAAGTCAGAGGTTGGGTGGGATATTCAACTATATGATATTGAGGTGGCTTTTCTTAATGGTGTTTGATTGTAGCATAGTTGTTCAAAGTTTGTAAGGGATCTTGTCATTAGATCTCTTTTTTTGTTATTTTGGATAAAGTCATGTATTTGCAAATATGACCAGAAGGTTAGGGATTTTTCATCAAGCTCATTCTTAAAGCTTGTAAATGGTTTTATGTTTCCTTTATATAGGCAGTGCATAGCTAATAGAGGTATTTTATCATTGACTTGAGGTATCGTTTTGTTATCTTGTCTGGGGGGGGGGGATATAGTTTATTTGCTATTGAGAAATAGTGTAGTGCTAAAAAGGTCTATCTCAGTGAACTGAGAAAAACATGAAGTCACTCAAAACAACCTATAAATGGAAATATAGAGTGCAAAAATCATACACACAAGTGAATATAAACTATGATAAACAAAGAAGTTTTAGAGTCCACACAGATATATTACAGTGGAAAAGTTCCCCTTAGTCTCCACCTGGAGTTAACGTGTAATGACGTGAACAGTGGAATATACACTTCAAGAAAATTCAGAAGGTTACAGTTGGGTACTCTTACCAGATGTGATGGACGCACCTACCATGCGGCAGTGCGTCAAACAGGCTTGTAGTGCTGGGTTCCTAGTGATGTGAGGATACCATGCTGAGTTGTATTCGTGGATCAATGACTCCAGACCACTCGCTAGCTGGTTTGGGGCTCCAGAACACTCGACAACCAGATCAATCCTAGAGGTGATGTTGGTGGACGGATACTCAATGATGCCCGGATATAAAAGAAGGAGAAAAAAGGAGCTCCATCTGGTGCAGGTCAACCAAAAAAATGGTTTATTGTAATAAAAAAAAAATCTTACTCACGGAGACCAGTCTTACACTTAATGCTGCCTGTTGTCTGCTTCATATCACTAATTTCCCTATTAGACGATACAAATGGTCTTTAACAAAGCATTTACTCAACGCAGCTAAGGCGCTAATACCACTGTACTGGAAAAACACCCCCCCCATCTATTTAAGAATGGCTAAAGAAGGATACTGAAACCTGTTACATGGAAGATACCCTAGCTCAATCTCAGGATAAAGCGGAAAAATACCAAAGAACTTGGTCTCCGTGGTTCGCCTTTAAGGCCTCAGAAGCCTATGACGCAATAATGAATCACTAAAACTCTACGAAAGAAACTCGAGACAACTTGTTACTACATCAGTAGGAATGACCTTTCTCCACCAGCAAATATCCGTACTTTAAGATACAAAACAAAATACAATTGCTTTTGCTAAATGTATGCACCCCCTTCTCCCCCCCTCTTGTCTTACCCTGTCTTTTCTTTCTTTCACACCTGTATATAAGCACTCAAAATCAAAGCTACCAACCTAAGTAAACAATATTTGTGATATAGCAGGACTATATGGGATTTAAGAATGATAATTATTTAGATTAGGGATGAGCCGAACACCCCCCCAGTTCGGTTCGCACCAGAACCTGCGAACGGACCGAAAATTCGCACGAACATTAGAACAACATTGATGTCTATGGGACTCGAACGTTCGAAATCAAAAGTGCTAATTTTAAAGGCTAATTTGCATGGTATTGTCCTAAAAAGGGTTTGGGGACCTGGGTCCTGCCCCAGGGGACATGTATCAATGCAAAAAAAGCTTTTAAAAACGGACGTTTTTTCGGGAGCAGTGATTTTAATGATGCTTAAAGTTAAAAAAAAAAGTGAAATATTCCTTTAAATATCGTACCTGGGGGGTGTCTATAGTATGTCTGTAAAGTGGCGCATGTTTCCCGTGCTTAGAACAGTCCCTGCACAAAATGTCATTTTTAAAGGAAAAAAAGTCATTTAAAACTGTTTGCGGCTTTAATGTAATGTCGGGTCCTGGCAATATGGATGAAAATCAGTGAGACAAACAGCATGGGTACCCCCCAGTCCATTACCAGGCCCTTTGGGTCTTGTATGGATAGTAAGGGGAACCCCGCACCTAAATTAAAAAAAGGAAAGGCGTGGGGCCATCAGGCCCTATATACTCTGAACAGCAGTATACAGGCGGTGCAAACAGGACAGGGACTGTAGGTTTGTTGTTGAGTAGAATCTCTTTGTAATTTTGAACTGGTACATTTTTAACGTGTTTAGCTCCAGCCAAAAAATCTATTTTAAGCTTTTTGGAAAACATAGAGAAGGGTTATCACCCCTGTGACATTTGTTTTGCTGTCTGTGCTCCTCTTCAGAAGATTTCACCTCATTTTTTGTCCCAATGACAAATGTTTTTTGAAAATTTGGGGTTTTTTGTGAAATAAGGATTGGTGATAAAGCATCAGTGGAAAGGAGAAACGTTTTTCCCATAATAACTCCTACAGGAGAGAATTTCCCTTCCTAGGGGTAGATTTCATCTCACTTCCTGTTGTCTCCTTCTGTTTGCAAGTAGGAGTTGTTTGTAAGTTGAATGTTTGAAAGTAGGGGCCAGAAATTTGGGCCTTAGGTGTTGTTGTGGCCACAACACTGTAGACCCTCACAGGGCCCTACTGTGAAATATTAGATCAAGAATTGTAATTACATGCCCCTGTTGAACAGGGGCAGAAAAATTGGGCCTTTGGTGGTAGTGGTGCTAGTGCCACAACACTGTAAGTCTTCACTCGCTCTTGGTGGGCGCAGAAACGGGCCCTGCTGTGAAATATTAGATCAAGAATTGTAATTACATGCCCCTGTTGAACAGGGGCTGAAAAATTGGGCCATAGGCACTGGTGCTGGTGCCACAACACTGCAACCCCTCACAGATACTCTAGTTGGAACACAGAAACGAGCCCTGTTGCAAAGTATTGCATCGAAAATTGTAATTACACGCCCCTGTTAAACAGGGGCTGAAAAATTGGGTCTTAGGCACTAGTGCTGGTGACACAACACTGCAACCCCTCACAGATACTCTAGTTGGAACGCAGAAAAAAGCCCTGCTGCAAAGTATTGCATCAAAAATTGTAATTACACGCCCCTGTTAAACAGGGGCTGAAAAATTGGGCCTTAGGCACTGGTGCTGGTGCCACAACACTGCAACCCTTCACAGATACTCTAGTTGGAATGCAGAAACGAGCCCTGCTGCAAAGTATTGCATCAAAAATTGTAATTACACGCCCCTGTTAAACAGGGGCTGAAAAATTGGGCCTTAGGCACTGGTGGCGGCGCCCAGAACCAAAAATGTTCTTACAAGCTATCAGCATGATCATTGAGGAGGAAGAGGATAATTACTCAGGATAGTCACTCAGCATCAGCATAGGCAGTCTTTGAAGGGATCTGAGATTTAAAAAAAAATTATTCGGTTACATCAGCATCAGGTGCTTGGTAGCTGGTGGTGATCCAAGACTGATTCATTTTTATGAAGGTCAGTCCATCGACCGAGTCGGTGGACAGACGCACCCTGTGATCAGTTACAAAGCCTCCAGCAGCACTGAATGTGCGTTCCGAAAGAACGCTGGATGCAGGACAGGCCAGTAGCTCAATTGCATACTGTGCAAGCTCTGGCCAGTGATCCATCCTCAAGACTCAGTAACCCAGAGGATTTTCAGTGGGAAAGGTGTCCAAATCAGATCTTGCCCCTAGGTATTCCTGCACCATGTAAAACAGACACTGGCGATGGTTGCTGGAACCGATCATACCTTGGGGCTGCGGACCAAAAAAATTGTCTGAACGCATCGGTCAGACGGCCACCTTCTCCACCGCTCCTTCTTTGACTGACCGAAGCCTCAGCAACACGTTGTCCAGAAACAGGAGTTTGTAACCTCCCGATCTCTGGGAACGCGTTGCACAGACCTTTTTGCAAGGCCTCCTGAAGATGTTTCATCCTCTGCTCCCTCTGCGATGACAAGATAAGGTCCGCAAACTTACCCTTGTAATGTGGATCAAGGAGAGGGTTGCCAGCCAGTACTGGTCCTTCTCCCTGATACCACGAATACGAAGATCCTTACGCAGGCTTTGCAGGATCAGGGAGGCCATGCAGTGTAGGTTTGCTGAGGCATTCGGTCCGGAGTCCTCTGGGTCACTAAGGATGACATGGTCCGCAGCCACCTCCTCCCAGCCACGTACAAGTCCATGTGTTTCTTGGGACTGATCCCTTAAAGACTGCTGCTGATGCTGAGTGCCAGGCTCCACCTCCATGCTGACACAATCCCCCTCCTCTTCCTCCTCCTCATCTTCGTCCTCTTCCTGTGTGATCGGTGGGCACGCAGGAACACTGTCTGGATAAAGGGGGCCTTGAGAGCTAAGGAAGTCCTCCTCTTCCTGCCTCTGTTCTGCCTCAAGTGCCCTGTCCATTATTCCACACAGCGTGTGCTCCAACAGGTGGACAAGGGGGACAGTGTCACTGATCCATGCACTGTCACTGCTCACCATCCTCGTGGCCTCCTCAAATGGTGACAGGACATTGCATGCATCCCTGATCTTGGCCCACTGACGTGGGGAAAAAAAACAAGCTCCCCTGACCCTGTCCTGGTGCCATAGTCGCACAGGTACTCATTGATGGCCCTCTGCTGCGTGTGCAGCCACTGCAGCATGGCCAACGTTGAGTTCCACCTGGTGGGCATGTCACAGATTAGGCGGTTCTTGGGCAGGTTAAACTCCTTTTGGAGGTCTGCCAGCCGAGCACTGGCATTATATGACCAGCGGAAATGCACACAGACTTTCCTGGCCTGCCTCAGGACATCCTGTAAGATACCTGCCCAAGAACCGCTGCACCACCAAGTTAAGGACGTGAGCCAAACAGGGCACATGGATCATTTGTCCCTGTCGGAGGACAGAGAGGAGGTTGGTGCCATTGTCGCAAACCACCCTTCCTGCCTTAAGTTGGCGTGGCGTCAACCACCTCTGAACCTGCCCCTGCAGAGCTGACAGAACCTCTGCCCCAGTGTGGCTCCTGTCCCCCAAGCACACCATCTCAAGCACCGCATGGCATCTTTCGGCCTGCATACTTGCGTAGCCACTTGAACGGCTACGGAGCACCACTGATTCTGAGGACAAAGCACAGGAAGAGGCCATTAGGAAGAAGAAGAGGAGGGGGTGGAGGAGAGAGGTGTGTCACAATCATTAGTAGTGGCATTTTGGAGGCGTGGTGGTGGAACAACCTCCAACACTACTGCAGCTTGTCCTGCATCCTTCCCAGCAGAGTCACCCAATGCGTGGTGAAACTTAGGTAACGTCCCTGTCCATGCCTGCTGGACCGTGAGTCAGCGGTAATATGCACCTTACCACTGACCGCCCTGTCCAGCGAGGCCAAGACATTGCCCTCCACATGCCGTTAGAGAGCTGGAATCGCCTTCCGTGAGAAAAAGTGGCGTTTGGGTACCTGCCACTGAGGAACTGCACATTCCACAAACTCACAGAAGGGGGCAGAGTCTACCAACTGAAAAGGCAGCAGTTGAAGTGCTAGCAATTTTGCCAAGCTAGCATTCAACCGCTGGGCATGTGGATGGCTGGGAGCAAACTTCTTTCAGCTGGGGCAGGGAAATTTGCCTGGTACAATCTGAGGTCAGTGTACCGAAAGCAGATTGCCCAAAAGTACTTGGCTGTGACACACCTAATTCTACACCTTCATTCCTCTCAGTGCAGGTCTCAGAGAGGACTGAAGGTATAGTGGGGTTGGAGATCTCAGCTGATGAGGAGCAAGGAGAGGTCCTCTTTGTTCTTTGGTGTGGGTCTTTTAGATACGCTTGCCAACGAACTGCATGGCAGGTCAACATATGTCTGGTCAAGCATGTGGTGCCTAAGCAGGAGATGTTTTGGCCACGCGAGATACGCTTGAGACATATGTTGCAAATAGCAGCGATCTGATGCACTCGTCTCAAAAAAGGCCCACATCAAAGAACTTTTTGAATAACGCGCAGAGACTGCAGCGCCCCGCACATGCGGAGCTTTGGGGTGTGATGCAGTCAGTGTGCTGCCCTTAGGCTGGTCCCTGGAGGGCATCCCGTCTCGTTGGTGATGTGCCGCCTCCTCCTCCTCACCCTCTCTCCTATCAGGCACCCACGTTGAGTCAGTGACCTCATCATCCCCTCCCTCCTCATCACTGGAGCAAACCTGGCAGTATGCTGCAGCAGGGGGAGCATGACTGCCAGATTGCTGTCCTTCTTGGGCACCCCCTCTGTCCGTGCTCACGTTACTGCCTTCATCTAGCTCAGTATCATCATCAGAGCCTTCCAAACGCTGGGAATCCTCCTGGAGCATGTACCCAACACTGTGGTCAAACAGTTCGAGGGACTCCTCAGGAGGATATGGTGGGGCTAGGGAAGGAGTCACTGATGACATTGAGCCGAGGGAAGAGGCCATTGTTTTGCCAGACAAAGTACCCTGAACATGGGTGAGAGAGGATGAGGAGCATGAGGACGGCTTGGTCATCCACTCGACCAAGTCTTCCGCATGTTGCGGCTCAACACGGCCAGCTTCCGAAAAAAAGACCAAGCGTGTCCCACGGCCACGTGCTGATGAGGATGCACCGTCTCCACGACCAGCACTGTTGCCTCTAGACACAGAGCCTGCTTGCCCTCTTTTATTGGCTTATGACTGTCTGCCTCTCCTTGTTGGCCTTCCAGACATACTAATGGCCTGTAGCTGCACTAAGCTATATATATAGATATACACTATATATATATATATATATATATATATATATATATATATATATATATGTACTGATACTGCAGCTAGCAAAATCAACTGCCTGTCTGTAGTATGAAAACACCACCAACCTTCTACAGGTAGCTTTAGCTGAACACTGTGCAGACCTCGCAAAAAACTAACTTGTAGCTTATTTAGCTGCCTGCGGTAGTGATAGGATCAGGAAAGCACCACCAACCTTCTACAGGTAGCTTTAGGTGAACACTGTGCAGAGCTCGCCAAAAAATAACTTGTAGCTTATTTAGCTGCCTGCGGTAATGATAGGATCAGGAAAACACCACCGACCTTCTACAGGTAGCTTTAGCTGAACACTGTGCATAGCTCGCCAAAAAATAACTTGTAGCTTATTTAGCTGCCTGCGGTAGTGATAGGATCAGGAAAACACCACCAACCTTCTACAGGTAGCTTTAGCTGAACACTGTGCAGAGCTCGCACTACACTAACTTGTAGCTTATTTAGCTGCCTGCGGTAGTGATAGGATCAGGAAAACACCACCAACCTTCTACAGGTAGCTTTAGGTGAACACTGTGCAGAGCTCGCCAAAAATAACTTGTAGCTTATTTAGCTGCCTGCGGTAGTGATAGGATCAGGAAAACACCACCAACCTTCTACAGGTAGCTTTAGCTGAACACTGTGCAGAGCTTGAAAAAAAATAACTTGTAGGTTTAGCTGAACACTGTGAGGAGGACGCACTACCCTAACTTGTAGCTTTAGCTGAACACTGTGCAGAGGTCACACTAAACTAACTTGTAGCTTTAGCTGAACACTGTGAGGAAAATGCACTACACTAACTTGTAGCTTTAGCTGAACACTTTGCAGAAGTCTCACTACACTAAATGTAGTTTTAGCTGAACACTGTGAGGAGGACGCACTACACTAACATGTAGCTTTAGCTGAACACTGTGCAGAGGTCGCACTACACTAACTTGTAGTTTTCGCTGAACACTGTGAGGAGGACACACTACACCAACTTGTAGCTTTAGCTGAACACTGTGAAGAGGACGCACTACCCTAACTTGTAGTTTTAGAGGAGGACGCACTACACTAACTTGTAGCTTTAGCTAAACACTGTGCAGAGGTTGCACTACACTAACTTGTAGTTTTCGCTGAACACTGTGAGGAGGACACACTACACCAACTTGTAGCTTTAGCTGAACACTGTGAGGAGGATGCACTACCTTAACTTGTAGCTTTAGCTGAACACTGTGCAGAGGTCACACTAAACTAACTTGTAGCTTTAGCTGAACACTGTGAGGAGGACTCACTACACTAACTTCTAGTTTTAGCTGAACACTGTGAGGACGCACTTCACTAACTTGTAGCTTTAGCTGAACACTGTGCAGAGGTCGCACTACACTAACTTGTAGTTTTAGCTGAACACTGTGAGGAGGACGCACTACACTAACTTGTAGCTTTAACTGAACACTGTGCAGGGGTCGCACTACACTAACTTGTAGTTTTAGCTGAACACTGTGATCAGGATGCACTACACTAACTTGTAGCTTTAGCTGATCACTGATTGGCTCCTGCTGGTCCAGTCACAGAGGGAGTGGGGATCACCTGCAGTGCGCAGGCTTGGCTTAGGTACATTGTTTGATGCAGCCGGGCCGCTCTGCCGCAGTATATGCGTGGTGGGTGGTCTGGAAGTAGTTAAACTTCTCCAAATCATCTAGATCCACAGAGAGACCCGTAAGGGGATTTTCAATTTCTGGGACACTCCAAAAGACCTACTGCACTGCAAACTTGACAAGGACAGCAAGCTCAAGTGGGGTGGAGTGCCCATTTACTTTACAATCTCAGATACATTTGCAGACCACTTTAACTTCTGACAGCTCCCTGTGTTCCTGAACATTTCCAAGAAACTTGGAAGTTTCTCTCTCCTTGCTCAGAGAGGCCACACTTGATGAGTAACAGATAGATGGGCAAGTAATTTGCAGCCAGATAAGAGGCCCTTCACTGTCAGAACAAGTGTTTGGACAGTTAGGCAGAAGACTAAAAGCATGCATCTTCTCAGGAAGACTGAGTTACTTTGGATAACCCCTCCCCAATTGCTACCAGAGTGTTCCAGTTCAAGTGGGGTGGCCCTTTGTGCATAAGATCCTTTGAGCTGTTCACCTTTGTAACCAGAGCTATCGTGGACTTCTAGGAGGGATGTTGTTTATGAAAGTAATTTGGGCAAAGCTTTGTTCACAGAGATAGATCTTTTGGTAGTACAGCACTAATCACATAAACCATGTGATAGCAGGATTAATAGCGTTTACCAGGGTTAATTGTCTATTATTTTAATATAATGAAGGCTTCCTATTGTAGAAAAGCTATGTTGTCAGCATCTACAACAATGAGAAGAGAGTTTTCCTCTTGTTCTGCATACACCCACCCACACATGTGACATCTTCTCCACTCACAATAACATTACCTTCTAATGAACATGATTACTTCAATGGGGACAAACCTATGTTTTTTTTTTCATCACAGGAGCAATTTATAGTAAAAATTCTTAGCAATTTCTGGTCTAGAGAGGGACAGCGAGGTTTTAGGAGAAAGAAATTTGGAGCCTGGAAAACAGCTTTAAATTACATTAGGAGAAACTTTACCCCCCTTTACCTATTTTTTCTTCCATCTCCTGCTACCTTTTTTGCAGGGTTATCTTTGAAATACATACTTGCATACTCAGCAAATCCAGCATATTTTTCTTTTGAGACACATGCACACTATAGAGGCATATGATTTGTTCATATTTCAGAGGTTTACAACCACTATAAGGAACCCAAGCCTTTGAATAGGCAGCAAATTATAAAATTTCTGCAGTGTGGGCCTTGTTTTAAAATATCAGCTCTATTGTAATCTGCAGCCTCTGCCTGCAATGTACCAGCCATGATAAAAATACAGCCATGTGGTAACTGCAAGCACACACAGTACTATGCACTAAAAAGCCATGAGGAAGCAGTACCTCAGTAAGAAATGTAGTCAGCAAAAGGCCTGCACTCATTATCAACACAAAGTTCCCTTTGCCCCCAAGGTAAAAAGGCCAAAGCACAGCCTCCTCTCCATAAGCTGTGAATGAGTTCAGCAGCATAGGTCCTCACCTTTTTATACCTCCATTCTGCTAGTTTATGGCAGTTAATGTGCTGTACAGAGGCAAGTATCCAGGTGGTATTTTTTGATCAGAAGGTAATGTGGTTGATTTACTAAGAATGGAGACTGCAAAATCTGGTGCAGCTGTGCATGGTAGCCAATCAGCTTTCAACTTCAGCTTGTTTTGACAAAAAAAAATGGAAGCTGATTGGTTTCTTTCAAGAACTGCACCAGATTTTGCACTCCCCAATCTTAGTAAATCAACCCCAATGCCTGTCCACCAGCTGGACCAGGCTGTCAGTATCCAGATCCACATTACAGCAGACATGTGATCAAGCAAGCATGGGCAGGAATGGTATGACCTTCATGACACAGTGGGCAAAGAAGCCTGTAATTTTTTAATGCTTTTTATTTGAAACAATATTTCTAGTTCATATTTTGTTTATATTTTCCAAATTTTTATCATGAAAAATTAGTTGGGTTGTTTTTCAGTTGTTAGGCTGTCCCTTCCTGGATCAAGCAGGCTGGCATGTTAAGCTGAAAAATCAAATGCGTTCAAGTAATTACATTAATTAACCTTAACTAATTCATTAAACTCCTAGATTGTAAGCTTTAACGAGCAGGGCCCTCTGATTCCTCCTGTATTGAATTGTATTGTACTTGTACTGTCTGCCCTAATGTTGTAAAGCGCTGCGTAAACTGTCGGCGCTATATAAATCCTGTATAATATTAATAATAATAATAAACGATTCACAGCGATTCTGCCTGAGACCCCAAAACAATGGATGCGAATGGGGCCTTAGCTTTCCCCAACTACGAGATACCTCCTCCTTGGAACCCTGACTTTTTTAGGTAGGGGAATGGCACATTGGGTAACCCCCATGACTGGGCCTTCCAAGCCACCTGAGCACAGTTCAGAGGTTATCGGTAAAGGTTTGTGTGGCTCTTTCACAATCATTTTCTTAAACAGTCAACAGCTAGCGTTTGGGTTGAGCTTGTGGTCAACCAAAATTCAAAGCTCATCCTTAGCTGACAACAGAGTAGCTTTTCTGGACTGAATTTACATAGAAATTATTGCAACCCTGCCAAGTTGTTTTTTGCTAAACTACATAATCCTTTCACAAATGTAGGTGGGTTATTTTATAACCTAAAATATAAACTGGGAAGCTATTTAGACCTCTTGTGATAAACTTTAGAATACAAAGAGTACAGGACAGCTCTGAATTCCCAACAAGATCAACCAGCAATTTTTTGCACTTATTGAAGAGATATACCCATCGGCTTTCAAGGGTATATTTAACAAGCTAAAAGGGAATGCATAAAATAAATGAATTGTCACATGCACATACACTTTAACTTAATTTAAGAGTAAAAGTATAAATAAGAGTCAAATATGTTGTGGATCCTGGCTCTTGCTACACGTCAAAACTGTAAGATCAGCTAGATATGTATTAGCAATAAAGAATATTTGACTTTATCCTATAAATATACATTTTTTTTTCTGACCTCCATATACCTGCTGATATTCCATACTGTGCTGGATCTAGATACTGCACATTGCAGCCATAGGGCTTATTTCATTGACAGAGTCAGATCTAAACCGGCTTATGTAGAAACTTTGATGATAACACAAAATAAACTAGGAAGGTGAAATAAAGATAAGGTGTCATCGTTTATGCAGAAGACCCCACATAGAGTCTGCTTTTAATACTTTATATTCCTGTTGTAATAACATATTACATTCTGCAACTGAGATGTGGCTCACAATATGTTCTCTGTGTTTGTAGTTCATAGGCAGCAAGTACAGAATATTTCAACCTTTGTGCATCATTTTCCAAGAAACAATACATTATATATCTTCTGCATGTATATCTCACACCTACATGCTGATATTGCATATTAGAATGGTCCTTTGTTGTACAAATTTATCTAACATGCACATTTACTTTGAATTTTGTATTTTACTGTAAAGAAGATGTGAACACTAAAATCTTATATAAGCTTTAACATGGCAATGCAATTCCAAAAGTTGTTTGCAATCTTTTTACATTTGTAACTTTTGTTAAAGTATATAAAAAAGCCAACATCTTAATTTTTCATTTTCGATAGCATAAGAAATGGTTAAAACCATTGTCAGGTTTTATTTTTGTCATCTGTGTCCCATTTGAAAGATTTTCCTTCACATCCTAAACTCAAAAGCAAGTGTGAAAAAAAGCTCTTCAAAGTGACGTCCTCTCTTGGACAATTATCACTAGAACAGGTGTTCCCATTGGAAGCTTTCCACTCTATTTAATTTCTAAAACAAAAAAGAAAAACAAAATTGCCTTTAGATATACTTTAAAATAACACTTTAATAACAGTTGTTATTTCAAGGGCCAGGACACCTATTGAGTTTACATAAGCTATGGGTAGACACTGTAGGATTGAGTTATACACAAGTCTTAAGGTAGAATTCCAGCTAAAGTCTAACCAATCTTAAAAATGCCCCCAACACCTAAACTGTACTAACTAATCTGTGTAAAAAAAGATGTACAGTATATATTTACCTTTTTTCAGCCTGCTCCAGGCCGGCCACATGATCCCCTGGGTTAGCCAGCGGTGGCTGAGGGGAAATAAAGAGAGTGCCCAACAACCGCTGTGAAAGCCAAGAATGACGATGTCATGCATAGGCTTCCATGGTGTAGCCATTATTGGCGGTCCCAACTCTCCTCTGCAGCCGCTGCTGGCTGACACAGGGGAGCCAAATCGTATGACCGGACTGGAGAGGGCTGAAAATAGATATAAATATATACAGTGCATCTGGAAGGTAGTCACAGCACTTCACTTTTTCCACATTTTGTTATGTTACAGCCTTTTTCCAAAATTGATTAAATTCATTATTTTCCTCAAAAGTCTACAAACAATACCCCATAATGACAATGTGAAAGAAGTTTGTTTTACATCTTTGCAAATTTATTAAAAATGAAAAACAAAAAAAAATCACATGTACATAAGTATTGACAGCCTTTGCTCAGTACTTTGTTGAAGCACCTTTGGCACCAATTACAGCCCCAAGTATTTTGGAGTATGATGCTACAAGCATGGCACATCTATTTTTGTGCAGTTTTTCCCATTCTTCTTTGCAGGACCTCTCAAGCTCTATCAGGTTAGATGGGGAAGTATCCAAAAAGGTATTGACCGCACTCCACGACATAGAGGATAAACAAATTATTTTGTTGAAGAAATAAACAGTTCATGACAAACACAGGTACAGACGAACCGCAGCAGGAGTTGACGTGTTTCACGAATAAACTTCGATTAGTCATAACCTAGAATGCACTTCCAAATGTAACTCTTAAATAGTGGAAAACCAGCTGAACATGATAGGTGCTTAATTGGAGCTGTTTAACATATTCAAAAAAGTTCCTATAGTTGGTTAAAAAGAACCTTACAAACATCAAACAACACTTGCTATAATAAAACCAACAAGTACATATACCAAAAATAGAAACCTAATTGTACTTATTATGGCAATAATGGTGTATCATTAAGGAAAAAAACCTTATAAAATATATATATAATATAAGTAAATACATATAACCATATATAAATATATATAATCCAAACATTTATTGAATAAATATACATAGATCTCATAAACCCATTGATGAATACAAATATAAAATGGACAATATCAGTTGCACTACAATAAATTATTTCATTATTTCATACATGTTTATCAATATGATCTCCAAACAAGAATACTCACTGCTCCAGGTGAGGTTTTGATAGCCTGATGATCAGGACAGGTGGCCGCCTCGGCTCACCTCCGCATATAATCAAAAGAAGAAATGGCCGCACTTTGTACTCGATCAAAATTCTTTTATTCAGAACATCCCAAAGTGTTGACAAAAATCTGGTAGATGCATTTCACACACTCCAAGTGCGCTTAATCAAAGATACGGGAGCGCTCCCATTAGCCAACCTGTACATGGGTTGGTGGGAGCGGTCACGTATATTTGGAGGAGAGATCCCCTTTAGGTCTTCTGTTAGGTTATACCTGAGATTTATAGATGACCTCTTGTTCATCATGGAAGATGGTACATCCATGTTCATTCCCTTTTTGGAGTACCTTAATTGTAATAACAATAATCTCACCTTTACTGGTGAAGTTCATAATGATGAAATACATTTTCTAGATGTACTCCTGAAGGGACAGAACATGAGAGTCAGCACGTCCCTATATAGAAAACCTGGTAATTCTCTTCTGTTAGCCAAGTAAGGACATCCTAGACACACAATTAAAGGTATACCTGTGGGACAATTTATACGAGTGAGAAGAATCTGCGGAGATGATTTGGATTTTTAACAAGAGGCAGCATACCTGTTCCAACGTTTTTTGGAGAGAGGATATCCAAAGTGAATGATTGATAGGGCTCCGACTATTGCTAGAAGTAAGAACCGGTGGGATCTTATCAGGAGGAAATTGCGGACTAGGGATTGTCATCTGGACAGAATGACTTTATCTACTCCGTATAGTAATGAATTTAGAGAAATTAGAGCTATAATCACTAAACATCTTCCTGTTCTATATGCGGATGAAACTTGCGCCAATATTCTGTGGGGGGGAATCAATATAGTGTCCCGCAGAGCCCCTTCCCTGAGTCGCACCTTGTCCCCTAGTTTTTTCAATAAGAAAACTATTAAGTTGGCCACATGGCTGCATTTTAAGGGAAACTTTAGGTGCAGTGCAATGGGATGTCCCTGTTGTGGCCATATCACTGGTGGTGATCAGTTTGTCTCATCAATGACACATAAGGAATATAAAATATCAAATTTTTATAATTGTAATACTAGCTATGTTGTCTATTTGTTGACTTGTGATTCATGCCACATTTAGTATGTTGGTAGAACAACTAGACGTCTACGTGATCGTTTTTATGAGCACCTATATAGTGTAACGAAAAATCTATCAACAAATGTGGCTAAAAACTTTAATTTATGCCATAATGGCAATATTACAGTCATACATATACAAAGCATTGAGAAGGTCAGGGCTCCACCCAGAGGTGGTGATATATTTCAATTACTTTGTTGTAGAGAGGTATTTCAGCTCCAGACTCGCATCCCACATGGGTTAAATTTTGAGTGGAATGTGACCCATTATTATGACTAAACATGATGAATACACTCTGACAAAGTATTAACATCAACATTCAAAAATAACCACATCATAATCTATTCATCCTTCATTGTTCAGTATTACTATTTTTTGTTTTATATATATAAGTAATATTTTTTTTTTACATATACATATATACATTTTTTTTTCTATATATATATATTTTTTTTAATTGTTTTTTCGTTTATTTCATCTTTTTATTTTCACTTTCGGGGTTTGTCTAAGACATGTACTACATACACACAGGAATGTGCATTTTCATTTGCATATTCTTCATTTGCATATTCTTCAAGTATAGACATATATATACATTAAGTTGATGAAGGGTGGATGAAAATTTGGCCTTATATTTACTGCCCTGGTCTTTCCCTCCGCACAGTTCTCTTGATGTGTCTTGCCATATTTGGTGTTTTATGAGCTTAAAGAGGTATGGGTTGATATATGTCAGTTTTTACTGACTATATATAGATTGATAAATATTCATTGATAATTTTAATACAGTCCCATATCTCTTGCTGCTCAACCAGTTTTGTCTGTTTGTCTTTTTTTGTCTTTCTGTTTTTCCCTCTTTACTTTGCCCTCTATTGCCCACCCTTTCTCCGTTGTTCCTTTTGGGGGCTTTGGAGAAAGATTCCTTGAATTATCTCCCTAGAGTACTGTACCATATAGAGTGATATATGTTGTTTAATGTTTTTATAATGGAGTGAGATATCCTATGCGTTTACACATATACATATATATGTGTGTGTGTGTGTGTGTGATGTGCGTGTGCATACTTCTGTTAAGGGATGGTATATGATGGGTTACACAAATTCATTTTAATCCAACATGGTGATTACAATGGTTTTATGGTGTATGTTTATCACTATTTACTAATATATGTACACATTTTTAGAAATATCTTTTCACTATATACGATTGTTCTACTTTACATTAATCTATATGCGATGCGATACATATTTATATGTGTGTGCATTGCTCTAGGTTGCTGTAGGTTTTTCTGTTTCCTTGGTGTCTACGTGTATCATATAACAGGAAGCATGCAATTGAATGATTAGTGTCACCTGCTATACAACTAGGTTGGGCTTTATAAGGAAATCTATGCTGCTCTTTCTGTGTAATGATTAAGCACACTTGGAGTGTGTGAAATGCATCTACCAGCTTTCTGTCAACACTTTGGGATGTTCTGAATAAAAGATTTTTGTTCAAGTACAGAGTGCGGCCATTCTTTCTTTTTATCAATATGATCACAATATCTGTAAATATAAGAAAAAAGGCAAAGCAGTAGGGAACAATAAACCACGTATATATGTATAAATATGTCCAACCAATTTTTCATCCAACACCAGCACATGAGAAAATAAAGGAACCTAAATCCCCTTTCTACTCAGAAAGAGTGTGACGTCCCACTCGTGTCCAAATATCCAAGATAGTGTACATACATATGTATGGGGACATATTAGTAAGATAAAGAAATTAAACAGGAGAACCTAAATCACCTCTACTCATAGTAGTGTGTAATGTCCCACTCATAGTTCAATCCCTTGGTGTCCTGGTCTGGAGTTTAAAAATCCAGAATACCTCTCTCTTACAGAGGAGGCAAAATGCATCCCATCCTCTGTGAGGGACTCTCACTCTTTCAATGATTTGCACTTTTACTAGTGACAAATCACCTGCATGCATGGTGTTAAAGTGACGGGCTACATTGGTGGATTTACAACCTCGTATATCTGCCAGGTGTTCACGGAACCTGTCTCTGAGCCTCCGAATCTCCTTCCCACATATTGAATGGAACATAATGGAACATAAACCACATTGTGGGTATTGCAATTAAAAAAAACTATCTATATTGTAGGTATTGTTAACTACAGTGGTGAAATGTGTTACCAGATAAAATGTGGGAACAACAAAGACATTCACTAGAACCACATTTGAAATTACCCTTAAAATGGAGCCAAGTTAAAGAGCGTACAGGTAAAGCCATGGACCTGAAAAAACAGGAGGTAAAAAATTACCTAAAGTTCGTGCTTTTCTCGCTACAACATTAATGGCCTTATCAAGGATTTGAGTACAGGTTTCGTCATTGTATAGAATAGGTAAATGTTTATAAACAATTTGTTGAATCTGTTTAAATTCCAAACTATGTGCAATAACCAATGATGGACAATTACTTCCATCATTGGTTACCCTCTGTTTTCCCCTGTTATACAAAAGATCTCTTCTATTTTTCTTAACCACCATAGAATAAGCTCTATCCAGAGACCATTGTGGAAAGCCCCTAGCAAGAAACCGATTGTACAAAAAGGTTTGATTCTCTCTCAAAACTAGAATTCTCATTACATATCCTATGTAGTCAAAGGAACTGTCCAACTGGGATACCTTTAATGGTGTGGGATGGATGGCTTGAACGGGCAGACAAAAGGATGTTGCCGGAAAGGGGTTTACGATATAACTGAGTGTGAATCCTGGCTCCATCATGTCTAAGTTGTACATCCAAAAAATGAACTACGTCGACATCCATCTGCCCAGTGAATAGAAGATTGCATGTATTGTCGTTCAGGTAATTCAAAAAAGAAAACAAATCAATATTATTATTGCATATAAATATCAAATTGTCTATATATCTGAAATACATAGCAATCTGGCTCCTAAAGGGGTTCATATCTCCAAATATGTAAACCAACCCATTAAGAGATTGGTGAGTGAGGGCGAAAATTTCGCCCCCATCGCTGCCCCACACCTCTGGAGATCGAAAACCCCATTGAATAGAAAATAGTTGTGAGTCAATAAATGATCCAAAGAATCCAACATAAACTCCTGTAAATCTAATGACAAATCTGTGTAACCAGTCAAAGATGAAGAGACCACCTCATAGACTAAATCATGGGGTATTGTTGAATAAAGACTCAAGACATCGCATGTAACCTATGCAAAATCAGATTGCCATTCAAATTCAGATTAGATGGGGAGCATCACTGCACAGCCATTTTTAGATCTTTCCTGAGATGTTCAGTCAGGTTCAAGTCTGGGCTCACTCAAGGAATTTCACAGAGTTTTCCTGTAGCCACTGCTTTGTTATCATGGATCTGTGCTTAGGGTCATTGTCCTGTAGGAAGATGAACCTTTGTCCCAGCCTGAGGTCCAGAGCACTCTGGAGCAGGTTTCCTCAAGGATTTCTCTGTACATTGCTGCATTCATCTTTCCCTCGATCCTGACTAGTGCCCCAGTTCCGGTCGCTGAAAAACAGTTCCACAACATGATGCTGCCACCACCATGCTTTACTGTGGGGATGGTATTGGCCAGGTAATGAGCAGTGCCTGGTTTCCTCCAGAAATGACGCTTGCCATTCAGGCCAGAGTTCAATATTTGTTTCATCAGACCAGATAATTTTGTTTCTCATGGTCTGAGAGTCCTTCAGATGCCTTTTGGCAAACTCCAGACAGGCTGTCATGTGCCTTTTACCGAGAAGTGGCTTCCGTCTGGCCACTCTACCATACAGACTTGATTAGTGGAGTGCTGCAGAGATGGTTGTTCTTCTGGTAGGTTCTCCTCTCTCCACATAGAAATGCTGGAGATCAGTCAGAGTGACCATCGGGTTCTTGGTCACCTCCCTGACTAAGGCCCTTCTCCCCAGAATGCTCAGTTTGGCCAGACGGCCCGCTCTAGGAAGAGTCCTGGTGGTTGCAAACTTCTTACATTCATGGATGATGGAGGCCACTGTGCTCATTGGGACCTTCAATGCTGCAGACATTTTTCTGTACCCTTCCCCAGATCTGTGCCTCGATACTTGTCTCAGAGGTCTACAGACAATTCCTTGGACTTCATGGCATTGTTTGTGCTCTGACATGCACTGTTAACTGTGGGACCTTATATAGACAGGTGTGTGCCTTTCCAAATCATGTCCAATAAATTGAATTTACCACAGGTGGACTCCAATCAAGTCTCAAGGATGATCAGTGGAAACAGGATGCACTCTAGCTTAATTTTAAGTGTCATAGCAAAAACTGTCAATACTTATGTACATGTGATCTTTTTTTTTGTTTTTTATTTTTATTACATTTGCAAAGATTTCAAACAAACTTCTTTCACGTTGTCATTATGGGGTATTGTTTGTAGTATTTTGAGGAAAATCATGAATTGAATCCATTTTTGGAATAAGGCTGTAACATAAAAAAAAGTGAACCGCTGTGAATACTTTCCGGATGCATTGTACATGTTAGTTAGCAGCATAGGGTTTGTTAGGGAAGGGGGGGGGTGTTGAGGGGGGAGAATTGTTAAGACTAGTTAGGCTTTAGCTGGAATTCTACTTCAAATCCTGCAGGGACTACAGCCAAAATGATTATCCCTATGTTTTCTTGTTATGAAATCCAAATTCTCTTATAGCGCTTATGAAATAAATGAAAGATCCCACAGAAAAGATTAGGCTGATTTATCATGATGGCCTGACCTTTTAAATAAATATACATATGAAATCTTGTTTTAGTTAGTAGGCGGCCACTGTTGTGATAAAAATTAACTGACAATATTTAAGCGGCGTGATACTTAAAAGCCTTTAATACAAATAGAACTAGCTTCAAAGCACATCCATCACCCCAAACGTGAAGTTTTATGTTATACAGTAAGTATAACAGATAATTTTGCTATTAAATAAAGTAATTGACGAAATGCAGATGTAACAAACATTTGGCATACATATTTACTAGAGATATTTGTGTTTGGATTCTTTTAGAACATGTACAAGTTCTCCCTCTGGTGGATTGAGTGTGAAAAAAATTTGACTGATTATGTTTTAGATCTGTGTAATTGAGATGGCAAGAGCCGTCTTCAATATAATGTTTTGCTCTACTATTAGAGGAGAGGTCCTGTCAGTTTATTATTGCCCAGGGTGTTTCCATTGTTGGATTACATACTGACATGTTTATATTGAGAAGGAAGGCAGGTAAGCTTCTGGAAACATTGCACTAAAGCTGGGTTTACATGTAGAGTTTGTTTTTTTGTGTGTTTAACTCACAGATCTTGCATCTACACAAGCAATGTGGATGCAGGGATCCCCTCGCTGGGCCATGTTATTTTAGCGAGGACTGGGACCCCCCCCCCCCATCAGAATGCACATATTACCAGCAGGACCATTCGACAGAAGCCAGTCAAATAATTGGCTTCTGTTGAACATAGAGGGGAACACGCAAATCAAAATTCAGCCAGTTCCCACTGACCTGGACAAATTTCAATACATGTATATCCAGCTTTACTGGCAGTGTATAAAAAGACAAAAAGAAAAGCAGGTAGGTACCCTGCATTTTTGCAGGGTAGGAATATGCGAGAGTGTGTGTATTCATTGCATGGAAATGTGCTGCCCTCTGCAGATATGGGTGGGTGCCATTAATTCTTGAAATGAATGGGCTGCTGGAAGGATGCAAAAAAGCTCAGATGCACCTATATGGTGTGAACGAGTCCTCAAGTGGGATTCATAGACTAGCTTGAGATTAGTGATAGATCAAACTGCCCTGGGCTTGATTTAAGTAGGGTTAAATGAACTTCAAAGAAGTTTAGATACTGAACTCGAACCCCATTAAACTTAATAGGAGCCGATGCTGTTGTAGCCTGGTCTGCAGAACTGGCAGGAGAAGAGTAACATCATGGACCTGACTGCCAGTTTCAGGTGTACAATGCTGCTCTTGCTCACTTTTGTGGAGCGCATTTTTGTGTCTGATCAGTGACAGAGAAAGTTTACAGGCACAGATGCAACAGAGGCTGTTGTCACAGAACATTCAGCCAATGTTAAGCCATCATCCATCCTTTTAGGGGGCAAACTGAGGATGTGGACTGCTACAGACTCTGGAGAGAAGTTTGGAAGACTGTGTGCGATAGAATCTAAAGCCAGTTCAGTCTGTAGAAACTATAAGAATGAAAGACTTTAGCTACCAGTGGAACTGTGGTGGAGAGTAGGAGGAGTGCTGTAATTTTTGCAGGAGAGGAAGGAAGGATGGCTTGCAGAGAAACTGAGGCTGCAAGGGGACCCGAGTGAAACAAAACAGACACAGTGGCAGCCATTCTGTAAAGTTGGAGGATGCCCTGGATGCTGGGTGAGCCTGCTGGCTAATTGAGGAGCTGGGTAATGAAGATACTGACCAGGGTACACTTTACCAGTGAGCAGAAAGAGATCCCTTGTTGACACAGAGTGGTGAGGGGCTGCTGGCCAAACCTGCACTGTGACAGATCTAGCTGGGACAGGGGCTTTTGGAGAGAACTGGGAAACCTTTGTTTCAGCCCCCATGTCCCTCTTATGTTTAAGTTACCCTGTATCTATTAGGGGCACAGGGTGACCAAGCAAATAGGACAGTAATATTTATCTACAATATTTCCCAGGAAATATACAAATATACAAAGACTATTCCTGGTTTATTTGATTCTGAACTATACTGTACATGTTAATTGAAAGAGCTGATCACATTGGCCTCTGTACAATGGGGCAGACAGATAGTCTGCTACTGGGGGCTCCTGCTATTGTGTGAAGGTGTCCTGTGTTTATACTTATTATAATGTGGATTACAGTGCCTGGCAAAAGTATTTACCCCCCTTGGCATTTTTCGTGTTTTGTTGCCTCACAACCTGGATTTACATTATTTAATTTACAGAACCTGCCCACAACTTTGAAGATGTTTTTTTTTGTGATGCAAGCAACAAATAGGACAAAATAACAGAAAAAGTCAATGTGCATAACTATTCACCCCCCCAAAGTCAATACTTTGCAGAGCCACCTTTTGCGGCTATCACAGCTCCAAGTCACTTTGGATAAGTCTCTATGAGCTTGCCACATCTTACCACTGGGATTTTTGCCCATTCCTCCTTGCAAAACTGCTCCAGCTCCTTCAAGTTGGATGGTTTGTGCTTGTGAACAGCAATCCTTAAGTCTGACCACAGATTTTCTATTGGATTGAGTTCTGTGCTTTGACTAGGCCATTCTAACACATTTACATGTTTCCCCTTAAACCACTCATGTGTTGCTTTATCAGTGTGTTTGGGGTCATTGTCCTGCTGGAAGGTGAACCTCCGTCCTAGCCTCAAATCACACACAGAGTGGTACAGGTTTTGCTCAAGAATATCCCTGTATTTAGAACCATCCGTCTTTCCCTCAGCTCTGACCAGTTTCCCAGTCCTGACTGCTGAAAAACATCCCCAAAGCATGATGCTACCACTACCATGTTTCACTGTGGGAATGGTGTTCTTTGGGTGATGTGGTGTGTTGGGTTTGCGCCAGACATTTTCTTTGATGGCCAAAAAGTTCAATTTTAGTCTCATCAGACCAGAGCACCTCCATACATTTTGGGAGTCTCCCACATGCCTTTTTGCAAACTCAAAATGTACCATTTTGTTTTTTTGCTGAAAGTAATGGCTTTCTTCTGGCCACTCTGCCCAAAGTACAGTTTATTGTCGTCATATGTACAGATACTCCAGTCTCTGCTGTGGAACGCTGCAGCTCCTCCAGGGTTACCTTAGGTCTCTGTGCTATCTCTCTGATTAATGCCCTCCTTGCCTGGTCCGTGAGTTTTGGTGTGCAGCTGTCTCTTGGCAGGTTTGCTGTTGGGCCATGTTCTTGCCAAGTTCTTTTCCATTTGGTTATATTTATAGATTTGATGGTGTTCCTAGGGATCATCAAAGATTTGTTTTTTTTTTTTTTTAAACTTAACCCTGACTTGTACTTCTCAACAACATTGTCCCTTACTTGTTTGGAGAGTTCCTTGGTCTTCACAGCAGTGTTTGGTTAGTGGTACCTCTTGCTTAGGTGCTGCAGCCTCTGGGGCCTTTCAAAAAGGTGTGTATATGTAATGGCAGTTAATGTGACACTTAGATTGCACACAGGTGGACATCATTTCACTAATTATGTGACTTCTGAAGGTAATTGGTTGCACCAGAGCTTTTTATGGTCTTCATAACAAAGGGGGTGAATACATATGCACATGACAATTATCAGTTTTTTATTTCTGAAAAATGTATATATTTTATGTATATATTTTTCTAATTTTACTTCACCAACTTAGACTAGTGTGTTCTGATCCATCACATATAATTCAGATTAAAAAACATTGAACTAAAGGCTGTAATGTAACAAAATAGGTAAAAAGCCAAGATGGGTGAATACCTTTGCAAGGCACTGTATGTCTTCTGAGCTAGAAGATGGCAAGGCTGACCTGAAAGGTCAAACCTGTGAGTCACCTAGGCTGGTTAAATGACTAGTTAATTAGCTCATGTTAATTTATGTTTCTGGTTACAGTCTGTATTGTTAGGGTAATATGATCAGGAGGGGGGGCTCCTCCTCAGGTGTACAAAAGCCTGTAATCTTGTTCTAATAAACAGTTCTATTTCTGGTGTACTCCAAAACTGGTGTTGCCTGGTTCTTGTGGTTACTATAGCCAGATCCATTGGTCTCCTGTTCCAGAGCTTAGGAAGTGATATATTGACGGAAGCACTCAAGAAGAGTGTGGACTGTTCCGTTACATGCACTACACCATGATAAAAGAGGGAGAGAGTTGTCTGCAAGAAACACATTAGCAGTGAATGCAAAAAGGGACACTACCATGAGCACTCCACCTTAAGTGTTGGGCCCCAACGAGCTGGCAAGCAGAAGAAATAGGGTAGCATATTACTGACTGCTGAATTGCTATTGTGGTATATATATTAGGGCTGCCCAGTGCAGTGTTTAGAAGGGGTTGTGTTTTACAACAATTATTGTTTCTGCAGCATATTACTCCTATTGCTTAACCATTGCAATATATTTCTCCTACTGTTTAACATTGCAGTGTATTTCTTGTCTGTTTACCCTGTTGCAATATATTCCTTGCTATTGCATAATCAATTGCTGTTTCATTCCTGATGTCTATGCACCTTGAGCCTTTGGGGTGTATGTAAAACTATCTGTAATAAACATTCCCCACCCAGCCGGGTATGTCAGAGTGTGTGTGGCACTGTTCACAGAGTCATAGGCCCAGGAACAGGGGACCCAACACATCAAGCGGCTTCTTTAGGCAAAAGTGCTACACTGCCAAATTAAACATTTTATGGGCTAATAGGCAAAGAGACGTCAAAAAATAGTATGAGGAATTGTGTGCTTCCCTGAAGAAAATGTACCAATGCAGTAAGAAAAAAATAAATTCCATGAGGCCAAGAGCAACGATTTTCTTAAAGCATTGACATTTATAAAGTGAACTTTAAATTGCCCGAAAATGACATCTCCCTCCTGGATTCTTAAAAAAAAAAAAAAAAAAACAGCACACACAGACACTAAAGGTCCCCCAAAATACATAGCAGACCCCTAAGGGTTTGTTATGTATTGCAGGTAATCTTTGGAAAGATCTACCGTATTTTTTGCACCATAAGACGCACTTTCCCCCCCAAAAAATGGGGGAAAATGTCCCTGTGTATAATGTCCCTGCGAATACTGACTAGGCACCGCCCCCCCATCACCACCACTGCATCAGAATATCACTGCTCGGCTTCTCTGTGGAGGAGAGAGGACAGGATGTGAGGCAGATCCTTGCAGGGGCATACCAAGGGGGAACGGGGGGTGGCGGTCTGCCCCTGGTGCCAAAACATGGGGGGGTGTCAGTGGTGTTGCTATGGGGGTGCACTTCGCACCCAGGTCAGTTGACACCCACCAGATGTGACACCATCCTGAAAGCGGCAAGAGCCCTGGATGGTTTTTTTTTTCAGCCGGAACACCTTCGGCGCTATGGTCTGGTCCAGTCTCAGTTCCTGCTCCTTCCATTGGCAGCTGCTGCTGCAAACAATGTCCCCAGTCCTTCCTAGCTGCTGCCCAGTTGTATCTGAAGCTGAGAGCCAGCCAGCGAGTCAGCCAGCCAGCCAGCCAGAGGGGGTTGTGCATTGTAATGGGAGTGTCCTCCGCAGCCTGGGGTGAGCTGGTGATAAGGGGGTGGGAGGTGTGGGCTGGCATGGTATCCACTGCCCAGTCACCTGAGCTGTTGTGATAGAAGAGCCTGAAGGGGTGTTTGTGTCTGCCTTGCCACCCTGAGCTGATCTGGGAGAAGGGAGGTTGCTGTGTCCACCACCACCACCCAGGTATAGTGTAGCTGAGTTTATTTAATGGGGGGGTGGTATTGCTGTGTCTTCACCACCCACCTATAGTAGTAGTATAATATTAAATATTTTAGTACACCATTTGGTTCAGAATATTTTTTTTCTTGTTTTCCTCCTCTAAAACCTAGGTGTGTCTTATGGTCAGGTGCGTCTTATGGTGTGAAAAATACGGTATGTGTTTTTTTTTTTTTTAAGACGCTGGCAATTAGGTTTTATTTGCCAGCAGTTTAAACTGTGTCATTTGTTTCTCTGTAAATGTCATTTTTGCTGTAGCACACCCTTCAACAAGAATGAAAAAGACCTGGTCTGGTATGAATTTTAAGGTGGTGCCTTGTGCAAAAAATAAACACCCAAAAAATGCACGAGGTCCCCCAGGAAATCCATACCAGACCCTTTGGGTCTAGCATAAATTTACAGTGGGGCTCCTCACAATAAAACATAAAAAATGTACAAGGTCCCTCTAAAAATCTGTACCAGACACTTAATTCAAGTATACACCCTGGCTGACCAGGAAAGTGGGGACATGCACCCTCCCTCCTGAACCATACCTTGCCAAATGTCCTCAAATATGGGGAGTGTCTTGCCAGGGGAGTCCTACATGGGCCTCTTCCACACAACCCTGGTCAGTAGTTGTAGAGGGTCTGTGGGCAGGAGGACTTATTAGAATCTGGGGGTCCCCATCCCCCCCATGTGAATAAGTAGAAGTACATAGTGCCCCTACTCAATTACCAAAATAATAAAAAAAAATGTCTTCTAGAAATAAAAACACCTAAATGTTTGACAAGTCCTATATTTAAAAAAATCTATGAGTCCCAAAAACGGTTCCACACTGTAAATCAATCGTCAATCACGATGCCAGGAAAAAAAAGTAACCCGCTGTACAAAACCAATCCTGACAGTACTCATAGCAAAATTACATCTTCCTGAGCTGTCATGTACTATATAAATAAAAGGGCAGGGATAGTGGTGATATCATTGCCAAAATATGAGCGAAATTAAATGTGGTAGTGCACTGCCAGCTAGTGGTATGTGAATATATGTTGATTAACCCCAAATAATGTGAAATTAGTGATGTGAAAATGGACCTGCTGCTGCTATCACCTAGGTGTTCTCACAAAACAACAATGAGGCTATAAATGTAGGAAGTGTAATGCCCCGTACACACGATCGGACATTGATCGGACATTCCGACAACAAAATCCATGGATTTTTTCCAAGGGATGTTGGCTCAAACTTGTTTTGCGTACACATGGTCGCACAAAGTTGCCGGAATTTCCGACCGCCAAGAACGCGGTGACATATACTACGTACGACGAGACTAGAAAAAGCCAGTTCAGAACCAAGCGAGGCACCCTTTGGGCTCCTTTTGCTAAAAGTTTGGTGAGAGATGATTTGCGCTTTTTCAGACTCGTGGTTTTCAGATCGTTTTCTGCTGTTCAGTTTGTGCTTGTGGGTTTGTATCTGCTCTTCAGTGCATGCAGCGAGTTACGCGTGACTCTTGTCATTGTATTCTTGTTCGTTCGTTACTGTTTTTCAGGTCGCTCTTCACAGGCCTTGCTGTTCTTCAGTGCGTTCTGTTACTTCGTTCTGAGCAGCCGACCGTTTTCTAGCCATGTTGCGTTTACATACTCCTTGTAGAGTTCGTGCTGTGGGGGGGCTTGGTGTTGGGGTCCTTACCTTGACATCCAGTCCATGAACAGGGTGGGGAGGAGTTCATGGACCAAGAATTGGTTGCTTCAACGTGACCAGTTCTGTCATATGCCTTTGCTCCGCGAGATCCGTGAGAATAATCCTGATGATTTCAGGAACTTTCTCCGGATGACGGACCCCGTATTTCACCGTTTGTTGGCTTTGCTGACCCCCTATATTAGCAGGCAGGATACCTGCATGAGGCAAGCCATCACTCCGGAGCAGAGGCTCGTCGCCACCCTGCGGTACTTGGCGACGGGGAGAAGCCTGCAGGACCTCAAGTTCTCGACAGGCATCTCCCCCCAGGCTCTGGGGATCATTATCCCAGAGACCTGTTCTGCCATCATCCAGGTCCTGCATAAGGAGTATATTAAGGTAAGATTTTTATCCTTTAATATCACATTTTATTGTATTTAATGTTTGATAATATATTGTATTTCTTTCCTCATTCCCTAATTACCATGATTGTAATATGCTGTGAATGTCCCCTTTGTTCTCATGCATGCTGGATTTTTATGTAATTTTTTCTTTTGTCCATACATATTTGCCTTCACTTACCTCCCCAGCATGGTCTCCTGGCCCTATATTCACCTTGTGTAATCACTTAACAATGTATTTTGTGAGTTCCATAGTAGTGCTTTACCCCAAACACCCCCTAAAATGTTTTTAAATGTGATTTGTGCTATAAATTCAGGCAGAGTGCCAGAGGCTTTTTTTGGGGGGTCCCCAAATCATTTGGAACCCTCCCTCCCCCCAACTGCTAAGTCAGCTGATACCAATTCTCTATCTATCCTCAATCATCTATCTGCTGACTTTGCCAAACCCATACACACTATACCCATCTCTTTAGTGGTCAGATGTATGGATGAATTCCCCAAAGCATGTAGCGCAAGGGCCTGCCTGTATACTTTCAAATGGTAGTGTTTCAAGTTTTTTATCCTATTATTATCTTGATAGGTAGTAGCAGAATTTCCAAATGTGCTCAAATGTGTACAGTGTGTATTTATATCTTTGTATTATCACACTTCTTACCTGTCCAGTGGGCTGCCAATAGTGTAACTAAGGAGGGGCTGGCCAAAGTAACACCCATTATTTAGGCATTCATCTCTCAATGAAGCGGAGAGGGTTACCTGTCCAAAAGATCTCCCCCCCCCAAAATGTTAGAAATGGCCCATGAGAGGGGGGGGTGAGGGGGAATCTGATAGGTGTACCTTATACTTTGGTCTTAAAAAAACTCCCTCAAATAAATGTTATCTTGATGTTGGCCAAGAATGTTTGTGACTTGCCACCTCCAGAAGACAATGTGGAAGGAATCCCATTCGTCTTCATAGCGGATGAGGCGTTTACGCTGGGGGACCATCTTATACGGCATTCCCGATGAGGACCCTCACCCCGGACCAGAGAGTTTTTAATTACCGGCTGGCCTGAGCCAGAAGAGTGGTGGAGAACACGTTTGGAATCATGGCCAGCCGGTTCCGCCTATTTCTTACACCCATACACATGGCGGAGTACAAACTGAATCATATCATCCTGGCATGCTGTGTTCTACACAGCTTTGTACGGCAACATTCTGTCAACTATGCTGGCTCAGTTGGGCCTGAGGCTGGACTTCAAAATGAACCAACCCTGACGGTGCTTGAAAGTGGCCGTCCTGGCTTGCCCCCCTGAGTGCCTATGATGTCCAGCTAAGATACCTTGAATATTTTGAGGGTAGGGGGGCTATCAATATGCCAAACAATGTCTGAAACCTTTTTCAAATAAAAAAAAAATTAACTACTAAAATCTTTGGTGATATTTACTACTTGTGTTTCTTTTAGCTGACCCTACCAGAAATGTGGTGAGTCCTGAAAATGGCGTGATTGTGTAACATTACAAAGCATTGTTGGGTGTTATTTACTAAAGGCAAGAAGACACTTTGCACTTCAAATGCACTTGAAACTGCACTTGTAGTGCAAAGTGGATTTTCCCTTAGGAAATAACCCCCATTGTCACAGAAAACACCAATTAGAGCACAACAAAAGTTTTGGAGCGTTGAAACAATAATCCACACATTCTTGATTAACAATCTTTTTAATACCAGCACAATCACATGTGCATTTAGAAAAGGTTTTTTTAAAAAAAACAACATGTTTGTTGTATAACAATTTTTGGGGTCACATTAGAAAAAGTAGAAATGTCCATTTAAAATAAAACAGGCATATTTAAAACCAACAAGAAAGACACAAATCTTGAACTTACAAAGTTCAGATCTGGTAGAACATGAAGGCAATATCAGACATGAGTATTTACAAACTGTGTTTGATATTGCATTCAAATGGGGTGAAGTCACCCCTATAAAAGCCAAATTTTGAAGATGCACACCAATTGCCGAATGTCAACATGTGCTAGCTGCCATCACGGGGGATTAAGGGATGTGTTTTGTGGGTGCAACGCCTTCCTCACAGCTACTTTTTATTGAGGAAGGGGTTGCGCCCCCAAAACGCGTCCATTGATCTCCCGTGATGGCAGATAGCACATGTTGACACACTGTGTGCATCTTCAAAATTTGGCTTTTCACAAATATGTCAAAAAATGGTAAAATTTTTTAGCTCACAAAAAGCACCACAAAAAAAAGGGATTTTGAGGGGTTTTAAACTCTCCCTAAAACATCAATGATGTTCTTAATTTCTTTTGAACATCATTGATGCTTTTCTGGATGTTTTCCAAGTCCCTATTACAGCCCATGATCTCCCCGAACAGGATCTGTGCACTTTCTGAGGTGAAATGCCCTGGACCCACAACATCACGATCACCTAAAAAGATAGAAACAAAAACACACCATGTATTATAAATTTTGCCGGCATACATCTCTTACCTGAGCCTTTGGTCGCAGACATTCACCTGTTGTGGTGACTAGTTCCACCACATCTCCTTCCTCCTCCTGCTCTGCTTGGCTTGGGTGGGTCTCCACTTCTTCATGAGGTGGGGGGTCTCTGGTCTCCTCGGATGAGGGGTGTCCTCCGAGTCTTTTATCCCCTATGTAAAAAAAATAGGTATACTTAGCACACAGATATTTTATGGCAGAAAGGAATATGAAACATTGCTTGGAAGTGGGGTACAATTGTCTGTTTTGGCAGAGTTCCAAGATGTTGAATTTTTATTGTCCTTTGTCAAGCTTCAATACTTTACCTGTTTAGTACAAGCTTCACAAATGGAGTCACCCCCTATAGTATACACTGGAGCACCTGTGTAGACCCCCTAATAAAAAGGGTGTTCTTGTGTCCCACACTAGTGCTCCAGCATCCAGATGTGAAAACTGCTGAGTGTCCTCTCCTTACACAGAATCTAGTTTGCATTTCATTCTAGTTACAAACCCATCTACACAAAAAAATTATTTTCAGACAAGTAGGCCATAAAAAATGTTGGCAAATGCATATGGCCAAAACAATGGTGTTTTCTAGGTCGAACAAACAATGTTTTATACGAACCAATAATGTGCCCATGAACATGAAAGTTACCATTTTAAACTGTACAACAGTTAAGAAAAGCACATGGAGCAGCACAAATGTAAGAAAAATAAAGAATAGGAACACAGGACAACTACTTACTTTTTTGTAGCACTTTCCGGATCCTTCTGTACTGCTCATGCTCTCTTAATTTGAGGTCCGACCACCGCTTCCTGAGCTGATCTTTCGATCGTCGTACCCCGAAATTCCGGTGCAGACTCTTGACCACTTTCGCCATGATCTTGGGCTTTCGGACATTGGGGTTGGGGTAAGGTCCATACTTCCCATCATAGTTGGCCTTCTTCAGGATGTCGACCATCTCCAACATCTCCCCAAAGGATATATTTAAAGCCTTAAATCGTCTTTCCTGGGAGAATCAATGAAAACTTATTAGAAGACAGCGAGACCGAAAAAAGTATCATAGAAGAAATTAAAAGATATTTTGAGGAAAACGATACACCAGAGGTATCGAAAGCAACAATATGGGAGGCGCATAAATCCGTCATTAGGGGCAAATTAATAGCCATAGGGGCAAGAAAAAAACAGGAAAGGAAAATAAACATGCAGCAAATAATTAAGGAAATCTGTGAATTGGAACGAAAGCACAAAAATCAAATAAATAATAAAATCTTCGGCCTATTATCTCAAAAGAGAGAGCAATTAAAAGACTGGATGGAACAAGAAGGAAGGAGTATAACAGAGTAGTACAAGAAAAATTCAAATGGGGTAACAAACCAGGAAAATACCTAGCAAATTTGGTAAAAAAAAAGAAGTCTTTGAATTATATTGAGAAGATTAAAAACGAAAAAGGAGAAGTGGTAAATAAAACTATAGATATAGTGATAACATTTCAAAAATACTTCAGCTCCCTATATGCAATAAAAGGACAGGAAAGTTCGAAAGAAGCGAATACAAGAACAAAGAAGATACAAGAATATCTAAAAAAAGCAAACTTACCAAAAATAAAAATAGACCAACTAGAAGAACTGGAAAAAAATATTACGCAAGAAGAGATAAAACTGGCATTAAAGGAAACTCCCATAGGAAAAAGCCCAGGACCAGACGGGTTCACGGTCAAATACTATAAAAAATTTGAAGAACAGCTGATTCCAAAACTATTAGAATATATGAATTCCATAGGGGAAGAAGAAGAAATAAGAAGTGAATCATTGCTAGCTCATATTACCATACTACCAAAAGATGGGAAAGATAAAGTTAACTGTTCAAGCTACAGGCCAATAGCCCTACTGAACGCCGATACGAAGCTGTACTCCAAGATCCTGGCCACTAGGATAAAAAAACTAATTCCACTATGGATCAACCCGGACCAGACTGGTTTTGTCCCGGGGAGAGAGGGGCGGGACAACAGCCTAAAATCAATACTGATGTTGCACAAGAAGGTGCAGAATGAGACCCCAGTTCTATTCCTGTCATTGGATGCAGAAAAAGCATTTGACAGGGTAGACTGGGGTTTCATGATGGATACATTGCGGCACTTGGGTATCGGGACAAAAATGATGAAGTGGATAACAAACTTGTATAATGGCCCGACAGCAGTCGTAAAAGTAAACGGTCGACTCTCTCCAAGAATTAAGATGCAGAACGGAACACGGCAAGGCTGCCCATTGTCTCCACTATTATACGTACTGGCTTTAGAACCACTACTAGCAACACTCCGCAATAGCAAAGAGGTGGAAGGAGCGAGATTAGGAGGAAAAGTGCATAAGATCGCAGCTTACGCGGACGACATCTTGATGTATGTATCCAACCCAAGAGTGTCTCTCCCAAACATATTGAAAGAAATAACAAAATATGGAGAACTGTCAAACTTAAAAATTAATCCAATAAAAACGGAAATATTAAATATAGGACTAGAGAAAAAGGAAGTTCAGTTTTTACAAAAAGAATTCCCATTTACTTGGGTAAAAGAACTAAACTACCTTGGAATTAAAATAACTCCTAGAGTCGAAAAGATCTATCAGGCAAACTTTATCCCACTGATCAATGAGGTCAAAGAAGAAATGAAAAAGTTAAGAATACAGCCACTTTCATGGATTGGAAGAATAAATATGTTTAACCACTTGACCACTGGGCACTTAAACCCCCTTCCTAACCAGACCAATTTTCAGCTTTCGGTGCTCTCACACTTTGAATGACAATTACTCAGTCATACAACACTTTACCCATATGAAATTTTTGTCCTTTTTTTCACACAAATAGAGCCTTCTTTTGGTGGTATTTAATCACCGTTGGGTTTTTTATTTTTTGCGCTATAAAAGAAAAAAGACTGAAAATTTGGTAAAAAAATGAATTTTTCTTTGTTTCTGTTATAAAATTTAGCAAATTAGTAATTTTTCTTTGTAAATTTTGGCCAAAATTTATACTGCTACATATCTTTGGTAAAAATAAGTACAATTTGGTGTATATTATTTGGTCTTTGTGAATGTTAGAGAGTCCAAAAGCTATGGTGCCAATATCTGAAAATTGATCACACCTGAAGTACTGACGGCCTATCTCATTTCTTGAGACCCTAACATGCCAGAAAAGTACAAATACTTCCCAAATGACCCCTACTTGGAAAGAAGACATTCCAAGGTATTTAGAAAGATGCATGATGAGTTTTTTTGAAATTGTCATCTTTTCCCACAATTCTTTGCAAAATCAAGATTTTTTTTTTCTTTTTTTTTTTTCACAAAATTGTCATATTAGAAGGTTATTTCTCACACACCGCATATGCATACCACAAATTACACCCCAAAACACATTCTGCTATTACTCCCGAGTACGGTGATACCACATGTGTGAGACTTTTACACAGCGTGGCCACATACAGAGGCCCAACATGCACGGAGCACCTCCAGGCGTTCTGGAGCACCCAGGCCAATTCTTATATTTCTCTCCTACATGTAAAAATAATAATTTATTTGCTAGAAAATTACATAGAACCCCAAAATATTATATATATTTTTTTAAGCAAAGACCCTAGAGAATACAATGGCGGTTGTTGCAACTTTTTATCTCGCACGGTATTTGCGCAGCAATTTTTAGAACGCGTTTTTTTGGGAAAAAAAACAGTTTTGTGCTTTAAAAAAAAACAAAACAGTAAAGTTAGCCCAATGTTTTTGCATAATGTGAAAGATGAAGTTACGCCGAGTAAATAGATACCTAACATGTCACCCTTCAAAATTGCACACTCTCGTGGAATGGTGCCAAACGTCACTACTTAAAAGTCTCCATAGGTGACGCTTTAAATTTTTTTACTGGTTACATGTTTTGAGTTACAGAGGAGGTCTAGGGCCAAAATTATTGCTCTCGCTCCAACGTTCGCAGTGATACCTCACATGTGTGGTTTGAACACCGTTTTCATATGTGGGCGGGACTTACGTATGTGTTCGCTTCTGCATGCGAGCACATGGACATGGGCGCTTTAAAAAATTTTTTTTTTTTTTATTATTTTTTTTACTTTATTTATTTTAGTTTGACACTTTCCCCCCCCCAAAAAAATTTTTGATCACTTTTATTTCTATTACAAGGAATGTAAACATCCCATGTAATAGGAATATGGCATGACAGGTCCTCTTTACAGTGAGATATGGGGTCAATAAGACCCCACATCTCACCTCTAGGCTGTGCCTGAAATAAAAAAAAAACAAAAAAACGATCTTGGCTTCGATCGTAGCGGTGAGTCGGTAGAAGCACCGGAGGGTGGCGGGAAGGGGGGGGTCCCCTCTCGCCTCCCATAAGAACGATCAAGCAGTGGAACAGCCGCTATGATCATTCTTATGGGGTAGGAAATCGCCGGCTAAAAAAGCTGATATCTGAATGATGTCTGTAGCTGCAGGCATCATTCAGATATCCCCGCTCAAAGTCAAGGACGTCATATGACTGTGGGCGGGAACTGGTTAAAAATTGCGGAGTATTGCGGGGTATTGCAGAGTATTGCGGAGTAGTGCAGGGTATATTGCAGGGTATATTGCTGGGTATATTGCAGAGTATTGCGGGGTATATTGCAGAGTATTGCGGGGTATATTGCAGAGTATTGCTGGGTATATTGCAGAGTATTGCGGAGTAGTGCAGGGTATATTGCAGGGTATATTGCAGAGTATTGCGGGGTATATTGCAGAATAGTGCAGGGTATATTGCAGAGTATTGCGGGGTATATTGCAGAGTAGTGCCGGGTATATTGCAGAGTATTGCTGTGTATATTGCAGAGTAGTGCAGTGTATATTGTAGGGTATATTGCTGGGTAAATTGCAGAGTAGTGCCGGGTATATTGCAGAGTATTGTGGGGTATTATGCAGAGTATTGCGGGGTATTATGCAGAGTATTGCGGGGTATTATGCAGAGTATTGCAGAGTATTATGCAGAGTATTGCAGGGTATTATGCAGGGATGGCTGAGCATGGAGGGATGGATGGATGTGACTACAATTGTCACTGAGCACCGCTGTGGGCACTACACATGCAGCCCACAGCGGTGCTGCCATCCGATCCCTCCCCCTCTCCCCTCGCACTGTACCGATCGGTACAGAGAGGGGAGGGAGGAACCGGCGTCATGACATGACGCCGGTCTGTTGACATGTGATCGCTCCGTCATTTGATGGAGCGATCACATGGTAGATGGCCGCGATCAGCGGCCGTTTACCGTGATCCGTGATGCGCCGGGTCCTCTGGACCCGGCGGTCACGGAAGTTCTCGGGTGCGCGCCCCAGGGGGCGCGCGAGAGCAGTATTCTGGGAGGACGTCCATGGACGTCCACCCAGAACTAGCCGACCGCGCTGTAGCCGTCTTTCGGCTATGGCCCGGTCGGCAAGTGGTTAAGATGATGATATTACCCAAAATAAATTACAGAATACAGATGCTACCAGTAAAGATTCCCCAGAGCTTTTTTAAAATAATTAAAACAATTTTGTTAAAATACATATGGATGAATAAAAAACCAAGAATCAAATATACGCTGATTACAAGGAAAAAGGAGCACGGAGGTCTGGCTGCTCCAGATATAAGCAGGTACTATAAAGCCATAGTATTAACACGAAAGATAGAGTGGACAAATGAGAAAAACGAAAAAAAAATGGGTTGAAATGGAAAACATAATAAGCGGAGTCACATTGCATAAGAATATTTGGATTCCACGGAAATATAGAACATTGGACACAGACACACACGAAATAACAAAAAATGTATTTAAAATTTGGGACACCATCCACTTAAAGAATGAATGGAAATACAATTCACCACTATTAGCACTCACAGGATCGAATTTCTTCACCCCCGTGAAGGAAATATTTGGAACTCAAGGAATATGTAATCCACAATTGAAAGATATCACCAGAAATGGCAAAATAAGAACACGAATAGAATTAGAGGAAAGGAATGGATGGAAGATGAATGAATGGAACTATAATCAATTAAGGCACTTAGTAAGCACAATACCACACCCACTGAGAGATGAAACGAAACTAACCGCACTGGAAAAGCTATGTAGCAATGAAATACCATTGAAAAACGGAACATCAAAAATGTATAGTACACTGACAGATTTAGAAGCACAAGAAAGACCAGAATACATAAAACAATGGGAAAAATAAATGAATTTAAAAATAGATAACCAAAAAGTGGAAAAAATGATAGAAATGGGATATAATAAGGCCTGGGACATGAAGACTATTGAAATGAATTACAAACTAGTATCAAGATGGTATATGACTCCAGTAAGAATACACAAATTTCAACAAGATAAAACCTCTTTGTGTTGGAGAAAATGTGGCCAAATAGCAACGATCACATACATATGGTGGGAATGCCCAATAATAATGGAGTTCTGGAAGGAAGTGTTAAATAACATAAAGGAAATAACTGAAGAAGAAATAGAACAAAACATCTGAACTTGCCTCTTCCATATCTATAATAAACCTAAGAAACATTATAGGAAATCAATAGTACCTAACCTCCTGAATGCGGCCAAGGCCTTGATTCCCAAGAATTGGCTAAAAAGTGGAAAACCAGATATAAGAAATTGGCTAGATGAAATAGATTATTATTACAGAATGGAAGGAGGAGAGAAAAGGGATAATAGTAGATGGGAAAGTTGGAAAAAATATAAAGTCTCAGACATTTATTTAGACAAGATGAAAGAAAGAATAGGTGCAGAGCCAAGTGGATAGATAAATAACATAAAAGAATGGACCAGACACAGGGGAGGGGGAGGGGGAGGGGAGGTGGGGGGGAAATAAGAGGGATTGAGAGAGAATAAGATAACAGTGGGTTTATATATATAGGAGGTGTTTCGTTGTTGATTTTTAAAATTATTAAAAAATACCCTCGAAGGGAAAAAAATAATAAAGATGTGACGGAAACAATCCACAATGGTGTGAAAAATGAGAAGAGATAAAGTTTGACATATAAAGTTGAAATAATGTCTCTCAGAAAAATTTTTGCTGAAGTGGAGAAAAAAAGAAAAAAAAAAAAAAAACAACAACATCTCCTTCCTCCTCCTGCTCTGCTTGGCTTGGGTGGGTCTCCACTTCTTCATGAGGTGGGGGGTCTCTGGTCTCCTCGGATGAGGGGTGTCCTCCGAGTCTTTTATCCCCTATGTAAAAAAAATAGGTATACTTAGCACACAGATATTTTATGGCAGAAATAGGAATATGAAACATTGCTTGGAAGTGGGGTACAATTGTCTGTTTTGGCAGAGTTCCAAGATGTTGAATTTTTATTGTCCTTTGTCAAGCTTCAATACTTTACCTGTTTAGTACAAGCTTCACAAATGGAGTCACCCCCTATAGTATACACTGGAGCACCTGTGTAGACCCCCTAATAAAAAGGGTGTTCTTGTGTCCCACACTAGTGCTCCAGCATCCAGATGTGAAAACTGCTGAGTGTCCTCTCCTTACACAGAATCTAGTTTGCATTTCATTCTAGTTACAAACCCATCTACACAAAAAAATTATTTTCAGACAAGTAGGCCATAAAAAATGTTGGCAAATGCATATGGCCAAAACAATGGTGTTTTCTAGGTCGAACGAACAATGTTTTATACGAACCAATAATGTGCCCATGAACATGAAAGTTACCATTTTAAACTGTACAACAGTTAAGAAAAGCACATGGAGCAGCACGAATGTAAGAAAAATAAAGAATAGGAACACAGGACAACTACTTACTTTTTTGCAGCACTTTCCGGATCCTTCTGTACTGCTCATGCTCTCTTAATTTGAGGTCCGACCACCGCTTCCTGAGCTGATCTTTCGATCGTCGTACCCCGAAATTCCGGTGCAGACTCTTGACCACTTTCGCCATGATCTTGGGCTTTCGGACATTGGGGTTGGGGTAAGGTCCATACTTCCCATCATAGTTGGCCTTCTTCAGGATGTCGACCATCTCCAACATCTCCCCAAAGGATATATTTAAAGCCTTAAATCGTCTTTCCTGGGATCGGGACGTTTCAGGCTCCGGGCTTTCCTCCTCCTCGTTGCTGTAATTATCTGACACCTGCTGTGTCTCCGCCATGTGCTCTTCTCCACTGCGCCGAACGAGAAGGGGCGGGGAATAGACTAGAAAGAACGTCAGGGGTCGGCGGAGTTTCACGTATGCGCAGTGTCCATAAAGCGTAACACGCGTGCGTAGTACGTACGATCTGTGAGCGGAGGAAGGAGTAACGGAGGCGCCGATCGTGATAGCGAAGGTAAGATTTAACATTGGGCCTATACTGCTTCTAGATTGAGGCCTATATTTGCACAAGTTTAGGAGACTTTAGGCTGACATTAGGGTTTGTCTTGTGTTGTGTCTTGCAGTTAAAATGGATATCTTGAAGGATCAGGACTTTATGCCAATCTTCATAGATATGTTCAGGGAGCTGCCCTGTCTATGGCAGATAAACCACCCTGAATATAAGAACCAAACAAAGAGGAAGGCAGTGCTGGATAAATTGCTGCAATTTGTGAAGTCGGTGATCCCCACGGCAGACATCATCTATTTGAAGATCCTAATTGGTGGCCTGAGGAGTACATATCTAAGGGAGTACAAGAAGGTCCAGGATTCCCAGAGATCAGGAGCTGCAGATGACATTTATGTCCCCAGGCTGTGGTACTATGACAGACTGCATTTTCTGGCAGGTCAGACTGAACCCAGGCCAGTACTCTCCACTCTTCCTTCCACGCTTCCTTCCACCTCAGATGAGGCTTCTGATGTCCAACCTGGGCCTTCCAGGCAGCAACATGTGGAGGAGCCCAGCTTGAGCCAGGTATAGCAATCTTCTAAATATTGCTGGTTGTCCAATCAATGATGTTAAATAGATGTTAGTTTGGAGTACTAATTTATGATTATGATTGATGATGCAAAAACTAAAACCATGTCCCTTTTTCATACACAGGGAAGTCTCAGCCAGGAGGTGGCCGGGCCAAGCAGGCTGCCCGATACCCAGGTCCCTACCCTTCGCATTCAAAGACAAAGTGGCAGGACAAGGAGTAACCTGGAGGAGGCTGCAAGAGGCCTATTTTGGAAGGCTACTGAGGCCCTCAGAACACCCCACAGTGTGGAGGAGGACTTTGCTGGCCTAACTGCATGCAGATGGAGGAGGGCCAAGGACTCCTGTGTGAGTTCTTAATTTTGGAAGCTCTAAATAAGGGGTTGAGGGGCCAAATCACATGTGCAACCCACATTTGTGACCTCACACATAGTCCTCCTCCTCCTCCAGGTCCTACTCCTCTCCTCCTCCTGCCACACCTCCAACACCAGAGCCACAGCCGGGAAGGAAGCGTGGAAGGAAGACCAGAGAGTGATGGCCCTGGGCTCAGTCTGGTCTGGCAAAATATGCAGCCTCTTGTAGTACCACAGCCCGGGGACATACATGTCATCTGCTCTTTCATGATCTCTGGAACTTCTGGACCAGAATGCACTCCCTTACATATGGACTCCTCGGGCCACCAATTTTGCAGTAAAATAATTGATGTCTGCCCTGGGGGTCAAAGGCTTCGCCAATTTATGATGTTTCTCCAGCGTTGTCTCCCTCTTTGTTTGGTTCTGAGCCCTTAATAAAGGAATTTTTGTTTCAATTATACTTGCCTATGTGTGTTTTCCTTAAAAAAGGACAGTTTTTTTGTGAGGAGGCAGGTACATTTCAAAAATACAATGTGAAATTAACAAGACACACCAACACCAAGCAATCTCCTTGAGATTAAATAATACCAAATAATAATGGTGTTGTGGTAACTTGACACACAAAACACACACAAAAATATTCTGGAGTAAAAAAAAAAAAAAAGCATCAGCCTTGAAAAAAATACAAAACAAAAATAAAAAAAAACAAAAAAAAATTTTGTCAGATGTGACAAATCAAAATATATTAAGGGAATCACGATAAATAATAAAGAAATAAGTTTGTGAGAAGTCTGTGTGAATATGAGCAGCAAAACTACTTAATTCTTCTGGCATTATAAAGAAGAAGAGAGTGCGCTGTATTAAACAATTTTAAACATTGCAGCCTGACGAAAAGTCTATCCATTCCGAACGCTAATTTTACCAGACCGAGCTGTTCTGTCTCGGAATTTCTTCTGAGCATGCGTGGCACTTTGTGCGTCGGAATTGTCCACACACGGTCGGAATTGACGCGATCGGATTTTGTTGTCGGAAAATTTTATAGCCTGCTCTCAAACTTTGTGTGTCGGAAAATCTGATGGAAAAAGTTCGATGGAGCCCACACACGATCGGATTTTCTGACAACACGCTCCGATTGCACATTTTCCGTTGGAAAATCCGACCGTGTGTACGGGGCATTATAGTGCTGCTACAAACTACAGATAATGAATGCTGTGAATTATATTGTTGTCAGTGTCAACATTACAAACATACAAATAACTGAGACATAGGTACTGAATGAATCAATTGTAAAGAGTACAAATGAATAAAAATACATATACAAATTGTGATGAAAATGAAAAATGTTCTTAAAAAATATGCACTTCAAATTTCACTGTGAAAAACGTGCTTCACAAACAAAACGACAATCCACGACTAGTGCTCCTTTCACCAGGTGCAATGGAAGCTCACCTCCTTCATAGACCCTGATAGGGTCAAACACGCTCAGAACTCAGAGTGATTCTCATTAGCAAATGGCTCCACATTGATCTCTCGTGGCTCCTATAAAGACCCTGCAGGGGTCAAGCACACTCTGCACACCGTGTACTTCTCCTTTAATAATTGCTCGGTGATGTTCACCAGCAACTCCAAACCGACTTGGAAATATAAAAGTGCTTCCAATAGGGCAGTACAAGGTGTTTTTTTTTTTTTTTTTTCTTTTTTCGTTTTTTGCCACTTCAGCGAAGTATTTTTAGGGACTATGTTTTCAACTTTTCAGTTCAAGTCTATCCCAATATGCATTCACATCATTGTGGCTATTTTTCCTTATTTGATTCAAAAAAAAAAAATTTCGAAAGGAGAATTCTAGAAGAGACATCTCCAATAGAGAAAGGGAAAGAAAAGGAAATAAAGGGGAAACATAGTCCCTTCCCCCGTGATCCGCCTAAACCTGCCCTCCCCCTACCCCCCCCTCGTTGCACCCGTGTGGCCCTACCCATTCCCGGCTCCAGCTCCTCCTCCAGTAGCTCATGTGCAAGTTCGAGTCGATATACTATTCCAAGTTTAGCAAGATACTACCTAGGTAGTTTTCTTTTTTTTTTTTTTTTTTTTTTTTTTTTTTTTTTTTTATAGCCTTTAGCCTTTAGATTCCCCACAATTCTGCCGCTTGAAGTGAATACCTAAAATTCACCCAGTCCTTCCATATCTCCTCGAAGGTTTTCATCTCGGTTCCTTCACTATACTTCAAGTATTCTAGATTATAAATCTCGTTTATCTTGCCTAGCCACTCCCGTACCGTAGGTCTCCTTTTATCTTGCCAATATCTGGGGATGAGGCTTTTTGCAGCATAGACCCTGATAGGGTCAAACACGCTCAGAACTCAGAGTGATTCTCATTAGCAAATGGCTCCACATTGATCTCTCGTGGCTCCTATAAAGACCCTGCAGGGGTCAAGCACACTCTGCACACCGTGTACTTCTCCTTTAATAATTGCTCGGTGATGTTCACCAGCAACTCCAAACCGACTTGGAAATATAAAAGTGCTTCCAATAGGGCAGTACAAGGTGTTAAGCTGAATGAAACCTCACCACCCCAGCTTAATACATTTAATACATTAAACTCACATTTATTAAGATAAAAAAACAGCATGTATATAAATCCAGCAAGTCTCACGTAGTTATCACCGACAGGCTCTACCACTTCTCGTTACGCCACCATCCTCATGGTTTCATCTGTAGGGCAAGCCAAGCGGTTGTGGCGGGGTGAATTTTATAATGGTTGTAATCTAAAATCAATGTAAATCTTGAAGACCGCTGAGGAAGTCCCGCTGGACGATACGCGTGCGGATCGGATTTATCCCTAGAGACGTCACTGCAGCCACCTTAACATCTTCTGTCACCTTTTAAGTACATGCACCTAATATCCTAGCACTGGGCATAGTGCTTCTTATGTGAGTACCTGTTTACAATAAAGGAAATTGTGTTTTAGCTATACAGAGAGCACTATAGTATTCTTTTATATATTTCATGTGAATATGGATGAAAACTCTTAAGCCTGATTAATGAAGAGGGTTCCGGTTTTCCAGTCAAGATTTAATCCTGACCACTAATAAGTGGCGAACGCCTATGAGACCTTACTGTTAGTTCAGGGGTCCTTGTAACAAGGTGAGAGGTTTGGCTGGCAAGAGGTGTGAGCACGGTTTCAAGAGCACTTCGGATTTGCATGAAGCACCCTTTATCACCGTGGATATTTCTTGGCTTTGTTTGCTTCATTCATTTTTTGCATATGCCATTTTATGGACTTTTATTACTTATATTTAGTTGTATGAGTTTTCTTCAGCGCTGCACTATTACTTTTTACTCTATTACATGAAAGGACTTATATATTTACCTTTAGTGTCCAGCAGCTTTGTTTATCTGATGGTTTTTTGCGCTGACTGTTTTTTCTTTGAATAAGTTTGAGCCAACATCCGTCGGAAAAAATCCTAGGATTTTGTTGTCGGAATGTCCGATCAATGTCCGACCGTGTGTACGGGGCATATGGCTACAACAAAATGGACAAAATACAAGGACAAAAATGGCAGATTGTAGAGGTAGAATCATGGGGGAACAAGGGAATTGCAGGTGATCATGTAAACATATTTGAATGATAACTAAAAGGTAAACTAAAAACATATAAAGACACTCTCCAATGATGAAAAATGGCCATGGCCAACTTTGGGGAATGTTGTTACCATGTGACCATATTTAGGCAGGGAGATACATTGTTCCATTCCCCACCCATTTACTTACATGGCTGGGGATTCCCAGCCATGTAAACCAATGAGCGGGTAGACATCACTGATTGGTACGGACCTTAGCAACCCTTGACAGCCATAAACTGTCACGTTAGTCTATGTTAGTCTATGTTAAAGACCTTAAAAGTTCGGTATTCAGACAAATGTCAGAACAGCCAGTGTTTGGTCCAAACTTACATTTAGATCGAACACTGAGCTCAACCCTAGGGGATCTGTACTTAAGTAAGGATCTGTACTGAGGCGGTGGGCTCAGAGGGGTTATGTACTAAGATAGGGGGGTCTTTGTTGAAAAGGAAGGTAAGGGGTAGGTCTGTACTGAGAGGGGGCTATGTACTGAGCGAAGGGGGTATATACTGAGGATGGGTCTATGCTTAGGGGGTCTGGACTTAGGGGGGGTTTTAAGGAGGTGGGGGGAAATCTATATGGGGCAACGTTGGGGCTGCTGGGAGACATCTGTATTGTTGGGTAAATGGGCTTGGGATGGATTTATCCTGGGAGAAAGTGATAAATTTAGTTGTAATCTGTACCCTGCACTCACTGTGTTACACACTCCTAACCACAGCACAATCTGTAATATACAATGTTGTACACTCCCTACCCCTGCACTGTATGTGTTACACACTTCTGGTCCCTGCACTCTCTGCATTACCCACTCCCCAGCTCTGCACTTTTTTGTGATATACACTCTTGACCCCTACACGCTCTGTGTTACACTGTATGGTTATAAATAAACATTTTCTTGTCTCTAGGGCTTTTAGGGCCTTGTCACTTATTGATAAGAAGATCTTGTATGCTGGATTTTTGTTCTGGCACTTATAACTGAGGCAATGCCTTGGCACCTATAATTCGACTTTAGAAATATAGTTATTTTTATTGTTTATTTATAAAAACGTGTTCTTCATCCTTTCACTCTTTTGTGTAAATGTTATACTAAGTTTGGAAAGGTGTTATCAAGCTATAGATTTTCTCTGATTATAGTTGGAAGCCTGTTATACAGATATGTGTTTTTTGTCTTTATTTTTAGATATATCTACTGTAGTAAGAGTACCTTTCTGTGGTGCTAGATTAATCTCCAATAGTGTGGATCCAGTTACTAGAATACAAATAGGTGCCAGATAATCACAGTCCATTGTGTGCAATAGGGTGCTAACTAGGGTATAGGAGATGTGTTCTAATCCCTGACTGAGGTTTAATATGAATAGTGTAGGACCTTTGGGACAGAACCTCTCTCAGCCATTTTTATGTCCCCTACAGTCTCCTTCAGGATACACACTAAGGTTAACCATATGTCACTATACAGGTATGTAAGTGTCCAAGGTATACTTGGATTAACAGAGAGGTGCGTTCTGTACAGCTTTTGCGTATATTCTGAAGGCTATACCTTCCTTTTTTACCTTCATTTTTTAAAACATATCTCTAATAATAAATAAGGGTTTTTAATTACAATATACTATGGTAGGATTTATACAATATCTTGATACCTTTAAAGTCCCTATCACGCAATTTTGTTTATGTATGAATAGCTTTTTTAATTGATAGCAGGTGAATCTCAGGAAAGCATGCTGAAATTATGTTGGATTTTTTAGCTCATCATAGGAAATAGTTTTATTTAATAAAATTGCAACAACTGACATAACCCCTTACTTTGTCACTTAAACTGGTTTGCTCATTTTGTACAATAATTTTCCTTTGGTGAAACCTGATTATACTTGTAAATATCTATAATATGCTCAGTAACCTGTACATAATTAAGGTCAGTAGGCAATGGCTTATTATAGACAGCAGGCTAGTAAAGGTGGCAAAGCAGGTTTGACAAATGTATTTAGCTAAAACATTTCAAATTATACTTTCTTATGAGATAATGTATTTTTGTTTAAATTACATGATAACATTTTTCATTTATTTAAAGCACCCCACCCCCCCCCAGTTTTAATATCTGAATTTATACGTAAGACTGCATCTATTTAAAAGCCTCCTCACCCAACCATGGGATTTCCCCTTAAAATCCATACTACGCCACTATCTAGGATAAGGATTTCTTTGATTTTGGTAGGAACCCCGCATTTATTTTTTTTTTAAACAAAAAATGATACAAAGACAGTTTCTATCTGAATATAAAGTGGGTGGGAGCTGTCTGACATTATTGACCAAAAATGGACATGATTATATTTGATTAATGGTGTCTCCTGGGATGCTCACTGGCATCTATATTTTAAACTGGCAGTCAGTAGGATAGTGGTTACTAAGATGCCAGCATCTTAGCAACCAATGATGCTGTGCAGCATTATACCACAAATAAATTACCATATTACTTCCTATTGTTTGGCACAAATGCTGAACATCCAAAGTTCTTGCAGTTACAGTGGAGAGCTTGGTTTAAAGCAAGTAAAATGTTCTTTTAGATTATCCATCGAATGAAAAAAATTGATTCTTTATCTGCTGGGAGGAGGGGGGTGGGGTGGGGGGAGCATATTCAATATTTTTTTTACTGCCTGGAGTTAGGCTTTACCAGTGAGTATACAGTTGTTCTATAAATCTACACCCCTCGATCACTTTATTAGGTACACCTGTTCAATTGCTTGGTAACACAAATTGTTAATCAGCCAATCACATGGCAGCAACTCAATTCATTTAGGCATCTAGACATGGTGAAGATGACTTAATTAAGTTCAAAACGAGCATCAGAATGGGGAAGAAAGGAGATTTAAGTGACTTTAAATGTGGTATGGTTGTTGATGCCAGGAGGACTGATCTGAGTATTTAAAAAACTGCTGATCTACTAGAATTTTCACGTACAACCATCTCTAGTGTTTTTAGAGAATGGTCCAAAAAAGAGAAAATACCCAGTGAGTGGCAGTTGTGTGGACGAAAATGCCTTGTTAATGTCAGAGGTCAGAGGAGAATGGGCAGACTGGTTCGAGAAAATAGAAAGGCAACAGTAACTCAAATAACCACTCATTACAAATAAGGTATGCAGAATACCATCTCTGAATGCACAACACAGCGAACATTGAAGCAGATGGGCTACATCAGCAGAAGACCACACCGGGTGACACTCCTGTCATCTAAGAACTGGAAACTGAGGCTACAATTCGCACAGGCTCACCAAAATCGGACAATGGGAAGATTGTAAAAAATGTTGCCTGGTCTGACAAGTCTCAATTTCAGCAGTAACATTCAAATGGTAGGGTCAGAATTTGGTGTAAACAACATGAAAACATGGATCCGTCCTGTTTTGTATCAATGGTTTAGGCTGGTAGTGGTGGTGTAATAGTGTGGCGGATATATTATTGGCACATTTTGGGTCCCTTAGTACCCATTGAGCATTGTTTAAATGCCATGGCCTACCTGAGTATTGTTGCTGACCATGTCCATCCCTTTATGACTACAGTGTACCCATCTTCTGATGGCTATTTCCAGCAGGATAATGCACCATGTCACAAAGCTCAAATCATCTCACCACTGATTTCTTGAACATGTCAGTGAGTTCACTCTACTCCAATGGCCTCCACAGTCTCTAGATCTCAATTCATCATGGATGTGCAGCTGACAAATCTGCAGCAACGGCGTGATGCTATCATGTCACTATGGACCAAAATCTCTGAGGAATGTTTCCAACACCTTGTGGAATCTATTCCATGAAGAATTAAGGCAGTTCTGAAGGTAACTGCCTTAATAGCAAGGTGTACCTAATAAAGTTGCCGGTGAGTGTATGTATAGTATATAAAATACAATTTTCTTTGTTATAAACATAGATTAAAAAAAATGCAACTTCTATGTGAAAAATAGTATCATACAACAATATCTGAGGGGAAATCTTGTCAAGCTTCTAAGCAGTATTTTATAACATTTGCAATATATAAGCATTGACAATTGAATTAACACAAGCTGCATCAGCATTTATGATTCTACTATTACGGTAAGTTGACTTTTCCTTTTCATGCCGCATCTGGAACTGTTTACTTATTCTGTGTTATAAATTCTAGGAACCCATACTTAATGGGATTCCATTACATTATGGAACTTGCATCGAAAGGCTATTTACTACACTTCCTGTGTGTGTGTATTGATCATGGAAAGCAATTGCAAATAAATGTAGAAATATGCTCTGTTGATCAGACTAACATGTTTACTTTTCAGTACCACAGACAGGGCTCAGTTGTGCAAGCAATTTTCACACTATTCAGGACAAACTGATATTTTTTCTGGGATAACATGCAAAGGATAAAACTTGAAATTGTATGTTTTTTGTGTTCTGGGGGTTTGTTTACCTTTAACGTTCTGGCTGCTGACTTTCTAAATTTTTATATGCACTGCAAGGTACCATTCACATAAGGATTGGGGGGGGGCTTTGTTCTAAAGGGGGCTTCTAGATTCTTATAAGTTCCCCCTCACCCCCCGCCCCTCCCTAGACCCCACATCCACTGGGCCAGCAGACTGGTATAGTTCAGGAGGGGGGAACATGCTCACTGCTTCTCCTTTTCCTGACTAGCCAGGCTGCATACCAGGAAAAGGATCCAATATGAATTATGCTTGATCCATGCACCACACACTTTTGCCCAATTTAATATGTTTTTTTTTTTTTTTTTCTTTGAACCTCTGCCTCTAGGCCAGCATCCCCGAATCATATTTTTACTGTTACAATACATGCTGGTATTTGACAAGTAATAATTAAAGTGATTGCAAAGGTGACTTTATTAAAAATAACAAATATGTCATATTTACCTTCTCTGTGCAATAATTTTGCAAAGATCTGCCCTGAACCTCCTCTTCTGTGGTCCCCCGCTGGCAATCTTGGCTTCTCCTCTTCTCTGAGTGCTCCCATAACAAGCATAGCAATTCAAGTATTTACATATTCTTAAGACGGTGGTAAGGTCTTGAAAAGAAACATTCTCATGGCAAGATAAGGATATAATGTGCTAGTATGCATCACATGCTAGCACATTATGAAAAACTTACTTTAAAATGAAGCCCTCCAGCTGTGCACTGTCCAGCTGACAGGGCTTCCATCTTAACCTTGTCTTCCTTCCAGGTCCACAGGCTCTTGCTATTTGAATGATCGAGCCACGATGGTGTCACTCCCGCGCATGCGCACAGGAGTCCTGACCCAAAGCACAGTGCACTGAAGGGGCAGCATACTGAGTTGCCGCCCTTTCAGTGTGCAGGGCTCATGCGTGGGTGATGTCACTGGCTGCAGAAATAGTGAATATCTCCTAAACGGTGCAAATTTAGGAGATATTCCTGGTACCCACAGGTAAGTTTTATTATAAGTTTACCTGTAAGTACAAGTCAATAAGCAGTGTTTACTACCACTTTAACCACTTGCCGACTAGCCGCCGTCATTATACTGTTGCAGGTCAGCTGTACGTCAGCTCCTTTAAGCGTGATAGCAGTCGTGATGGCCGATGGCCACGTGTGATCGCGGGCGTGAGGGCCAGAGCAGGGACATGTGTGTGTAAACACACAAATCCCTGTTCTGTAAGGAGAGGAGAGGCAGATCATGAGTTCCTAATAGCTAGGAACAGCGATCTGTCATCTCCTCTAGTCAGTCCCATCCCCCTACAGTTAGAACACACACTAGGGAACACAGTTAACCCCTTGATCACCCCCTAGTGTTAACCCCTTCCCTGCCAGTGATATTTACACAGTAATCAGTGCATTTTTATAGCACTGAATGCTGTATAATTGTCAATGGTCCGAAAAATGTCTCAAAAGTGTCCGATCTGTCCACCATAATGTCACAGTCCCGATAAAAATCGCAGATCATCGCCATTACTAGTAAAAAAAAATAATAATAAAAATGCCATAAATCTAGCCCCTTAGACGCTATAACTTTTGCGAAAACCAATCAATATACACTTATTGCAATTTTTATTACCAAAAATATGTAGAAGAATACATATCGGCCTAAACTGAGGAAAAAATTAGCTTTTTTGAAAAAAAAAAAGGTGATGTTTATTATTGCAAAAAGTACAAAATATTGTGTTTTTTTCAAAATTGAGTACAGCATCGCTTGTCAGTTAAACCGAGGCAGTGCCATATCGCAGAAAATGGCCTGGTCATTGAGCAGCCAAATCTTCCGGGGCTGAAGTGGTTAACAAGCAGGTAAATAAGTAGGTGTTCTGGGAAGTGGGAGCAGAGTGAGCTGAGTTGCTGAGATAATTTCAGTGCTTCTACTGTGAAATTTGAGAATGGATTGCTCCATAGTACTTACAGTTGCATGGGGACAATGAAGGCTTGTTAAAGTGGAACTTTAGCCAAAAAATGTAAGTAGAGTTTGGAGCTAATATTAGCTAAGCTTAAACCTGCTCTCATCCCATTCTAAGCCCTATACTAACTATCCTGCAAAGGAAAGATGTGTATACTTACCTTATCTAAGGGTGCTCCAGTAACATGATTGGCTCCCAGTACCAGCTTCAGGAGAGAGGAGAGACATCGGACAACAGATGCCCCATAGTAAGTCTAATGCCCTGTACACACAGTCGGACATTGATCGGACATTCCGACAACAAAATCCATAGATTTTTTCCGACGGATGTTGGCTCAAACTTGTCTTGCATACACACGGTCGCACAAAGTTGTCCGAAAATCCGATCGTTCTGAACGCAGTGAAGTAAAACACGTACGTCGGGACTATAAACGGGGCAGTAGCCAATAGCTTTTGTCTCTTAATTTATTCTGAGCATGTGTGGCACTTTGTGCATTGGATTTGTGTACACACGATCGGAATTTCCGACAATGGATTTTGTTGTCAGAAAATTTTATAGCAAGCTCTCTAACTTTGTGTGTTGGAAATTCCAATCGAAAATGTGTGATGGAGCCTACACACGGTCGGAATTTCTGACAACAAGGTCCTATCACACGTTTTCCGTCGGAAAATCCGACCGTGTGTACAGGGCATAAGGGTGACGTCACCACCCAGCATTGCAACAGGTTGTCACTGTTCTTTATTCTCTCTTGAAGCTGGCAGCTGGGGAGGTCACATGACTGGACCGAAGCTCCCTTATATTAGGTAAGTATACACATGTTTCCTTACATAGTATCAGCCCGGTTTATTTTTAAGTTATGAATAATTGCTACCTGTTGGCCCCTATTGCATTTATAGCTTTATAAAACATGAAAAATACTGTAAGTACCATTACAGTTTAAAATCTAGTGGTTCACTCTCTCATCCTACTCTGTGCAGCCTCAGTTGTCTTTTATTCTCTGCACTGTGCCAAGAATAAGAGCAGTGAGGGAGTCACTAGAGGCCAATCTGCTGACAGCATAATGATATGCTGCTGCTGAGAGGGTGAAGGAAACCACAGTAATAAGACAGCTTGTACTGAAAAAGATTGGATTAGAGAGCGAGAAGGGGAAAGCAGAGGAGAGAGGAGACAGGACAAACTCTGCAGCTGAGGGGGGAGCACAAAACAAACAGTTCAACTTACAAAGATAGCATCTTATCTCCCTGATTCTCTCTCCTTTGGCAGCACTGTGAATCTGAGCACTGTGGATCTGAGCACTGTGCAGCTGCTGCAGTCTCCCCCTGGTGCTGACCTAGGACATGCAATCAAGGCTGGAACTGCACACATAATTAATAATATTGTTATTATACAGGATCTATATAGCACCAACAGTTTGTACAATGCTTTACAACATGAGGACAGGTATAGTTATAGAAATGCAGAATGTGACGTATCAATTTTAGAATAAGGAGGGGATTCTCAATGAGAAAGTGACTGATCGGGGCTCCAACAAAATGGCAGTGTCAAACAAGAAGAAACAGGAGCCATGCTGAAGACAATATACAGCACAAAATAATGTTGCTAACATATTAATGTGGAATGTATGTTCCTTGCTAAAGAACATTTTTTTTTTTCCATCAAGTTTTTATGGGTAAAGTTCCACTTTAAAAACATACTGTATAAATATCTGAATGTACATTCCCTGGCCACAGATTTATTAAGGTATAGCAAGAGACACCTTTGTTTGAAACATTACGTTTCTTGGCAATTTGACACATGACACTGACAAGGGGGTTGACCCAAATAGACTGTTTGGATTTTTTTAATTTGCTGGAAAATGTTCCTTTATCTTTGTGAATGTGTTAACATGTAATCTACAAAAAAATACCCATTCACTTTTAAGAAAAAAAAAAGAAAACTTTATTAAGTGATATAAGTCAGCAGAGCCTCACCCCATTCACTAAGCTAAAGAAAAACTTGCTTGCAAAGCAAAAATTCCTTTGCGCTGTGAACACTCTATTTGCCTTCCGTAAATCAATCCCATGTAATAATTTTCATTTTGTGACTACAATAGAACAATGTACTTCTTGAGAAAGCTACACTCAAATTTTGCAACTCAAAGAAAGAACAATTTACTTACTACAGGTACTAGCTGTGCTAACTGTCACAGCGTTTTTCTGTCATAGCGTTTCTGCCCCAGCATTTCTGTCGTAGCGTTTCTGCCCCAGCATTTCTGTCGTAGCGTTCTGCCCCAGCATCTCTGTCACAGCGTTCTGCCCCAGCATCTCTGTCAAAGCGTTCTGCCCCAGCATCTATGTCACAGCATTCTGCCCCGGCATTTCTGTCACAGCATTCTGCCCCGGCATTTCTGTCACAGCAGTCTGCCCCGACATTTCTGTCTCAGCACAGTCTCAGCATTCCTGTCATAGCGTTTCTGCCCCAGGATTTCTGTTATGGCGTTTTTCTGTCATGGCGTTTTTGTCTCATGGCATTTTCGTCATACTATTCTGCCCCAGCATTTATGTCATAGTTTTCTGCCCCAGCATTTCTGTCGCGGAATTCAGTCTCAGCATTTCTATCATAGCGTTTCTGCCCCAGGATTTTTGTCATGGCATTTCTGCCTCAGCGTTTCTGCCCCAGGATTTCTGTCATTGCATTCTGTCTCAGTGTTTCAGTCTCAGCATTCTGTCATAGCGTTTCTGCCCCAGGATTCCTGTCATTGCATTCTGCCGCAGCGTTTCAGTCTCAGTGTTCTGTCATAGCGTTTCTGCCCCAGGATTTCAGTCATGGCATTTCTGCCTCAGCATTTCTGTCATAGCGTTTCTACCCCAGGGTTTCTGTCATGGCATTTCTGCCTCAGGGTTTCAGTCTCAGCATTCTGTCATAGCATTTCTGCCCCAGGATTTCTGTCATGGCATTTCTGCCTCAGCGTTTCTGCCCCAGGATTTCTGTCATTGGATTTCTGCCTCAGCGTTTCTCCCCCACGATTTCTGTCATGGCATTTCTGCCTCAGCGTTTCTGCTCCAGGATTTCTCTCATTGCATTCTGCCTCAGCGTTTCAGTCTCAGCATTCTGTCATAGCATTTCTACCCCAGGATTCCTGTCATTGCATTCTGCCTCAGCGTTTCAGTCTCAGCATTCTGTCATAGCGTTTCTGCCCCAGGATTCTGTCATGGCAATTCTGCTTTAGCGTTTCTGTCTCAGCATTTCTGTCATAATGTTTCTCCCCCAGGATTTCTGTCATGGCATTTCTGCCTCAGCGTTTCTCCCCCAGGATTTCTGTCATTGCATTTCTGCCTCAGCATTTCAGTCTCAGCGTTTCTGTCACAGCATTCTGCCCCAGCATTTCTGTCACAGGGTTCTGCCCCAGCATTTCTGTCACAGCGTTCTGCCCCAGCATTTCTGTCACAGAGGTCTGCCTCAGCATTTCTGTCATTACGTTTCTGCCTCAGCATTTCTGTCATAGCGTTTAGTTTCAGCATTTCTGTCATAAGCGTTTTCTGCCATAGCATTGCGGTCCTTGCGTTTCTGTCATAGCGTTTCTGCCTCGGCGTTCAACCTCAGCGTTTCTCAGAGGGGCGTTGTTATTCAGTCACGGCACATAGTCCAGCAGCTGTTTTTCATCTTCGTTGGTTGTCATGCCTCATCATGTCTTTGTTCATGTTGTACCTGGGTCAGATAGCTAGGGTTCACATGTCGGGATCTGTCACGTCTACAGATCCATACGGGCTAAGGTTTCATTTGATAATGATTGTTGGCCACAATCTTCTCGCCCATATACCATACGTCATACGATGCACATTCATTCACCACACCTGTACGATCACCCACCACAGTCTGTGGGTACACTAGCCCTGAGTTTTCAGTTTAATTACCTGTCTCTGTGCTGCAGGTTACTCTGGCTCACTTACTACTGAAACAAGGGAGGGGGGCCCATCATCAGGTTCATTGACACACAGTGGTTTTCACATTTCTGGTCATGTTCTCATACTCAGGTAGGCACAGAGGGGTGTTGTTGTTCTCATGTCTGGTTGTCTGTCATTTCTCTAGTTTGTGTTCTGAGGGTGGGCTGTATTGACATCCATACCGATATCAAAAATGCTTGCACTCACTTGCATCAGTCCTGCCCGTTGTCAGGGCTAGTTGTTTGGTGCAGATGTCGTTTTGCCACCGGACGCACCCTTGGGTCAGAAACAGTCGTCAATTCTCTTTCAGTTGATGTCCTGTTGCATAGAGGCCCTGGTTACCGCCCTGAAATTTATAGTCTCTCTCAGGATGTGTGCTGAGCCACGTCCCCTTGACGGTTCTTAAGTGGTAGGTTTGGGCAAACGTCATCATGATTCTGTATTCCACTCTCGGCTCTGATATCTTGTCTACGATGTTGCCTGGAGAACTGCTTAGGGATGTCAGTCCAGTCATCTTTTCCAATCCCCAGCCTGTTCCAGGTAGGGGGGCTTCAGTCACTTTGGGTATGACTGTATCATGCCATGGGACTTATTTCCCCCAGATGTAGTCTGGCCCTCCTTCCTCGGTTCGGGATTCAGACTCGGTCATCAGCTCACAGGCTGAAGCACGACCCGTTCGAATCAGGTGGGATCAGTGTTCTGGATCTGGCATGGTTTCTCCATGTTGACGATGCTTATTGTCATAGCGCATGGGCCTTATCCGCTTACTTATCCAGCATTTGAACTCCTGCCAGTTGTCCTTTTGCACTCACCCTCTCACTTCCCCATACCAAGTATGGGTAGGCGAGGGTTTGGGGGCATTTCACAGAGCTACTTCACTGGTGTCCGTGTGAAGTATTTCGTTCTTCGTGGCCATCATTTGCAGGGGCTCCTCGAGCCAGCCCTTGCTCCCTTTCCTCCACGTATCCTCTCATTCACAAGCAGTTCATTCTCATGTCTGGGTTGTCTCGGGCATCAGGCTCATCCAATCTTTCACGAGACATTTACTTGAGTTCTGGGTAGCTTTGCAGGTTCCTTCTCATCACCAAGTCAGGAGTCTGTGGGTTTCTCCTGTCATGGTGGATACTTACCGGATACATACTGTTGCCATCCGGGTGCACGCTACTCCACTTGATGGATTGTTACCTTCCCTTCTTCACCTAAATTTGGTGTTTTTTTGCCATCTTTTTAGGCATACTGACCAGTCAGGCCAAGGCACACCTCAGGCCTTGGTTATTAGGAGAATCACATTTCACACTTGAAGACTCTGACTACAAATAAGAAATATAAACCTGACAAATCTCTGGCATTAACAGAAAACACACTTTGTTATTTGCAGTTTTGTGTATTTGTAGTCTTTAAGCAAGTAAATATAACTAAAAAGCATTCAAGGGTAATTTCAACAATTGGATTTGTGACAAAAATGAAATGAAATGAAATGAAAAGGTATTTAACACATATCAAGACAGAATATTTGTTCATTAGCTTTGTTAATTTAGGCACTGTTTTTGTTCCCTTTAAAATGGAGCTCCAGGCCAACTCCAAAGTACAGCCTACATGCATATATTTTAATTCTATACAGACAAAAGATGCTGATTTATTGTCCAATTACTAAACTGCAAAAGTAGAGGTAACTCATAAAGCTGAACTGCTAAATTAAAGTATTACTAAAGACATTTTTTTTTTAGATTTGAATAGAGTGGTGAGGGCATAGAACCACTGCCAGGTTTGCATTGCTATATCTTCACGCTTTTGATATGTCCTGATAACCAAAAAAAATAAAAATAAGAAGCAGGTTTATATCCACCCACTCTCGTCCCTCCTCTTGTCGGGTCCCCCGCCAGCACTCCAGGCTCTTCCACTTCTCTGAAAACAACTGTCTATCGTGGCACACCTACAAACTCAATCCCAAGCCGTGCTGCCTGTGTCCATAGACACAGACAGCATGGCTCAGTCCTGCCCCCTGCTCCCTTGTCACAGGTTTTGAGTGACAGCAGCTGGAGCCAATGTCTCCCACTACCTCAGCAAAGCCTGTGAGATGGGGAAGTGAGAGGAGAGAGCTGCTGCAGATGGGCACAGAACGTGATTTCATGATGTAAGTATTGGAGTGAGTCAGGGGGAGGTACTACAACCTAAACATTTTTTACTTTAATGCAAGGAATGCACTTAGATAAAAAATGTTCAGGCTTTAAAACCACTTTGATGTGTACAATGATAAGAACACATACTCTTTATTTACATGGAATGGAATCTAAAATGTTCCAGAAAAAGGATGCATGAGGCCAGCAGCTTACATGCCTCTTCTACTGCTTGGCAACCATCACCACAATATTATGACAATAAACTTATTGTGGTGAATGCACTGAATAGATCCTGTACTTTCTTATTTTATGTGTTCATGACATATAGCTCTGTACAAAAGACCCAAAGGAGTTTGAGAAACTTTTCTATTAAACAATACTATGCTGTATTTTTCTAGTTTCTATAAGGCTTTCTATTAATTAATTACCACTCAGTTCGAGCTAGAAAGGTAGTCACCAGGATGCTGGTTTGCCCAAACATTTCTTAAATGCTTAAGATTTCAAGGGTAAGAATTTCTTCTTGGGGTTTCTGTTTTTTTGCCCCTTCCTTTCCCTTTCCTCCCTGTAACCTCTAGAATGTAAATCAAGACTGTGAAAGCCCTTGTATTGTAAGTCCAGGATGTACACAGCTACAGCCATATACTGTATATTCTCTATATATTCTGTAGAGTCCACTTTATAAAGCATTTGCAACTTTCTTTTATTTTCTTGTTATAAGTGTAGAGCTTACCCCCGAAAGAGTGGCTGAATATTTGCTATACCTGTAATTCACATTTGAGATGCTCTTCTGTTACATTGTCATCTTTCATGAATCATACGAGAAAATCTGAGTACAATTGCAGACAGTCAAGACATAATTTCTCAATGATGTCTTCAATCAGGGACGATGGAAGTAGATTTGATAGAGAATGAGTTGATAAAGAGTCACTCTGAATATCTTCTTCATCTGGATAACTTTAAAAGAACGATCCATATCTGTACATGTGTGCTTGCAGCTTCACCGCTACCTTTTTACCACTACTTCCCACCGACATGGTACTTCCAAATTAGGCTAAAGGAGAGCAAATCTGAATAACTCCTCCCGCTTGACTGATTGGAATCCCGGGGCAATGCTGAACTCAAAGTCATAGGCTATCACTGCCCATCTCACTGACTTGTGCATCAACAACCCTCAGTCTCTGGCAGTTCCTTTCTCTTGGGCTTTCACTCACGTGATCGATAGTCCATGTGCCACCCATAAACGATCAATCGCCCAGTTTCCTTCCGCTTTGTTTCTACTTCATCCGCAATGTTCCTCAGTTTCCTTTATCTCTTTGTGGCCCGTTCCCCACCCAGCAGGGGCAGCCTACAACATCCATGACTACACGTGGCAAGATGTCGTCTGTTCCTCCATGAGGACTGGATCTCCACCCTTCTTGCTAGGGTGAAGCTCCATTGGCTACCCAGAGGGGAAAACCTCCAACTTCCCCTCCGGGAACCAGGCTGGCTCTCTCGCTCCTCAGAGCAGGACTGGACTCGAACTCCCGGACACCATGTGAGCCCCCCTTTTTATATGAGAGTCCCGGGTTTACCAAGCAAATTAATGACTGGCCGAGACCAACACACAAACACCTGTCACTCAAATAAAGAAATCACACAATACAGGCCTGCTGCAAATAGCATCAGCCTGTCTAAATTTACCTGTATCAGAGAGCTATCAAGAAAAGGTCACCTACATAAAGTAGGTGCACGCTACATAAGAGATGAGTGAACGTCTGAAAGTTTGATCTGTTGTGCTGAACATTTAACGCATTTATAAACCTCCAAAATTCTGAATTTCTGAACTGAAGTCCCAATTAAGTCAATAGGAATCTGAATAAAGGAGCAACATTCTGTAGCCTTGGCATGAGGAGCTACTGGCAGCCCTGCCTGATGAGATGACCGAGGAATAAACTGCCAGAATCACTTTCTTCAACCACCTCAATACTGGGCACGTTTACCCCCTTCCTGCCCAGATCAATTTTCAGCTTTCAGTGCTCTAATACTGAATGACAATTAGTCAGTCATTCTACATTATACCCAAATGAAAATGTTATCTTTTTTTTTACACAAATAGAGCTTTATTTTGATTTATTTACTACTGTTTTATTATATATTTTTTTGCAATATAAGCAAAAACAGAGCAAAAACAAAACAAAACAAAACAAAAAAAAAACAGTATTTTCTGCTTTCTGTTTTGAAAAATGTCCAATCAAATCTAATTTCGTCATAAGTTTAGGTGTGAATGTATTTTGCTACATATCTTTGTTAAAAAACATCCTGATGTTGTGTGTATGATAATTGGTTTGTGTGAAAGTTATAGTGTCTACAAGCTATGTTATGTATCATTGAAAATTGATCAATCCTGATGCACTGACTGCCTATCTCATTTATTGAGTTCCTAAATTGTCAGGACAGTACAAATACCTCCCAAATGACTCCTTTTTGGAAAGAAGACAGCCCAAGGTATTTAGTAAGAGGCATAGTGAATTTTATGAAGTTGCAATTATTTTACCACAATTGTTTTAAAAAAAAATATTCACAAAATGTGCATATTAACAAGTTATTTCTCACACATGGCATAGGCATTCTTGCAATTACACTCCAAAATTCATTCTCCTACTCCTCCTGAGTATGGCGATACCACATGTGTGAGACTTTCCACAGCCTGGCCACATACAGAGGCACAACATTCAAGAAGCACCTTCAGGAGTTCTAGAGGCATAAATTACATATCTAATTTCCTGACTACTTATCACATTGTTAAAGGCCCTGGAGCACTAGGAAAATGGAATCACCCAGAAAATGACCCCATTTTGGAAACCAAACACCCCAATGTATATTCCATGAGGCATAATGAGTCTTTTGAACATTAATTTCTTTCCACAAGTTTTTGAAAAGCATGGAAAGAAAATGAAAACTTTTTTTAATAAAAAGTCGTCAATTTATAAAATATTTCTAACACACAGCATGTACATGCCAATAGTTACACCTAAAAATACATTCTGCTACTGCTCCTGAGTATGGTAATACCAGATGTGAGAGGCTTTTCCACAGCCTGACCACATACAGAGACCCAACATCCAAGTAGCACCTTTAGGATTCTAACACATAGCATGTACATACCAAGAATTACAACCCAAATTACATTCTGCTGAGCAAAGGGTAAACAAAAGATTACCTGTGGTTTTAGCAGCGCAAGTGTCCACAGAGGAAAGCATTGGGACATGGACACAGACAGGAATCATCCAGGCAGCAGGCAGAAATATTGTCTATAGTCAATACAGGCAGCAGGTAGAAATATCGGCAGCACAGCCAAAGCATTGGTCCAGGCAGCAGGCAGGGATGTGGTCAGCAACAGCCAAAGGAATTGTGCAGGCAGAGACATGCCAAAATATTGGTCCTGGCAGTAGGTTCATAAGCAGGCAGTAGGGGAAATACAGTAACTGCTGGTGCATGGATACTTTGCTCATGACTAGTGGCAATCACTATAATAGGGCTCATAGGTTAGTAAGAGACATAATCCATAAATATTGCTACTGAAAGTTAAATGTCCATAAGTTCATTGATAAATAATAGCAGCAGCTGTCCTCAGAGAAAGTCAGCTCTGTTGAATAAGCAAAAGGGGGAAAAAAGCAGGAAGCGCCACTTGAGTGTAGCATTAGTAAAAACAATTTAATCACAAAGATACAAAGCACTCACAAGATGTCAGTTAAAAGTATGCTCATCTGTTAGTATAATGTCCTTCCTGTCTCACATGGTGTCCTTATGCTGTATCCACGGCTGCTGTATGGAGATATGTCTGCACGTCTTGTGGCCACAAGGAAGTCCAATGGAAGCAACGTGGAACGCACAAAAGTGACATCACCGGAAGTGGGAGAGTCACTCCGGAACACTGTATAGGATAGGCTACGTGCTTGGAGCTTCAGCTCCTTCTACAGGCCTGTTTAGGCATAAGGGAGGATATATCTGTTCAGGGGTATGGCCATGTGGATAGAGAAGGGCTGTAACAATGTCCTCTTGGTATTTCAGGTAGGTTAGGGATCTTTGTGTGCACTTAGGAAAGATGACATACGAATTGTACAGGGCTAACTGAAACAAGTAGATGAAGTAGGGCTGAAACATCTGCTCGTTCATATCTACCCCCCCCCCATGAACAGGTTATAGTCGTGGATGCATTTTGGTTTCTGGACGGGACCCTGTCTTGTTTGAAGTTCCACCAAGGTGTCATCATATATTGAAGAAAGGATATAGAGGTCTCTTTTATCTCTCCACTTTAGGGCTAGTACCTGTTCATTCTGCAAGCTGGCTGTTGGTTGTCCCCCCCCCCCGTTTTAGTTTTGTGGTGACCAATCTTTGTGGGAATCCCTTGTGGTTGGCCCGTGATGTCCCACAGGCCATAGTTTGCTGTAGATATAGATGGCGGAATATGTGGGAGACTTGTGTAGAAATTATTGACGTACAGGTGAGACACCCTTCTTGAACAGCAGTTCTATAAGTTGTCAAACAATTTTGCCACTTGTCCCCAGATCTCCTGAACCTCTTTGTTTGGACTCTCTCCTCCTCAGATTCTGTTGTTGAGCCACTGCTTTTAACTGGTTTATACTCACTATCTGGGTCAGACGGAGAGAGTTCCCCGCTACTCTCGTCCATCATACTCTGGAGTATCTGGAAAGCCTCCTCAATGCTGAATAATTTTTTAGACATGTTGATGCTGCATTGCTGATATTGACCCCTGGTACAGATGTGGATTTGACACTTGTACTGTCTGACAGATGTTGATCACTGGCACAGATGTGCTGGTACCGTGTGACAGATGTTGATCACTGGGACAGAAGTGTTTTTACTGTGTATCAGATGTTGATCGCTGGGACAGATGTGCAGATGTTGATCACTGGAACAGATGTGCAGATGTTGATCGCTGGGACAGATGTGCACAGATGATCACTGGGACAAATGTGCACAGATGTTGATCACTGGAACAGATGGATGTGCACAGATGATCACTGGGACAGATACACACAGATGTTGATCACTGGAACAGATGTTGATCACTGGGACAGATTTGCTCTGTGACAGATGATCACTGTGACAGGACACTGTGTGAGGGAAACTGTGACAAGACACTGTGTGGGGATCCTTGCTGGGTGATTAGTGTGTGTAAAGCAGAAAAAGTGCTATAAATTCACTGATCCCCGGCTGGCAACAGATCTGCTCTCCTCCTCAATGACAGGCTCTGTGTGAGGAGAAGTAGAGCTGATCAACTGACAGCCGGCTATATTTATATTACATGATGGCTGTGATTAGACACAGGGGACACAGGCACATCGGGATCCTGCAGCTGCATGGCCTCATTCTGAGGGACGTTCCTGTATGTCCACTCAGAACGATGAAGCTTCCACCTGTCCGTTTAAGTGCCTTGGCCGGATGGGAAGCAGTTAACATATCTATCTGTATCCTAAGATATCTGATATTGGAACTGACTGTTAAGCTAAGGGTTTTTAGGCAACATCAGAAGCAAAGTTAAGGCAGAAAAAACTTTTGGAACAGCCCTTGTTCCCTTTCTCCCAAAAGCCTTTTGGGAATCCCAACTGTCAAAAATAATGCTGAAATTCACATTCGGCTCTGGACGCATTCATTCGTGCAATTCTGTCCCATTCTAATGCTATCCAAATTTCCAGACCAACTCTACTTGCTGTATCAAAAATCAGATTCAGCCCTCCCAAGCAGGTTTGAATCTGGGGGCTGTGAGAAACTCAGTTTTGTTATAATGAACCACATTCAGAGGCACTGAGCTACAATTTTCCTACATCTGAATTTGTCAAGATCTCCACAAACAGCTATAAAGCATGCTGAATAGTGATGGAAATTCCAATGCATGCTTGGTAAGTGATTTTAAATTTTGAAATGTACAGTAATGGCCAATATATAACATCTACAAAAAAAAAATAAACCAAATAAAAGTCACATACAGTATACAGTATGTTATTTTTTTATTTAGGTTTCCTTGCATCCTTGGATCAATTAACAACAAAGGATCCAGCAATTAAGAAATTCAATGCATACAGAACTTTGAAAAAGCAAGGATAAAAGATCTTCAAGAGTTGTGATTAGCCAAACGTTCCTGGGTTCGGGTGAACAGGATTTAGTGAACATTACTGGGTTTGAGTGCTGAACCTAAACCCCATGGGAGCCAATAAGAGTTGAATAGTAATAGCCATTTTTTAGGCTAATAGGCAAAGAGGGGGACTGGACCATGGGGAAAATGTACCAATGCGAAAAAACTAAAAAACAATTAAATTCCGTTTGGCTAAGAGCAGCAATTTTAGTAATGTGTATACTGAAACATTAAAAATCCAAAACTCCATTAATGACTTAAGCTCTGGAAGGTTCACCCCCCCCCCCCCCCTTCCTGACCATGCAATTTTTTTGCAATACGGCACTGGATTGTTTTTTTGACAATTGCGTGGTCATGTGATGTTGTACCAAAATCAAATTGATGTCTTTTTTTTCCCACAAATAGAGCTTTCTTTTGGTGTAATTTGATCACCCCTGTGGTTTTCATTTTTTGCGCTATAAACAAAAAGGACCGACAGTTTTGAAAAAAAAAATATTTCTTACTTTCTGTTATAAAACATCCAATAAAAAAAAGTAAAAAAATCAAATTTCTTCATCAATTTAGGCCAATATGTATTCTGCTACATATTTTGGATAAAAAAAATCCCAATAAGCGTATATTGATTGGTTTGCACAAAAGTTATAGCGTCTACAAACTATGGGATAGATTTATGGACTTGTTATTTTTTTTACTAGTAAAGGCATCAATCAGTGATTTTTAGCTGGACTGCAACATTGCGATGGACAAATCTGACACTAAGTGACACTTTTTGGGGACCAGTGACACAATACAGTGATCAGTGCTAAAAAAAATACACTGTCACTGTACTAAAGACACTGGCAGGGAAGGGGTTAACGACAGGGTTAAATGTGTTCCCTGGGAGTGCTTTCTAACTGTGGGGGGATGCTTTGACTGGGTGAAGACAGAGATCTGTGTTCTTGCTTAGCAAAAACACAAGATCTCCATCTTCCCCTCCCCTTCCCCTTGTTTACATAGGCAGACCGTCATTCTGTCTGCCTCAGGAACGTCGGGTTTCGGCGGACATCAGTGCATGCCCGAGACCCAAAGAAATCATGTACAGGTACGTGATTTTGCGCTTAAGGGCCGCCCTGCCGCAGTATATGTACGTGGAGGCGGTCCTTACATAGTTAGGTTGAAAAAAGACACAAGTCCATCTAGTTCAACCAAAAATAAATAAAAAATACAATCCCGTATACACAATCTTTCACCCACAGTTGATCCAGAGGAAGGCAAAAAACCCCAGCAAAGCATGCTTCAATTTGCCACAGCAGGGGAAAAAATTCCTTCCTGATCTCCCAAGAGTCAATCGGATTTTCCCTGGATCAACTTTACCTATAAAGGTTAGTACCCAGTTATATTATGTACATTTAGAAAAAATCCAGGCCTTTTTTAAAGCAATATACTGAGCTGGCCAGAACCACCTCTGTGAAAATTCCAGATTTTCACAGCTCTTACTGTGAAGAAACCTTTCCATATTTGGAGATGAAAACTTTTTTCCTCTAGATGTAAAGAGTGCCCCCTTGTCCTTTATGATAACCACTTGCTAACCGGCTCACGCCGATATACGTTGGCAAAGTGGCACGTTCCCGCAAAACCCCGTATGGGTACGTTGTCCCCTTTAAGACCTATAGCGCACGCCGGCTGCACGGACCTGATACGTGTGGCCGGTGAGCGCGATCGCCGTGGCACAAGAGCCAGCATGGAGATTTGTGTGTGTAAGCACACAAATCCCTGTTCTGACAGGGGAGGAGATACAGATCGTTTGTTCCTACTAAGTAGGGACAACAATCTGGCTCCTCCTCTAGACAGTTGGTCACAGTTAGAAACGCACTTAGGGAACACATTTAACCCCTTGTTCACCCCCTAGTGTTAACCCCTTCCCTGCCAGTGACATTTACACAGTAATCAGTGCATTTTTATAGCTCTGGTCGCTGTATAAATGTCAATGGTCCCAAAAAATGTGTCAAAAGGGCCCGATCTGTCCTCCGCAATGTTGCAGTAATGCTAAAAATCGCAGATCACCGCCATTACTAGTAAAAAAAAAAATAATAAAAATGCCAAAAATCTTTCCCATAGTTTGAAGACGCTATAACTTTTGCACAAACCAATCAATATATGTTTATTGCGATTTTTTTTACCAAAAAAATGTAGAAGAATATATATTGGCCTAAACTGATGAAAAAAACTTTTTGGGGGATATTTATTATAGCATTGTGATGACCTGACCTGCCATCTAGCTTACCCCCTGATTTGGTCTGGGTTTCCTGCCTCAGCTTCGGGCTGGGCATGTGATGGAGACCCCCTCTCCCACTCTATTCATCCTCACATGAGCCAGTTAAAGTTCTTGGGCTGATTTGTAAGTATCAGTTTATCTAAGTACCCCTAAGGGAACTTTTTTGGATCCTTCAGAAAGTTTTCCCTCCCTTATTTTTATGAAGGGTTTATTAGATTTATATATCTGATCTTCTGTACTTACAGTGAATTACATTTTGCATCCATACTCCTGATGAGTGAATGTGATTCACAACATGCATAGAGTTTTTCCATTCAAGTGATGCCAAGACAGTACATCTTTTATACAGCATGTACTTACTACTCACAGCCCATCCCTTCAATATTGCCACACATTGCTAATTCACTGACTACATATCATCCCCCCCCCCCCCTCAAAACTTAGTCAAAAATGGAGCTCATAAGCTTTCTTCTCCCTTCGATCCCTCACGCACCAACCTTACCATCAAGATCAATAGTACAACTCTCAGTCCCTCCACACATACCAGCTTACAAGTTGCTGCTTTTATACATCTTGTAAGTATCATTACTTTATTAAAGTGAAGATTACTGCACTACAGAATGGTGGTCCCTTCTTTGCTTTGAATCCTGTTTTGCTGATTGCCTCCATCAAGAATTCAGGAACTGGATTTCTTTGGCCAGAGTGTTTGGTGCTGCAGGGCAACAAGGAGCTTTATGATCTCTTTGGGGGATCTAATTTTATGGTAAGGAGCCTACCTAACTGGGTGAAATAGATATTGATGTAGTGAAACCTTCTTTCCCCATTGCACTACATCCATATCTATTTCACCCAGAAGTGGATTATCTTTGGGGACTTTTTTACTAATTGTGGACTTTTTGTATGAATATTTTTTCTTTCACTTATCTATTGCACGTTATTTTCACATTATCAGCATGAATTACTTGAAAACTGTGAATATGTTTATATGTGTACTGTAAAATGAATTGAAATTTGTATTATTTTATGAAATTGCATTTTATGAATTGTATTTTATTTATATGAATTAAAGATTATGTTTTTCATATTTTACACTATTTTCACAATGAATTGCACTATATGAATTTTCATGATGTGAGCTGTTAGTTTTAAAGGGGCAGTACACATGTCTTTGTGATGTTGGTTATGAGTTTTATATATTGTTCATTAATTTTTATCACCTTTTGAGTTATTTATCAAGATTTATGAATTCTTAAAGGAACAGCGCACATATTTTTTGGGTTAAATTGTATTTGCATGTCTCGTAACTGGATTGTGATTTAGGTGCAGAAGTTCTTACCTTTCACTCAGAGGAGGACTATTTTATGGTTTATTTTTAAATGTTTTACTTTACACTGTACCTGAAATTTAACTCAACTGAACGGCCCTTTGTTTGCCTGTTTGCACAGGAATCTCCGTAACCTGTACACAGTGCTGAAGTCTCCCTCAAATGATTTCCCTTGCTTGTCAAATATTCATAGTCCATAGTGTTAGGCTATTTTCTCCATTGGTGAATGTTCTGTAACTCTTATGGCTGAATGTTCTTAAAGCAGAGTTCCACTCAAAAGTGGAACCTCTGCTTATCTGCTACAATATTTGTAGCTGCTGACGTTACATTTTTTTTCCTCCCAAAGCGGAACACCACTTTAATGATATTTTTCTTGAATGTTACGTTTCCCTGGCAAAAGGCAACAAATAGAAACTGACATTACACACATATTACAAACATTATGAGTATTATTTGTTACAATTGCACAAATGATGAGACATTTTCAAAGCATTTTGTTTTAAATAAATTGACCACTATATGTTTTCTTTTATCATGCATCAATCAAGATAAATCAATCAGTAATAAAGATACCTCATCCTCCAGCTATCATCTATCCTAGAGGATAAAGGCTCAGTTTACAAATTGTTTTATGTAATTCTAAAGTAAACTATTAAAATGTATTGCAGTTCTTTCTAATCTACTATGATAGCTTTACTTTCACTATTTTTCTGTAGGTTCTAAGGCATTTAAATACATATACATGGTAATATTATAGTATGTGTTATTAAATGTACCAAACATTCGTAATTTGCATGTATGCCCTCTTCAAATTTCCTATATAATACTAGACTAGAATAGACCAAAACGTTTAGTCAGTATAAAAAAGTATATAAATTTTAAAAATACACAAGTTGATAAAAATGAATTCTTTCATACTTCTTCTTTTATAAAGTCCTATGTATTGTTTTTAATGTTTCCACTTTTAATCTGAGATTTGAGGGAACTGCATTCTGATAGATGTCTTAATTTGGTCTACAGTCTGCAATATTAAAAACACTACTTTATTTCATTTGTGACTGAAGACATTTCCCCATAGAATAAAATAAAGAAGCTTTTGCAGTTGAAAGTGTTCATTATTGAGATGTACAATGAAACATTTAAACAGAACATCTTTGTTGTAAAAGTTTTATTAAGGTTTTTGAGAAAGTGAAAAAATGAGGATTTCAGAATTTACAGATGTGGTTTGCTATGAGTTATTAATTCTGTCTACAGCATTCCCTGAAAAAAGGCTCTTGATAGATCTAAAACAAAAAGTATAACGGTGAAATGTAAAACCATTTAGTTGTTGTTTTTTGTTTTTTGTTTTTTGTTTTTTTTTAATAAGACACACTACCTAAATAAAGCTGTCTACAATAATTATACAATATTAATTATTATACAATAATAATTATACACAAGCAAACATCTATATAACTACACCTATTACTTCCCTATACTCTTAACCTATGCAAGCATACATTAAATTAACATGTTTGGATAAACAATGATACCACAAAAAACGTCTTGATCTTTTTAATAACATAGTAATTGTGACTCAGTTATAACTGTGAGCAGTAATCTACAGCAGAGAGCTGCAAATCTGTTTCCTGACGCCAACATGGCAGCATACTGGTGATAGAGCTCTGCCTCTTGACCACTCCCTCAGGACCAGTAAAAAGCATAAATGAAAGGCCTAGTTAGGCCCCACCCCATTCTTCTTTTTTTCCTCATACCTAAACGCACCAGTGAAGAGTAAGCAGTACTATGTCCCCCCTCTGCCTCTATGCAGCATCCGGCTGGGTTGAGCCTCTCCCAGTGCGAAGTTCCAGCACTCAGGCTGCTAAAATGCGCTATAGTCTGGGAGCCCCTTCTGTGGGTCTTATTGGGGCCCCTGCAGTGTTTCCTCTTTAGGAACGAAATCTGCTTTTAAAATTGGTAACTGCAGCACTTGTGGAATATGGGGGGGCCAGCTATGCTTTATCCCTCTCTTGGCCCCTTGTGCCATACAGGGTCGCCTGGACCTTTTACTTATGTCTCCCTCTTTTGTCTTTCATTACCTTTCCCATTCCTTGTTGTCCTCTGCAGGTATTGCATGTGTGTGTAGGTAGGTGTGTATATGTATGTATGTATGTATATATGATATGGGTGTGTGTATACAAATATACACGTTAAAAAAAATATGTATCTGGATGTGTGGGTATACATATGTATGTATATGTGTGTGGGTGAATCCTGGACAGGTGGCACACCCTAGGTGTCTGGCGCCCATGAATCTACTTTGCACTGCACTTACTATGCCTTGCGACACGCTCTATGTGGAGGGACGTCGACAACTCATGGCTCTGGAGGTTCTCATTGGACTGAAGGAGGTCTGGGTCCTTGCTACATATATTACAGATAAAAAAAACAACAACCCAAATGGCAAAATATGCGCTCGCTCCCAAATATTTTGAGCAGCTACCACAGCACTAGAAAATTGCACATATATCAAATGGAAAACAAAACGTGTAGCGCTAAAATAAATTAGAAAAAAGAATAAACAACTGCATACTGATAAGGTATAGAACCAGTATGTTACAAACAACTAGACAAAAACACATTTGGATTTCTCACAATATGTAGGAATTAAGACCAGTACAAAGTCCATGTATGAAGCATAGATAAAATAATGTTTATAAGTGATGTGTGAACCACCTTCACCAGAGTAAGATTCTATAGTCTTTGAATAGATACAAAACATCAGATGAGTTCAAGTCCCAAATTGAATGATTAATAAATCGGCTCTAGAACATCACCCCACAGTGTCTTCACACACATGCAAATCACTCTAACGGTAGAGTTGGTAAAATTGGAGGCTTACCGGAGGGTTTGAACCCAAAACAGTGTATACTGTGAGGGTCAAACCGGCTTTTATTGCTTGATGGCAATGGTGGGAAGACCTTGGCGGCGTGTAGCGATCACAAGGGGTTCATAAAGTTGTATCTTCTCCGATCATGACATAGGATCACCCCGTTTGTAGCTCATAAAGGATATAGAAGAGGCCACATAGTGTGATACCATAAAAACCGTAATTTATTTAAAAGGAAATACACTTACATGATAAAGTTGTTAAAAAAGCGCTTGTACATAAAAGAAGGCAGCAGTGGAGTCCTCCCGACGCGTTTCGTCTGAGTAGACTTCGTCTTGGGGTACCCTCCGCTGCAGCCTGACTCCTTAATATAGGAACTACAATCATCTTGAAGTGACTCCAGCCCATTCAATTGATAAATTTAGCACTTCCGGGTTTGCAAGATGGCGGACCCGCGTGCGTTCCAAGCCTCCCATTATTAGGTGTGCTATGCGTTCCACCTCCCATTAATGGCTTATTAATCTCCATTATGTGACTTTAAGGTGGCTCCTATTTCCGAGATTCCTAAAGGAAATAAAAACCTAAGGGACTCCCAGTTTGTGTGGTTTTTATCACCAATGTGTGTGGGGAGACAGATCCCGCTTAATCTCGCGACATGACGCTGTACTCTCGTGACGCGGAAGCGGAAATGCGTATCAATGGGTCTCGACGTTTGCGTTCCAGCTTTAATTTGGCCGGAACCGTTCGATGTACCAAATCCCAGTGAATCTCGCGATGTGACGCCCTAACGCCACACCGCGAGAACGGAAGTGTGTTCCCTCACAGCTAAGTTTGCGTTCCAGCGATGGTTAGCCGGAAGTGTCTAGTGGGATACAGAAATGAAAAGTAAAAAATGGTCAATGTTGTACTGCTTGCGTCCTGCTTTAAAAAACGCGACTACAGCAAGCATTCCGCAGAAGGTCGAATTAATATTAAAGGAGGAAGGTATACAACCATACCTCTATGTTCACACAAAGGAATACAAAGAACCCTTATTGCATCCATTCATATATATGGTTATGAATGGCAAAAAAAGTGTGTATGAAAAAACCCCATAAACCGAATTATTAAAGGAAATTGAATGAACTAGATTCACTTACTTATATATGATTAGCATATAAAACCTCTATAGTGGTCCTCAGACATAAAGCATACTATAAATAAACTGGATTATTTCGCGTCTATATATTGGACAATGATGACCTTTATAGAAGCCATCTGATACGGAAAAACCGTTTACTGTAGATAAAAAAGTGAACCTTACATATGGACCCCACATAGTGTCAACATCATGATTCATCCAAAAAAGCGTTAACATCTATGTCCACATTGAGCCCAAAAGGGGAGAAAGTCTGTAACTCGTAAGCCCAGAACATCTCCAGACGGGATACTCCCCTTATTTTTGCACCCCCTCTCCATGGTGGTGTGTATTTGTCAATAACGACAAACTGTGACCCATCAGGGTTGCCACCATGGAACTCTTTATAGTGTTTCGGGACCGTGTGTTTCGGGTCTCTACTTTTAATTAGACCGATATGTTCACCTACCCTAATCGAGAATGTCCTAGTGGTACGTCCTATATACTGTTTCTTGCAGGGGCAAGTAATGAGATACACTACAAACCTCGTACTGCAAGTGCAGAATGGCTTTATAGTGTATCTCCTTCCCGTGGTGGTTGAAGAAAACTCTGTCACTTTACGTGCTCTCACCGCATTATGCTGACACACTATACATTTCTTGCAAGGAAAGAAACCAGTCCAATCGTGAAAAAAGGAAGGGCGGGTGGGGGGGTTAATGATGTTGGGGGCTATCCGACCCTTTAAAGATGGGGCACCTCTGAAAATGACATTGGCTTCTTCTGGGATAAGTGGTCCCAGAACACTGTCTTGTTTGAGGACACCCCAATGCTTTTTCAGAATGTTTTTAACTTGTCTATGTTGTGTTGAAAAGGCCGTCAGCATGGCCCACCTGAACCTCCCATCCGGTTCTTTCTTGGGTTTGATTTCCAGTAAAGATTTCCTATCTGTATCGATAGTTCTTTGTATTTCCTGATCCAGGCCTTCAATATCATATCCCTTATCTACGAATCTAGACTTTAAAATCTCGGCCTGTTCTAGAAAAACCTCTGTATCCGTGCAGTTCCGTCGGAGTCTCAAAAACTGGCTCCGAGGGACCGCATTTAACCAAGAGATATGATGGCAACTGTCAACTGGAATGAACCCGTTGCGGTCCGTAGGCTTAAAGTAAGTGCTAAATTTAAATTGCTTGTTTACTATCTCTATCTGTAAGTCCAAGAAATGGATTTTGGTCTTACTGGCTTCATACGACAAAGATATACCTCTGTCGTTTGTATTCAAATTCCCAAAGAAATCCTCGAGTGTTTCCATGGTCCCATTCCATAGGAGGAGGATGTCGTCTATATACCTAGTCCACAAAACCAGAGAACTGGTTTCATGGACATAGACGACATCCTCCTCCCATTTCGCCATGAATAGGTTGGCAAGACTAGGTGCGAATTTCGCTCCCATGGCGACTCCACGTTGTTGCAGGTAAAAATTGTGGTTAAACCAAAAGTAGTTGTGTTTAGCCGCGAACTCTAGTAACTCCACAAGATAGTCACACTGGAAGGGTGCCAAGGAATGTTCCTGGGCTAAAAAATGTTTAACAGCGTCAATGCCCTTATCGTGTGGAATGCAGGTATACAGTGACGCTACGTCTGCAGTGGCCATGATGAAGCCATCTTGTATAATGACGTTTTCAAGGAGTCTAATTGTGGAGCTGGTGTCTTTCAAATAAGAAGGAGTTTTCTTTACTAGGGGCTGCAAAAAGAAATCTATATACTTCCCTACTCTGGCTGTAATGGAATTAATACCACTTACAATTGGTCTACCAGGGGGGCGAACGGGATCCTTATGGATTTTCAGCAGATAGTATATGGTAGGGATTCGGGGTGCTGAGGGGATTAAAAAGTCCCTTTCTCTTTTATTCAAGATGTTCAACTCATAGCCCTTTGAAACGAGTTGGTTCAGTTTCTGTTTGTATTTATACGTGGGGTTATTAGGTAGTACCTGGTAAGTCCCCGGTTCACTCAAAATACGAAGCATTTCCGCTTCATATTGGCTTTTGTCCAGAATAACTATACCACCCCCCTTGTCCGCTGGGCGAACCACCAAATCCTTACGTGCACATAGAGACTCCAAACCCCCTTTTAAAAAGGGAGGATGATAAATACGTTTCATGGGTAGTCTGGCCAAGTCACGTAGGACAAGGTCCCTAAAGATTTTCACAGCTGGCGCTGTGGGAACCGGGGGGGAAAAGAGAGAGGGGTTGGATAAACCAGAATGAACGGTTCCGAACGTAGCTGCTGGGTAATCAGTACGAATCGGATTGAATACCAAATACCTCTGTATGTTAACCTTTCGTATGTACTTATGTACATCCATGAACGTATGGAATTTATCTAGTTTTTTTGGGGGGGCATATTTAAGACCCTTGTCTAATACGGATAGTTCAGCCTCCGTGAGAATCTGTGAGCTAAGGTTATAAACACCCTGGCCCCTCATATTCTTTGTCTTTTTTCTTCTTTGTATTCTCCTACCCCCCCTACACCCTCTCTTTGGTCTAGGCCTCGTTTTCTCGAGTGTGGAGCCTCGCGAAAAACCTGATTCCCATATCGATACGGACTATGTATGTATGGGGCTTGGTCATAGTCCTCTCTTCTACGTTCTGGACTGTAGACCTCCCTAAGTGGTGAGTATCTATTATAGGTACGTATAGGGGAGGAGTAACGATAGTGAGATTCCACTCTATGTTGGAAATCTCCACTCGTTCTATGCTCTCTAGGGGAGGGATGGTATGGACCATATTGGGAATGGGTATCAAGATGGTAACCCCTATTATGAGAGTTACCCCTACCCCCCCTTTTTCCTCTAAAGTTATTTTTCCCCCTATGGGCAGTCTGTGGACTGTAATGTTGTACCCGTTGTTGAGGTACATGGGATATTGAATCACGTTTAATGTCACCTCTCTGGAGACCTCGACCCCGGGGGTGAACATCCATGGATTGAGATTGTACAACGGGGGCGTTTAACGTTGAAGAGCTACTAGATGGTACAGTACCCTCTACAATGCTAGAAGCGACTTCCATAGGTGGAGTAACCTGAAGGGGTTTTTGCCAACCAAAGACTACACGGTTCTTATAGTCCCCTGCGTCTCTAGAGTATTTCTTTTGTTTTTTTAATTTTTGGTCACGGTCCTCTTTCTCTAGATGTCCCAGAAGATTAGAGGAAAGGGAGTTATACTCCTGAGAATTTTTATAAATCAAAAGTTTCTCCCTTAGGTCTTTAATTTCTCTATCTAGAGCTTGAAGTCTGATATTTTTCTTAGAGATAAGTACCTGTAAGAAATTTATGCCTGCGTCGTTAAAGTATTTGAACCATGAATCATAGTCTGTTTCCCCCTGTTGTGGTTGGACTTCCCAACGAAGGCTTCTAGGTACCATTTGTTCTGAAATGTATTGTTGTAAAAATACCAAATCCCATTGTAAGTGAAGTTCGGTTGTCATGACATTTTTAAGTCTGAGGAATAATCCTCCAATCTCCGTGTCACTACTCGTTGATATGAATACCCCTTCGGTGTTGACCCTACGGGAGGCTCGGTAGTCAAACACGTCCACGGAGCAGCAGCAAATTTAAAATTCTAAACGTATAAAAAAAAAAAAAAACGTCGAGACCCATTGATACGCATTTCCGCTTCCGCGTCACGAGAGTACAGCGTCATGTCGCGAGATTAAGCGGGATCTGTCTCCCCACACACATTGGTGATAAAAACCACACAAACTGGGAGTCCCTTAGGTTTTTATTTCCTTTAGGAATCTCGGAAATAGGAGCCACCTTAAAGTCACATATATGGAGATTAATAAGCCATTAATGGGAGGTGGAACGCATAGCACACCTAATAATGGGAGGCTTGGAACGCACGCGGGTCCGCCATCTTGCAAACCCGGAAGTGCTAAATTTATCAATTGAATGGGCTGGAGTCACTTCAAGATGATTGTAGTTCCTATATTAAGGAGTCAGGCTGCAGCGGAGGGTACCCCAAGACGAAGTCTACTCAGACGAAACGCGTCGGGAGGACTCCACTGCTGCCTTCTTTTATGTACAAGCGCTTTTTTAACAACTTTATCATGTAAGTGTATTTCCTTTTAAATAAATTACGGTTTTTATGGTATCACACTATGTGGCCTCTTCTATATCCTTTATGAGCTACAAACGGGGTGATCCTATGTCATGATCGGAGAAGATACAACTTTATGAACCCCTTGTGATCGCTACACGCCGCCAAGGTCTTCCCACCATTGCCATCAAGCAATAAAAGCCAGTTTGACCCTCACAGTATACACTGTTTTGGGTTCAAACCCTCCGGTAAGCCTCCAATTTTACCAACTCTACCGTTAGAGTGATTTGCATGTGTGTGAAGACACTGTGGGGTGATGTTCTAGAGCCGATTTATTAATCATTCAATTTGGGACTTGAACTCATCTGATGTTTTGTATCTATTCAAAGACTATAGAATCTTACTCTGGTGAAGGTGGTTCACACATCACTTATAAACATTATTTTATCTATGCTTCATACATGGACTTTGTACTGGTCTTAATTCCTACATATTGTGAGAAATCCAAATGTGTTTTTGTCTAGTTGTTTGTAACATATATTACAGATGCAGCAGTCTGCTACTCAAAATATGGAGGCTGACCAGGAAGTCCCTCCTAGTTGCTTGTCTAACCACTGGAAGAGCACCCTGGCACTTTGGCGGCCAGGGAGGCCATATGGTTGAGACCCTGGGCTGCGTATTGCTTCTTAGAAACAAAAGTGGAGAAGAATGGAGGGGGTTCGAGAAAAATGCCTGTTTAAACAGGCTGTCGATACTGTATACCCTGTACAAGCTAAAGGACATACTGTAGCATCTGCTGGTGCCAGCAGACCAGCAATAATCAGCCCATGTTCTGGGTGTGTCTAATGGGAATGGTTTAATAACTACTAACCAACTGCTTCACCTGCAGGACTCTGAGGAGAGTGGCAGGGTCAGCATCCCTTTAGACACAATTTCCTATTGGGAGTATCTTGCCAAAAATGACATTTTTGTAGTAGTGGATGCCAAAAATCTTCTGGGAAAATCAGTGAGCCAGTCACACAAGTGCATGCCCAGACTCTTAAGGTAAGACCTAGAAGGCACGCTTCATGGGTTTCTGGATAGCATGTTGTACAGAGCCTTGGATGAAGGCACTCATGGTCACTTCGGGAGATTCCTCACTGCTCCTCCTCCAGACCATTTCTCTCCCACGGAGCTGCCAAGTCCACCACAACAGCGGGTAGGCTGCTACAATGCTTACAGACACTTCAGATTCAAGAGGGTTGCAGGTTTTCTATCCAATCCTGTTTGGAGTTCGCAGATGTTGGCTAGTGTCCAGTTGCAGATCGGAAGAGGTTGAACCCTTTTGGGCCCTCTTTGAGATCTTTAAGACGGACTCCATTAAACAGTACAACCCCATGGCTGGATGCTGTTGCTGGATCGTCAGGATGCCTATCCTATCCTCACACCTTAGAGGGAAAGCAAAGCCAACTTTCTCCATCCCAACGGTTAGTGTACCTGGGGGTGCTCTGCTAGTTCCCCTGGTTTACTTCCATCAGAGGAAGTGGTGACAGTCAGGAACAGAATTCTGAGGACGGATACTTCCACTTGTTTTATGGCTTATCAGTGCCTCAGTCATCTGGTCACAACATCATCATGCATACAGATGATTCTTGGGGTGCATGGGCACCTGCGCAAATTTCAACTAGAACTCTTTGTGCAAGGGCGGAAATGGGATTGAACACAGTTAATAACAGTGTTACTCAGTATGAGTAGCGGTCCGTGGTGATGGAAAGTCCTTGAGGAGGTCTCGGTCCGTTAGGACCCCTAGACTGGAGAATTGCTACGAATCATGTCTGCAAGACAGCTGGGAAGATGCACTGCGAGGGTTTTTCGGTTAGGGTAAGCAGAGATTCCCAGCCAAGGAGGGTAATCTTGTATGCGCTGGGGGTTCAAACAGCCCGTTTAGCACTTTGGCCTTACTACACAGAGTCAAGGAGGACCAATCTCCTTGCAGTTTAGCAACAGGGCAGCAGTTGCTTATATTCAGTTCCAGGGTGAAACTCACAGCAATATGCTATTGAGAGAGGTGAAACCCATAACTCCTGGGGCAGAAGATCACCAGAAAATTTCCGGAAGCAGTTTACCTCCCAGCGGATTTTTTTTTTACAAGTACAAGCTTCCCAGAGCACAACCAGTGGGTCTACGTCCCAGGTCTTCTCTAAGGTGGTCCACAGGTGGGGCCCACCACTGACAGACCTTGTTTCCCACAGTATTCACAAACTTTGGTCTGACTTTGTTTCCTGTACCCCAAGGCGCAGGGGGCAGATGCTCTGGTCTCTCCCTGGGATTGCAATCTAACCTATATATTTTTCCCCAACATTTCCCTTAAATGAGATTCCTCTTGAGGCTGTCAAGGGAGAACATAGTTGTCATAGCCAGTCCTCCATATTGACCAGGAGGCCCTCGGTTTTCCCTGGCCATTCATTTTAGGATACAGAGGACATTTCCCCTCCATAACATATGCAGACTGGGGCTGCAAGCATGGGCACTAAAGGGAGAAGGATGGGCAATTCCAGAGTGATCGCTACTTAGTTGTGTGCAAGAAGACATTCTACTTACAACATTTAGGCCTAATTCTGGAACAAGTTTGCTTTTTCTTGGTAGGGCGAGACATTGATCCTACTGCCCTTCCAGTGTCAGCTGTTCTATACTTCCTCTTAGACTATCCTCACATAGCTCACAAGTGTGGGCTATATTGGCAATTAGGGATGAGCCGAACACCCTCCTGTTCAGTTTGCACCAGAACATGCGAACAGGCGAACACGCGAACACCGTTAAAGTCTATGGAACACGAACATGAATAATCAAAAGTGCTCATTTTAAAGGCTTATATGCAAGTTATTGTCATAAAAAGTGTTTGGGGACCTGGGCCCTGCCCCAGGGGACATGGATTAATGCAAAAAAAAGTTTTAAAAATGGCCGTTTTTTCAGGAGCAGTGATTTTAATAATGCTTAAAGTGAAACAATAAAAGTGTAATATTCCTTTAAATTTCTTACCTGGGGGGTGTCTATAGTATGCCTGTAAAGGGGTGCATGTTTCCCGTGTTTAGAACAGTCTGACAGCAAAATGACATTTCAAAGGAAAAAAAGTCAATTAAAACTACTCGCGTCTAATAATGAATTGCCGGTCCGACAATACACATAAAAGTTAATTGATAAAAACGGCATGGGAATTCCCCACAGGGGAACCCCGAACCAAAATTTAAAAAAAAAATGACGTGGGGGTCCCCCTAAATTCCATACCAGGCCCTTCAGGTCTGGTAGGGATATTAAGGGGAACCCCAGCCAAAATGTTTTTAAAAAAATGATGTGGAGTCCCCCTCAAAATCTATACCAGATCCTTCAGCATATGGTCCCAACCTTGTATGCTTCGGTATGTAGTTAATTACAGAGAATGGGGTGGGGCCTAATTAGGCCTTTCATTTTCATTTTCAACTTTCAAACATCTTACATATACGTAACATTATAACATTTGCACCAGAAAACGGGGCGAATAAAAGTAAAATTCAAAAATACTCTCCCTGGTAGAAAGACAAAGGATACTTCAGATGTCCAGTGGAAGGTAATGAAGTTAGCAAAACATTAAAGTGGTTGTAAAGCCTTACATATACCCAGTGAAGTGACTAGCCTCAAGTGATACACAGAGATAAAACAAAGCCTTCTCCATAAGTTGTACCTGTTTATCTGCAGTCTTTTCTAATATACAAAGTCCAGAATTTATACAGCTTGTCAAAGCTTCAGAATGCAAATGGCAGGGAGCTAAAATATCACTCAGCAGAGCTCGGAAAGAGGAGCTATGAGAGCTGATTGGAAGTAAGGGACATGCCCCTCTCGCACAGCACACAGGCTAAGGCTGTCAATCACAGGCTGTGCTGGAGCTCCCTCCCCTGTCAACTTTTTTTACCTCTTGGTGTCAGGAAAGCTTGTCAGAAATGATTCATGCAGATAGTAGAGGAATAAGACACCTAACAAAAATGACACTTAGGGGTTGATTTACTAAAATCTGCTGCAGCTGTGCATGCTAGCCAAAAAGCTTCTAACTTCTGTTTGTTCGATTAAGCTTTGACAAAAAAAGCTAGAAGTTGATTGGTTTCTATGCAGAGCTGCACCAGATTGTACACTCCCCAGTTTCAGTAAATCAACCCCATAGTGCTCTGGATTGAGACAAGTACACACTGTATATGCCTGTTTCTGCCTTCCGCCCTGTAAACTGGCCACAATTCATCATGGCTGCTGAGCCCTGACACCATGGTCATTTTACGTGCCTCCGTCATCCGCAGCCCTGCTCTGTCCTCCTTTATCTTCCTCCCCCCTCCCCTCCCTGCCTGTCAGCTTGTGACAGTGCCCACCCCTCCCCTCCTGCTGCTGAAATAACTTTAGTATTTTAAGGCAATTCCCTGTGTTTAGATAATGCAACGTCACCAGTGTCTGTGCTTTGTTAAAAAAAATGCCTCTGTATACCTTATTTCCGAGCGCCTCTCAGTGCTCACATGACCAGCCGTCTCTCTCCTCCTCCCGATTGACGTCAGTGGGGGATTCTCTGCCCCTCCCTTTGTAGCTGTTACATCGGGAGAGAGGAGAGGCGGGCGGCCACGTGAGCGCCAAGTGGTTCTAGGAAATAAGGTATTCAGTGGCATTTTTTTAAATAAAGTATGTACACTGGAGACATTGCATTATCTAACACAGGGGGTTGCCAGAAAATGCTAAAGTGGGTTAACAACCACTTTCATTAATATGGCCGTGCCACAACTGCTGTGCAAATGCTTGCAATGCACATGGTTGAGGTGCAGTGATCTGGCCTTTTTAGAGTTGAAACAGGTGGTAAGTAGGTGACATATGGCCTCCCAACTGTCCCTTGAAAAGCTATCCACTGCAGATCACATTTGAGAGGAGTGGCAATGGCTGCCCCATGTGAAAAAAAGCAATATGTCTGTTATTTTTCAACTTTCTTTAAAGTAGAACTAAAGGCAGAACTTTTTTTTTTCATTTTGGACAGACTAAGAAAGGGTTATAACCTCTGTCAGTTTTTTGCTATCTATCTCCCATTGGGGAGATTTCCATTCACTTCCTGTCCCATAACCTAAACAGGAAGTGAGAGAAAATACCTCCAAAGTGATGGAATCCTGGATTGTCACCAGATTCCCTTCTATTACTGTTCTAGTGTCAACCAAAATGTCGGGATTTCCTTTAACTTTCAATTTCGATGATGATGGTAATCAGGATAGAGAGGGTGAATCTCACTAATGGGGACACAGACAGTGATAAAAACTGACAGATTTTTTAATCCATCTCCACTCTACAAAACAAGAAAAAAAAAATTTTTGCCTTTAGCTATACTTTAACTGCTTGCCGACCAGCGTTTTACTGCGGCAGAATGGCACGGCTGGGCGAAATGACGTTACCTTATGTCGCTTCGCTTTTTGGCCACTAGGTGCAAGTGCTCCCCGTCAGAGGCGCACACGCAGCATGTGCTCAGAGCTGATGCGAGAGCCTGGTGGGCGCGATGTCCGCTGGGCACCCGTGATCGCTCGTGACAGAGCGAGAACCGGGATCTGTGTGTGTAAACACAGAAATACAGATTCTTTCAGGGGAGTAGAGACAGATTGTGTGTTCATACTAAGTATGAACACCGATCTGTCTCTCCTCCTAGATAGTCCCATGCCCCCTACAACTAGAACACACCTAGGGAACACAGTTAACCCCTTGATCACCCCCTTGTGTTAACCCCTTCCTGCCAGTGACATTTATACAGTAATCAGTGCATTTTTATAGCACTGATCGCTGTATAATTGTCAATGGTCTCAAAAATGTGTCAAAAGTGTCCAAATCAAAGATCACCGTCATTACTAGTAAAAAAAAAATTAATAAAAATGCCATAAATCTATCCCCTATTTTGTAGACCCTATAACTTTTGCGCAAACCAATCAATATACGTATATTGCAATTTGGGGGGGACCCCTACGCCATTTTTTAAAAAAATTTGGCGCAGGGTTTCCCTTAATTTTCATACCAGACCTGAAGGGCCTGGTATGGATTTTGGGGGGAGCTCCATGCAATTTTTTTTTAATTTTTGGTTTGGGGTTCCCCTTAATATTCATACCAGACCCAAAGGTCCTGATAATGGAATGGGGGTGGACCCATGCCATTTTTTTCAAGGAGTTTTATCTTTATTGCCGAGACCCGACAATTCATTACAGCCGCGATCAGTTTTAAATGACTTTTTTTCCTTTAGAAATGTCATTTTGCTGTGGTACTGTTCTAAATGCAGGAAAACTGCACCACTTTACAGACATACTATAGACACCCCCCCTGGCATGATATTTAAAGGAATATTTCATTTTTATTGTTTCACTTTAAGCATTTTTAAAATCATTGCTCCCAAAAAAAGTCAGTTTTTAAAACTTTTTTTTTGCATTGATACATGTCCCCTGGGGCAGTACCCGGGTCCCCAAACACTTTTTATGACAATAACTTGCATATAAGCCTTTAAAATAAGCACTTTTGATTTTTCATGTTAGTGTCCCGTACACCCCTACGTGAAAAATGTACAAATTTGGCCCAATTAGCCATTTTCTCTTCCCAGTGTCATGTAACCATACTCGTTAGTGTTACAAGGTTTCAGATGTGAATGGGGAGCAGGTGTGTTAAATTTGGTGTTATCGCTCTCACTCTCTCCTACTGGTCACTGGAAGTTCAACATGGCACCTCATGGCAAAGAACTCTCTGAGGATCTGAAAAAAGAATTGTTGCTCTACATAAAGATGGCCTAGGTTATAAGAAGATTGCCAAGACCCTGAAACTGAGCTGCAGCACGGTTGCCAAAACCATACAGCGGTTTAACAGGACAGGTTTCACCCAGAACAGGCTTCGCCATGGTCGACCAGAGAAGTTGACTGCATGTGCTCAGCGTCATATTCAGAGGTTGTCTTTGGGAAATAGACGTATGAGTGCTGCAAGCATTGGGGTGGGGGGTCAGCCTGTCAGTGCTGAGACCATACGCCACACACTGCATCAAATTGGTCTGCATGGCTGTTGTCCCAGAAGGAAGCCTCTTCTAAAGATGATGCACAAGAAAGCCCGCAAACAGTTTGCTAAAGACAGGCAGATCAAGGACATGGATTACTGGAATCATGTCCTGTGGTCTGATGAGACCAAGATAAACGTATTTGGTTAAGATGGTGTCAAGTGTGTGTCGCGGCAACCAGGTGAGGAATACAAAGACAAGTGTGTCTTGCCTATAGTCAAGCATGGTGGTGGGAGTGTCATGGTCTGGGGCTGCATGAGTGCTGCCAGCACTGGGGAGCTACAGTTCATTGAGGGAACCATGAATGCCAACATGTACTGTGACATACTGAAGCAGAGCATGATCCCCTCCCTTCAAAGACTGTGCCGCAGGGCAGTATTCCAACATGATAATGACCCCAAACACACCTCCAAGGTGGCGACTGCCTTACTAAAGAAGCTGAGGATAAATATGTAAAATGTGGGAACTAATAAAATTGGACTTTGAGGGCACACGAGTAGTTAGACTATAAAAAGTAAAAATGGTTTTATTTTATTAAATTTAGATTACAAAATAGGAATAAATATTATAGCTAGTACAGTGTACATAAAGAAGTACTGTATATGGAATAGGTCCTACCCTGCATGCACTTTAAACCCAACTAATTGTATACATATTCCAACATTCAAATAAAAAAATGGAGAATAACTTCCCAAATACAGGTTGCAATTATGAATGTAGGAGAGAGACGTTGTGGGTTGAGTTGCAGGTCAGGTAGGTTTTCTCTATTATTCGCTCGTTGTTGCGCGTTTATATAACGCTTCTTCAGGAGCTAGAGATAGTTCTGCTGAATACATGTGAAAAATATATAACAATAAGTACATATACACTATAGACAAACAATGTTTTTAGAGTAGATTATACAAAATAAAGTAAAATAAATTCCAACCGATTATGGTGATCACATGGAAAAAAACCCATAAAGGAGAATGATCCTCCTAAACTATTTTATATCTGCTCTAATTAATTTTTTTAGAGTATTTGGTCACTCTTAATACTCTTTATAGGAGACTGGGAGGCACCATCTATACTGAATAATAGCCTCCCCAGTTACCAGGTTGTACCATCGGCCCCCCGGTTGATCATTCTCCTTTATGGGGTTTTTTCCATATGATCACTATAATTGGTTGGAATTTATTTTACTCCTTATTCTTTATTTTGTATAATCTACTCTAAAAATATTTTTTTGTCTATAGTGTATATGTACTTATTGTTATATATTTTTTACATGTATTCAGCAGAACTATCTCTAGCTCCTGAAGAAGCGTTATATAAACGCGCAACATGTCGAGCGAATAATAGAGAAAACCTACCTGACCTGCAACTCAACCCACAACGTCTCTCTCCTACATTCATAATTGCAACCTGTATTTGGGAAGTTGTTCTCCGTTTTTTTATTTGAATGTTGGAATATGTATACAATTAGTTGGGTTTAAAGTGCATGCAGGGTAGGACCTATTCCATATACAGTACTTCTTTATGTACACTGTACTAGCTATAATATTTATTCCTATTTTGTAATCTAAATTTAATAAAATAAAACCATTTTTACTTTTTATAGTCTAACTACTCGTGTGCCCTCAAAGTCCAATTTCATTAGTTCCCACATTTTGCATATATCACAGGGACGTTGGCACACCATTTTTAATAGTACCTACAGTGTCACCCTGTTTTCAGGTACATAACTATTTGGGATTTGTTTGAAAAGCTGAGGATAAAGGTGATGGACTGGCCAAGCATGTCTCCAGACTTAAACCTTATTGAACATCCGTGGGGCATCCTCAAACAGAAGGTGGAGGAGTACAAGGTTTCTAACATCCACCAGCTCTGTGAAGTCATCATGGAGGAGTGGAAGAGGACTCCAGTGGCAACCTGTGAAGCTCTGGTGAACTCTATGCCCAAGAGGGTTAAGGCAGTGCTGGAAAATAATGGTGGCCACACAAATTATTGACACTTTGGGCCCAATTTGGACATTTTCACTTAGGGGTGTACTCACTTTTGTTGCCACTGGTTTAGACATTAATGGCTGTGTGTTGAGTTATTTTGAGGGGACAGCAAATTTACACTGTTATACAAGCTGTACACTCACTACTTTACATTGTAGCAAAGTGTCATTTCTTCAGTGTTGTCACATGAAAAGATTTTCTCATTATCTCACTTTTGTGAGATACTGTATATCTATTTCTGAATGGCACAATAGGGGGATTAAATGGGTTCTTGACTTATTCCAAAATAATAACATAAAATCCTTCTCAACACTTCAATCTGAATATCGCTTACCAGAGAGAGAATACTATACTTCCCTCCTCTGCAGCAATTTGGAGAGGACGTGCATTATTCACATCACAAGAGAATTGCAGATTACCTGTATAAATCTAAATTATAAACCAATATATACCGCGCTGTCTATAAAAGAAATAAAAAAAAATAAATAAAAGCAGCCAGCACAGCAGTGGCTAAAGTTGCAAAAATGACAAATTGGGTGAAATGTGCAGCGCTTATGTGATCATATAAACCATAACAAATAATATGAGTACAAAAAAAGTGAATAATAAATAATGTGCTCAAAAATACTCCAAGCAGTCCTCTATTATGACATGTGATGTCTATAAACAGAGGAACTTGGACGTGTGATGTCCAAAAAAGAAAACAGTCAGTGACAAGCTTCAATCATGTGTGATGATAATCCTCAACCACATGTGGATATAATATAGTGACAGTCTTTAACTTCAAATATGCATTATGTAATAAAAGTTGATAGTAGAGCCACCACCAAAGACACCAGAAGCTGCTTACCAGAGGGTGTACACCTAGTGAGTCAATCAAGCTTTGTGGTATAATATACCGAGGGGATCAGATGTTCTATCCAGATATGACCTCCAGATGGACCTCCGAACAGGTGTAAGGTATGGATGGACTCAGTAGATATAGGCAGTCAGCCCCACCATTAAAAGAAAGAGGAAGGCATATAGTGTAACTCTGTATGGAAATTTTAATACATGAAAGGCAAAGGAAATACACTCACGTGTTTAGCAGTAAAATCAATTGTATAAAAGAAGACAGTGGTCTCAGCATATCCTACCAATGTGTTTCGACTTAGAAGTCATCGTCTGGGGTGCTGGACCACTGTACTGGCTGAGTATTTATAGATACTGGTTACCCCCATAACAAGAGGCAGCTCCGTCTGATTGAAAGTGCAAATTATGGAGATTACTTCCTGGTTCCTCCAAAATGGCACCCGGCTTGCATTCCAAGCCTCGTTTTCATATGTAGAGGAGGATTACTTCCTGGTTCTGCCAAAATGGCGCCCGGACAAGAGTTCCAAGCCTCATTTTAACATGTGAAAGAGGATGTGACATCATGTGGAAAAGTACAAAATATTTTACAGCGCACACATACAAGAATGACATTTCCTGCAGGGCTAGTTAAAAACACCTGAACATATTCAAAAAATACGGGAGTTTGGTCACATTATATGGTCATATAGTGCTAAGCCCACTTACTGCGACAAAGTACCCCGAATTAGTGGGTCCTACTCTAGTAATAGAATGGAAGATCCTTTGTCTCAACCATGGGAGCTAAACTCCTCTATGTGGGAGAACTGAAGGGGATACATTCTATACACTGGTGGCCACTAAATAAGAGGTAATGAGGAGGGGGAGGGGTGCTCCAGCCCAAAAGACCTGGTCAGGGCCTATTACAATATACAAGAACATATTTTGGGGGCACACCATACAATGCGTTTTAATTCAAGATGGTGCTGCTATAAGACCTACAAACAGTACAAAATATTTTACAGTGCACACATACAAGAATGACATTTCCTGCAGGGCTAGTTAAAAACACCTGAACATATTCAAAAAATATGGGGTTTGGTCACATTATATGGTCATATAGTGCTAAGCCCACTTACTGTGACAAAGTACCCCAAATTAGTGGATCTTACTCTAGTAATAGAATGGAAGATCCCTTGTCTCAACCATGGGAGCTAAACTCCTCTATGTGGGAGAACTGAAGGGAATACATCCTATACACTGATGGCCACTAAATAAGAGGTAATGAGGAGGGGGAGGGGTGCTCCAGCCCAAAAGACCTGGTCAGGGCCTATTACAATATACAAGAACATATTTGGGGGGGGGCACACCATACAATTCATTTAAATTCAAGATGGTGCTGCTATAAGACCTACAAACAGTACAAAATATTTTACAGCGCACACATACAACAATGACATTTCCTGCAGGGCTAGTTAAAAACACCTGAACATATTCAAAAAATACGGGGGTTTGGTCACACTATATGGTCATATAGTGCTAAGCCCACTTACTGCGACAAAGTCCCCCGAATTAGTGGGTCTTACTCTAGTAATAGAATGGAAGATCCTTTGTCTCAACCATGGGAGCTAAACTTCTCTATGTGGGAGAACTGAAGAGGATACATCCTATACACTGGTGGCCACTAAATAAAAGGTAATGAGGAGGGGGAGGGGTGTTCCAGCCCAAAGGACCTGGTCAGGGCCTATTACAATATACAAGAACATATTTGGGGGGCACACCATACAATGCGTTTCAATTCAAGATGGTGCTGCTATAAGACCTACAAACAGTACAAAATATTTTACAGCGCACACATACAAGAATGACATTTCCTGCAGGGCTAGTTAAAAACACCTGAACATATTAAAAAAATATGGGGGTTTGATCACACTATATGGTCATATAGTGCTAAGCCCACTTACTGCGACAAAGTACCTCGAATTAGTGGGTCCTACTCTAGTAATAGAATGGAAGATCCTTTGTCTCAGCCATGGGAGCTAAACTCCTCTATGTGGGAGAACTGAAGGGGATACATCCTATACACTGGTGGCCACTAAATAAGAGGTAATGAGGAGGGGGAGGGGTGCTCCAGCCCAAAAGACCTGGTCAGGGCCTATTACAATATACAAGAACATATTTTGTACTGTTTGTAGGTCTTATAGCAGCACCATCTTGAATTTAAACGCATTGTATGCTGTGCCCCCCAAATATGTTCTTGTATCATGTGGAACAGTGACTGGTTTAAATAGCCAAAAACATGGCACCGCTATTCTGGGGGACATATAGGAGCAGATGTGGCTTAAAACGGCACAATGTCAGGTGTATATAACCTACAACATGGCGCCGTTTGACATAAGGACATGTATATTAATACACTAAGTTACAAGGTATCGCCCTTCTGGCTGCAAAAATGAAAAACGATACAATACATCCAAACATTGCTCTAGCCTGGACATTTGCAGTGGTGTAGTGGCCAGCACTCCCACCCAGCAGCAAAAGGGTCGCTGGTTTGAATCCATGTGGGGGTAGAAAAAAAATAAATAAAAATTATGTAATATATATAAACAATATATGATACTAAGGTGTGACAAATGATGGCACCCCTCAGAAAGGACACGTTATTGGTTGGATCGAGCTGATATTTGTGATAGGGACCAAACCAGTATATATTCAAATAAGAAATCCAAAATACATTCTAAAATATGTTATCAGAAAAATGAATAAAATACCCTCATAAAAACATTTAAAAATACTCATAAAAAACCTCTCATAAAAGATATTCTAATAGGTACCAACTGGACCCTAAAGTACCAGAAATAGAGAAAAGGCATCATGCTTGGTTGATAAAAGCATTGATGTCCCATTCTATGTTAAACCCAAAAGGGGAGTAGGTCTGCAATTGGTGAATCCAATAAGTCTCCAAGCGAGGGATTCCCCTTGTCTTAGCTCCTCCCCTCCAAGGAGGTGTATATTTATAATGAAAAACAAATAACACTGCGCTAACCCAATGAGTGGAAAAAAGCAGCTACATACAAATATGACCAATATTCAAAACATGTAGTGAAAATAAATGTACCTTCACATTATGAGAACTACAATACTCATAAGGGTAATCCTCCCCGTCATCAGTCAAACCAAAGAGGTAAGGGACCCAGGAATGCATGGAGAGGACAACGAAGTGGACCTTCCACTCGTCCACACTCACAAGGTGGATATGGGGGACCCCCACCCAGTTGGGTGGACTATAGGGACAATCACAGATACAGTCGTTCAATGTATGATCATACCCCTAGAACACCTATTCAGACTTACAATAGATTTCATTCCCTACAAGATAGAAATACTGGGACCACCCCTTACAATCCTCATAGATACATAAATAGAGAGGAGGACCCCATTAATAGATCCCCCTATAATTACAACCACAGTCATCCAGGGCCTTCCTATCGCTCGCATTTTCCCAGGGGTATAGATCAATACTCAGAAAGTCCAGAGCGAGGAGAGGCACCAGAGGGGGGAGGCGGGCCCAAAAGAAAAAGAATTTAACCACCACTGGTACATTTAATTTGAGTACAGTCCAATTAACAACAGAAGAAGAACATGTCCTTAATAAGGGACTTAAATTTGTCCCCTCAAGGGCTTTCAATAAATTTAATACATTTATTGATATTCAAAAGTTTGTTCACAAGCTGAGTGTTCAAAGACACTTTCTTTCCCAGGCACCTACCAATCACTCCCGAAACAGATGATTATGATTATGTCCACACAGGGCTTTCTAACCCTTCATTATTTAATCCTCCAGGAGCCGTAGCACCGTCTATTTCAGTTTTTCGAAGCCTAGTCCTGTCAGACTTAGATGCTTTACCCATTAGAAAAACATATTTTGATCCCAACCTCAAAAAAGGTTTAAAATTACTCTGTGAACGTAAGGATTTGATTGTTCGCCCTGCAGACAAAGGGGGAGCCATAGTAGTTTTGGACAAAACCACATATATTTGTAAAATGCATAAAATTCTTGATGACTCAAGCACTTATAGACGCATTCATATAGACCCTACTACAACATATAAAAAGGCCTTATCTCAGTTGGTTAAAGAAGGTTCCTCTTTAGGGATCCTGGATAAAAAAGAAAGTAGTTATCTTATACCATTGGTCCCTCACATTCCTGCGATATACTACTTGCCTAAGTTACATAAAGACCCAGTCAATCCCGCCAGCAGACCCATAGTCAGTGGGATTGACTCGGTCACATCAAGGATAGGACAATACATTGACTATCGCTTGCAACCACTGGTTCGTCGTACACCCTCTTTTATTAAAGATACAGGAGACACTATTAGATTATTGGAATCCATTCCTTACCAGGAAGGTATGATTTTGGTTACGGCTGACGTTTCGGCCTTACAGTATATACTTGCATCCCTCATGATCTCGGATTTGCTGCAGTAGAATACTATCTGTCTCAGAATGTTTCCTTACCACCATTGCAGCGCAATTTCATTATGGATCTTCTCAAATTTGCTATGACCCATAATTATTTTTGGTTTCAAGATAATTTTTACTTACAAACAAGAGGCGTGGCCATGGGGGCTAAGTTTGCCCCCAGCCTGGCCAACCTCTTTATGGCCAAATGGGAGGAGGATGTCGTCTATTCATCCGGAAGGCCAGAAGTGGCTCTCTGGGCTAATTACATAGACAACATCCTCCTCCTATGGACGGGTGACCTTCCTTCCCTACAGGAATTCATGGCTCATTTGAATTGTAATGACCGAGGCATTAAGTTAACCTATGAAGCTAGTCTTCCATACATTTTTTAGATCTGGAAATCAATGTCTATAACTGGAGTTATAGAGTTTAGGACATATTTCAAATCTACAGATCGAAATGGGTATATCCCAGTAGATAGTTGCCACCACCTGTAGTGGCTAAAATCTCTACCTCGCAGCCAATTTCTTCGACTGCGACGTAATTGCACCAATGAGGCAGATTATTTTATTCAAGCTCAAATCCTTAAAAATAGGTTTATAGAAAAAGGTTATACTCACAGTGAATTTGAAGCCGAAATACAAAGGGTTGCGTCTACTGATAGACAGTCCTTATTGGCTACCAATCCGAGGAAGACCAATGATGATAAATTTAGGTGGTCTTTTTTTACCACCTACTCTGTTCAAGCCAGACAAATCCGAAATATTTTTAAAAAACATTGGGGGGTTCTTCGAAATGACGGTCTCTTGGGCCCGGTACTTCCAGAACAAGCCGGGGTCGTATTCAGAGGAGCCAGATCCATCCAAGGACAAATTGCTCCCAACATCATTGACCCACCTAAAAATACGCCTTTGTTTCAGAATTGTAAAGGTTTTTTCCTTGTAGGAAATGCAGGGTATGTTTTTACAATACGAATGGGAGACGAAAGACGGAAATCTTTCAGTCTACGGCTACCCAACGTACATACCCTATGAAGCATTTTACTACCTGTGCCACACAATATATAGTATACCTTATAACCTGTCCCTGTAAAAAACAGTATGTGGGTCGTACTAAAAGAACCTTTTCTGTCCGAGTAGGTGAACATCTTACCAACATTCAGGCAGGTAAGACCAACCATACAGTACCACGGCATTACCTGATAATCTGGATCCTACTGGTACTCAGTTCCTCATAATTGACAAATTCATTGCCAATTGGAGGAGCGAATCGCGAGTCCGGGGTGTCTCCAGACTCGAGACGTACTGGATATTTGAACTACGTACTTACTTGCCCCATGGATGAATGTTGAGTGGGACATTAATTCCTTGTCAAAAGAAGTTTATTGAGTATACAATGTTATAAAGATACATAAAGTAAGTTTACAAGGATCTATAAAGTAAGCTCATTGTTTTACAGTAGGGTTTATATAGGTAAATATCATGAAATTTCAAATATTAAACATTGGGTTCACGTAAACCTAAATTAAAGATATATATCATTTCCTTAGTTACTTTTGTAGGTATTTAAATGATTTATACCTACTATACATATTGTTTACAAGTAGAGTGTATATAGGTCAAATAAATTCTGATAATGAGCTTTAATCGTAAGGTGGAGAAAAGGAAAGAGAAAGAAGAAAAAGGGTTGAAAGGTAGAGGTATGGTCCACAAGGTTGTCCCGCTCGTCAGTTTATTATTCTTTTTAGTTCTCTTTGAAGCCTTAGAATGGGTGTCTCTGTAAGTCATTTAATCTGTTACCATGGCAACAGGACAGAGTCATTGAAGTTTGACAGGAACTGTTGTTTTATCCAAGGATGCCAAAGTTTTTCAAATTTTGGAATTTGATTTTGATCGATGGCTACCATCTTAGCATGGGACATTGTATTATTCATTCTGTGAATTGTTTCTGCTAGTACCAATGTAGGAGATTTCCATGCCTTGGCCACTGTTTGTTTTGCAGCCGTTATTAGTTGGATCATAAGTTTGAATTGAGAGAGTGTTAACCATTCCGGTTTTAGATTAAGTAAAGTTAAATATGGATCTGGTTGTATTATTTTTTTAAATATTTTAGATGCAATCACGAAGACTTCCTTCCAGAAGGTTTGGATTACTGGGCATGTCCACCATATGTGTAAATATGTGCCTATTTCTGGGCATCCTCGAAAACAAAGAGCTGAGGTATTAGGTGAATATTTTGCCACTCTAGCGGGTACAAGGTACCAGCGAGTTAGGACTTTATAATTTGTCTCCAGTGCTAAGATGTTGGGTGAAGATGACTTAGATGTGAGCCATATGTTAGACCAGTCCGTGTCTTCTAAAGTTCGTCCCAGGTCCTCCTCCCACCTCTGAACGTAAGAGGGTCTATTAAGATTTGCTACTCCATATAATTGATTATAAAGTGATGAAATTGTACCTTTAGCAAATGGATCTTTTGTACAGATTGATTCAAAAATGGATAATTGGGATAATGGTGTATCCCCCTTTAGGAATGGTGTATAGAAATTTTTGATTTGGAGATATCTAAATATCTCAGAGTTTGGTAGATCATATTTTTCTCTAAGCGATGGGAATGAAAGGAATGATTTAGATGCTATGAAGTCATTTAGTGTCTGAATGCCTGATCTTGTCCAAGCTTTAAAAGAATTTGGGTAGATCCATGCCGGATAAAAGGCCGGATTTCTGATAAAAGAAAGGAGAGGATTGTGTGGAGATTGTAACTGATATTTGGTTTTTAGTTTATCCCAGAGAGATAAGAAGTGTTTAGTTATGGGATTATGAATTTTAAAGCGGTCTTTAGGATCAAGCCATAATAAATTTGATATTAATAGAGGGTCATTTTCTGAAGCCTCTATAAATACCCATAATGGGATTTCCTGTTTTGCATGGTATTTGGACAGACTGGCCAAATGTGCTGCTCTGTAGTAGTTAGTAAAATTAGGGTATCCCAGGCCTCCTTTATTTTTGGGAAGATGTAGTGTGTGTATAGGTATACGTGGTTTAGAAGAGCCCCATATAAACGAAGTTGCTCTTTTTTGTACTATTCTCAAAAAATAGGAAGGAATTGGAATAGGGAGGACTCTGAATAGATAAAGCAATTTGGGTAGAATAGTCATTTTGATTGCATTAATCTTCCCTATCCAGGATAAAGGAAGTTGCGACCATTGTTTTATTAGATTTGTGATCTGTCTTAATACAGGAGGATAATTGGTTGAGAATAAGTCAGAATGAGATGCTGTTAAATGAATTCCAAGATATGGGATTGATTTTTCTGCCCATGTGAATGGGAGGGCAGCCTTAGCCGGGATCAATTCCATGTTTGTGAGTGAAATATTAAGCACTAGGCATTTCTTAGGATTAATCATAAGGCCGGATAGGGCTGCAAATCCATCAAGAGCTGGTATTAAGTTAGGACCAGAGACCTGTGGTGATGATAGAAAAAGTAATATATCGTCTGCAAATATACATAATTTTTGTGTAATACCTCCTACTTCAATGCCAGTTATAGTTTGGTTTGTTCTGATGTATTGGGCCATGGGTTCGAGTATAAGGGCAAATAATAAGGGAGATAATGGGCAACCCTGTCGGGTACCTCTTTCGATATTAAAGGCTTCAGATTTGTATCCAGCATATTTTATATAGGCTTTGGGTTTATTATATAATGCTTTGATCCATGTTAAAAAGTGGGGTCCAAAACCCCATTTTTGTAATGAATATTGCATATATTGCCAGGATACTGTGTCAAATGCCCTCTTAATATCGAGAGATAGAAAACATAAAGGGATTTTCCATTTTTTAGCAATATGTGCCAATAACACTGCCCTGCGTATATTATCGCCTGCCTGTCTATTTGGCATGAAGCCTACTTGATCTCTATGTATTAATTTTCCTATAATGCTATTGAGGCGTTTTGCTATTATTTTTGCTAATAATTTAATATCGAGGTTTAACAGAGAGATAATTCACACAGGAAGTATCATCAGAAAGGGGTTTTGGGATCATACAAACAATTGCCATTAGTGTTTCTTGCCGAAAAGAATGTCCATCTAGAAGTTTGTTAAAAGTTTCAGTGAGAATGGGAGAGAGTATTTCTGAGAATGTTTTATAGTACAAAGCCGAGTAGCCATCTGGGCCTGGTCTTTTGTTAAGTTTTAGGTCTTTTATGGCGTTAGCAACTTCGTCTATAGTTATAGGCTCATCCAAACTGGTTTTTTGATTCTGAGATAACTCAGGTAAGGTTATTTTTGAGAAGAAGGATTCAGCCTCTGTAGGATTAAATTCATTGTTTGTCTTGTATAAAGTTGCGAGATGTGAGTGAAATTTATGGACTATTTTAACTGGATTACAAGTGTAAAAATGTTTTGATAATTTCAAACGTATTGGTTTGAAAGATTTGTTAGTTGAATTTAATGCCCGAGCCAAATATGTACCTGGTTTGTTTGTATTCATGTAGAAATTGTGTTTGGAGCGTTTGAGGGATTTATCAACTGACTCAGTGAGAAATAGATCGTATTCCAATCTAGATTTTTCCAGATGAGATTTTGTACTCTGAGATGGATTATCTTGAAATGATATGTAGGCTGCATTAAAATTGAGTTCTAGTTTTTTTGCTAGATTTTTGCGTTCCCGTTTAAATAGTGCCATTTGTCTTTGTATTGTACCACGCAAGACAGGCTTATGAGCTTCCCACAGTGTTATTGGGGAGATGTCTGTTGTATTATTAATTGATATGTATTCCTTTAAAGCTTGTTCAATGGCCATCTGATGTAGTGGGTGTTTGAGCATTAAGTCCGGTAAGTACCACGTTGGGTCATGCGCTTTTGGTATGGCTGAGGCTATAGTAGTGTATACTGCATTATGGTCAGACCACGGAATCGGAATTATATCTGATGCAATAATTTCTGGTATCATTCCTATTGTTAGAAAAATATGATCTATTCTGGTGAAGGTTTGATGAGGGTGCGAGAAATAAGTGAATTTCTTTTTCATTGGGTTACTTTCTCTCCACGAATCTACCAGATTGTATTTGGAAAGAAGTTGAGAAAAAGGTAATCTAGAGGTTATTTTGGATGGTGTAAAAGGTGATTTATCTAGAAATGGGAGGAGGACCTGGTTCGAATCCCCACTCATTATCATTGTTCCTATTTTATGTTTATTAATCACTTGTAATATATGTGAGAGGTATGGTGTAGGTTGTTTGTTAGGAGCGTAGTAGGAAATCACCGTGATTGCTGTATCCATTATATAACCCATGAGTATCAGGTATCTACCTTCTGGGTCTTTAATTTCTGATGATAAGGTGAATGGTGTGGATCGGTGAAATGCAATTAGAGTTCCCCTTTGCTTGGTACAGGCAGAAGCCGTGTAAATTTGTTGATAAAAAGGAGAAATATATTTTGGAGTAGAATCTTTGGTGAAGTGTGTTTCTTGGAGGCATACTATGTGAGCCTTCTTGTTATGGAAAGTACGGAAGGCTTCGGTCCTTTTTTGAGGGACATTTATTCCCTGAACATTCAGGGAAAGTATATTCAGTGGTGCCATGGCAATAGATCAAATAGTTTTGACTTACTTTTTGTTATGCAGAGCTGACTGCGCAGATCAACCTGTGTGGACTGAAGAGATGAATAGATAGAAAAGAAACCAGTGAATTCTGGAGTAAAGAGTAAACAAAAAACATATGAGATTAGATGATACATTGTATAAATTATTTTTTGCAAGTAATCACAATTTACCCGTGAAAGAGAATAAATATCTCTCTCAGGGGAATAAGTGCCTTCGTCACACTCCCACATAATATGGTTGGGAGAATGAGGAGGGCTAATGGGGGTACACGGATCTTCCGCTTACAGGAGAGAAGTGCTATGTCAAAAGACATCAAAATAATGTTTCATTAATTGGAGTGCAGAATATAGTTTTTGTTGAAATTATTTATTCCAGGGTGGTTGTATATGGTTAGTCTTGCCCTAGGCTAAATAATTCAGTTAGAAAGGTACTGTTAATAACTTTGGTATTGATGAAGATAGTTTGAATTATTTTGGGATTTTAACCCTTTTAGAGTAAACAATTACATATTTTATTCATATGTAACTGTTTAGATATGTTAACTCATAAAATTGAGGTTGTATTGCTTCAGATTAGAATAAACAAAAACATAATTCTAGGAACTAGTTAGGTAATAATATATTTGTTTTAAGAAAAGAAAGAAAAAGCTTCCATTACTTCTGGGTTATTGAACATATTTGTCCTAAAAAGTAATAAATCTATTGTTATTACCTGATAATATATAACTGAACAAGAATTTCCTTATGTCACTTATATATTCTAAGGCTATATGAATCAGAAGTAATAAGAAATATAACTGGAATGTAACATGATCCCACACAGTGTGTGACTATCAGAATGCAGTTACATTCAGTTACAAATACAGGTTTTTTATAGAGAACCATCTCTTAGTATAATAAATGAAGAGATATCAGGAATTAGGATGTCAGTCCATTGAATCTTCTTGGTCCATGGATGATGTGGCATAACGGCCTCTTTTGTGAGAATGATGATTCCCATTTTGTTCTGAAATTTTCTGGGTGCTGCCTGAAGGTGAAGATGATGCCATTCTTCTGCGTGTGGGAGTGTTGCTGCTTGTGGGTTCTGTCAGATTTAATTTTAAAAGGGTTTGTTGTAGTTCATCTGCTGATCTGCTTCTGTAAATTGTACCTTGGTAGTTAAATCTGACTGAAAAGGGGAAGCCCCATTGATACATAATGTTGTGGCGTTGCAGTTCCATTAGTTGGGGTTTCATGGATCGTCTTTTAGTAATAGTAAGTTGGGATAGGTCAGCAAAAATTTGATAATTGTGTCCTTGAAAATTAAGTTCCTTTTTTTCTCTTGCAGCAATTAGTATTTGTTCTTTCGTTCTGTAATAATGAAATTTTGTGATTATATCACGTGGGGGTCCATCTTTCTTTTTGGCTGTGAGGGCTCTGTGTACTCTGTCCAGTTCTAAACGTTCAATAGGGATATCTGGCTTTAGTTCTTGTAATAGAGCAGTAATAGTAGATTGCAGGTCTGTCACAGGTTCAGGTATTCCCCTTATGTGCAAGTTTAAACATCTGGTTCTATTTTCGTAATCTTCGAGCTTAGTTTGAAGTATTAAATTCTCTTTTTTTAATTGTTCCAATTCTGTTATATTTTCTTGGGTTGTAATTTCAATTTCATCCATTTTTATTTCTAAGGCTGCGGTGCAGTTTCCCAGCTCTCTTTTTTCTTTGGTTAGGCTTTTTGTTATTTGGTCTGAGGTTTGTTTTAAAGCCTTATGAAGCATCTTTTCAAATTGTAATAATATTACTGGGGATGCTGCGGAGGCTTGTGGAGAAGTTTGTGAGAGGATTTGTTCTGTATCTGACTCAAATGGAGAGTCTTGCTGTGACATTTTCTGTCTGTGAGAGCGCCCCGATGCTGTATCTTGTGAGGTGACTGGAGCTGCTTCAGCTGCAGTGAGTGCCTGTGAGCTCTTTGTGAGGTGATTTTTATTTCTGCCACGGTTTCCTCCCAGTACCATATTTCCTGCCCAAACTTTCACAGTTTGTTCCCTGGGGCAAAAAGGTTCAAATGGATACCTTTTGAGCCTGCAGGCTCCGCTTTGTCCTTCTCTTCTCTCCTCAGCGGTGTGGAGCTCTAACAATGCATGTCTGCTCCGCTAGGCTCCGCCTCCTGCCCCCCCGGGACATTAATTCCTTCATCAACCAGGCATAGTCTCCTTTTTAGAGATTGTGGTTGTTACATCACATACCTTTTTTCACATTCTTTAATATTCTTCACTCAGAGTTTGTTTTCTCTTATGCCCCGTACACACGGTCGGATTTTCCAATGGAAAATGTCCGATCGGAGCGTGTTGTCGGAAATTCCGACCGTGTGTGGGCTCCATCGGACATTTTCCATCGGATTTTCCGACACACAAAGTTGGAGAGCAGGAGATAAAATTTTCCGACAACAAAATCCGTTGTCGGAAATTCCGATCGTGTGTACACAAATCCGACGGACAAAGTGCCACGCATGCTCAGAATAAATAAAGAGATGAAAGCTATTGGCCACTGCCCCGTTTATAGTCCCGATGTACAAGTTTTACGTCACCGCGTTTAAAACGATCGGATTTTCCGACAACTTTGTGTGACCGTGTGTATGCAAGACAAGTTTGAGCCAACATCCGTTGGAAAAAATCCTAGGATTTTGTTGTCGGAATGTCCGAACAAAGTCCGACCGTGTGTACGGGGTATTAGAGTTATTTTAGTCTAGGAGTCTAGGATAGTTTCCCATTCACTTATTTATTTTCATTCACATACCTTCATACACCTCAAAAGTCCAGGACACGTTTTTTATCCTACCCATCTAATTTATTTAATTCACATATTTTTTCATATCTCACTATATGATTATATACACATTCCCTACACATCATTTTTGCTTGTTACAAGTTGATGTTCACAAATTCCTTTTTCTCATCATTTATTTATTTATGTGTTCTTCAGCCTTGTGGGGGTGACACCGGGAGAAGCGGTGGCGATTGTCTACTACGACTTCCGGGTGTCCCCCGGCTGCTCACTACACCTGTGTATAATGCCGTCAGATAACGCTCCTTGCGTACTGTTCTGGTTTGGCTGTTCTATGAGATTTGTCCATTGGCTCCTGGTGAACACGTGACTCTGTCCATTGTCTGGTCGCGTGTTACTCTTCCGGATCCTTACAGCGGGGACGTCATTTGTCTCTCGAGATCATGTGACCTTGTCAGGTGACAGGTCACGCGATCTCTTTGTTTTTACTTTTCGCGTATCGCGTAAGTCTGGCATACGCGATTGCGCAATGTACACCATGTAGGTCACTGAACCGCGCCGGACGAGACACGGTCATGTGACCTTCTATTTACTTTTTACATACGCCGTGGATGAATACATCTTCCACGTGTTTTACTTATAACATGTAACCCTCTGTGTACTTTTACATATGGCTTGGATGAATACATCTTTCTTGTGTCTTATTTTTAGCATTTCTGATTGGGCACAGATGTTTACAGCCCTGCTAAGATTCTGTTTTCGCAGGCTTTTCCCACGTTGTTTTTACCTCTCCATCCATTTGATTAGTTTCTATTGGCTAATAGATATATTTCTTCCCTTTCATTGGTGGGTGGTCCTATTGGACATTTCATGGCAAACAGCTGATTCCTCTCTGCCCTCTCAGGAGTTGATTTACCATGTGACCATGTGATTGATGTCTGATTGGTCTCATCATTTGTGTAGTTTTTTATATAAATTTATACAGTGTAGGAGATGAGTTTGATGCCCCAGTTGAAGTCCAATTGGATGAAACGCGTCGGTCGAGCTACATTCTTCCCTACACTTGATTTTATCTATTTACGTGATCACACTATTTTAAACCGTTTTTTTGTATTATTGGTGTCATCCAATAAATATACCATTTGAGCTGCACCATTGGCGCTTTCATATATTTTTTTGGTAACCATCTATACACCCGAGACTTCCATGAGGCTTGGACTTCCCTTTGGTCTTCCGGACTGGCAGTCGCGATCGGGACAACAAAGGAAGGATTCCCCTTGAGATCCGGGGTTCCTTAGACAAACCACTTCCATCTGGGATCTCTGAGCCTGTTTTGATTGGGTGTCACCGGCATCCGAATCCACCATCTCTGGTAAGCGTATTTCATCTGTTTCCTGTTCAAGATCTTATAACTGATGATACACAGATTTGAAGATTCTCCATTCATGTTGGACTCACTCCATATATATATATTTTATCATGGGACTACCATTCCATTGCTGCTCATTTGGGCACTACTGAACTTCACTTGTTTATTGTGCTTTATTTGTCACACTTACGATTACCTTTTTGGTTCCAGTGGGTTATTACCACTGATCAGTTTATCATTATTAGCCAGGTGTATATTTATCTATGACAAGAAATTGAGAACCAGTAGGGTCTCGTCTGTGATGCTCTCTATAATGTCGAGGCACATTATGTTTGATGTCACCACTTTTTATTTTAGCGATATGCTCGCTGACTCTAACAAAGAAAGCTTGAATTGTACGGCTCACATACTGCTTCCCGCAGGGGCAGGTAATCAGATAAACGACATGTGTGGTAGCACAAGTGCAGAATGTTTTAATGGGAAATGTACAGTTTGTAGTGTTCGATTTAAACTCGAGGCTTTTGTATCTACCGCAGAAATTGTATTGACATACAGTGCATTTTTTGCAGGGAAAATAACCCACTAAGTTATGAAAAAAAGAAGGTCGTATGGGGGATTTATGATATTAGGTGCAATTTTTCCCTGCAAAGAAGGTACGCCTCTAAAGATGACCTTAGGTTGTCCTGGGAGTATTTCCTTTAAAACACAGTCATTCCTAAGTATATCCCAATGTCGGTAAATTATGTTTTTGATTTCTCTGTGTTGAACTGAAAAAGTGGTGAGCATAGAGCACTTAAAGGAGCTATCTTGTTCACAAGGAGGTTTTGGTGTCAGCAAAGAATTTCTATCAATTGCAGCCACTCTATTTATTTCTGAGGTTAACGATGTTGAGTCGTAACCCTTATCTATGAATCTGTCCCTCAGTGTTGATGCTTGAGTAAAATAGTTGTTTACATCTGTGCAATTCCTGCGCAATCTCAGGAACTGACTACCAGGCACAGACTGTAACCAGGATTGGTGGTGACAGCTGTCAACTGGTATAAAGCTATTGCAGTCAGTAATTTTGAAGTAAGTTTTAAACTTAAATTGGCGTGAGACCATCTAGAATTTGAGATCCAAAAAGTGAATTTTAGAGCTAAATTCTATTTGTCAACGAAATCCCCCGATCGTTGTCATTTAAAAACACAAAGAAATCCTTGAGGGATTCTGGGGTGCCATCCCATAGGAGGGGGATGTCGTCTATATATGTGGCCCACAGTACCAATGAGGGCCTGTGTTCAGAATAGACAACATCCTCCTCCCATTTTGCCATAAAAAGGTTGGCAAGGCTAGGGGCAAATTTAGCCCCCCAAGCCACACCCTTCTGTTGCAAGAAAAACTTTTGGTCAAACCAGAAGTAGTTGTGTTTGGTAGCGAATTGTAATAGCTCAATAATATATTCAATAATATATTCACTTTGTTTATTGGTAATGGAATGGTCCCTGTTCAGAAAATGTGTGACCGCTTCTATACCTCTGGTATGGGGGATACAGGTGTACAATGATGCCACGTCTGCAGTGGCCATCAGCAGGTCCCCCCCAATCTCCACACTTTCAAGTAGCCTAATGGTATCAGTCGTATCCTTAAGATACGATGGAGTACCTTTGACCAATAGTTGAAGGTAGAAATCGATATATTTACCGATGTTACAGAATCGATTCTACTTATGATTGGTCGACCCGGAGGGTGAACAGGATCCTTGTGGATCTTGGGCAAATGGTACATGATTGGGATTCTAGGTGCAGTAGGTACTAGGTAAGCCCTTTCTTTTATATTTAGAATCTGCTCATTAAAACCTTTTAAAACTAATTGGTCCAGCTCTTTTTTATATTGGGCAGTAGGGTTTCTGGTAAGTTACCTATATGTGTCCTGGTCGCTTAATATCCTATACATTTCTTGAATGTAGTCCATTCTGTCCTGCACGACTATGCCTCCGCCCTTATCGGCAGGACAGACTACAATGTCTTTCCTCTCGCACAGTGATTTGAACCCGAGTTCAAACTAGTGACCGCAATAGCTTTATACCAGTTGACAGCTGTCACCACCAATCCTGGTTACAGTCTGTGCCTCGTAGTCAGTTCCTGTGATTGCGCAGGAATTGCACAGATGTAAACAACTATTTTACTCAAGCATCAACACTGAGGGACAGATTCATAGAAATGGGGTACGACCCAACATCGTTAACCTCAGAAATAAATAGAGTGGCTGCAATTGATAGAAATTCTTTACTGACACCAAAACCTCCTTGTGAACAAGATAGCTTCTTTAAGTGCTCTATGCTCACCACTTTTTCAGTCCAACACAGAGAAATCAAAAACATCATTTACCGACATTGGGATATACTTAGGAATGACCGTGTTTTAAAGGAAATACTCCCAGAACAACCTAAGGTAATCTTTAGAGGTGTACCTTCTTTGCAGGGAAAAATTGCACCTAATAGATAAATATACACCTCCTTGGAGGAGAGGAGCTAAGACAAGGGGAGTCTCTCGCTTGGAGACTTATTGGATCCACCAATTGCAGACCTACTCCCCTTTTGGGTTGAACATAGAATGGGACATCAATGTTTTTATCAACCAAGCATGATGCCTTTTATCTATTTCTGGTACTTTAGGGTCCAGTTGGTACCTATTAGAATATCTTTTATGAGAGGTTTTTTATAAGTATTTTTAAATGTTTTTATGAGGGTATTTTATTAATTTTTCTGATAACATATATTTTAGAATGTATTTTGGATTTCTTATTTGAATATATACTGGTTTGGTTCCTGTCACAAATATCAGCTCGATCCAACCAATAACGTGTCCTTTCTGAGGGGTGCCATCATTTGTCACACCTTAGTATCATACATTTTTTATATATATTACATAATTTTTTTTTTTTCTACCCCCACATGGATTCAAACCAACTTTTGCTGCTGGGTGGGAGTGCTGGCCACTACACCACTGCCCATGTTCAGGCTAGAGCAATGTTTGGATGTATTGTATTGTTTTTCATTTTTGCTGCCAGAAGGGCGATACCTTGTGACTTAGTGTATTAATATACATGTCTTTATGACAAACGGCGCCATGTTGTAGGTTGTATACACCGGACATTGTGCCGTTTTAAGCCACATCTGCTCCTATATGTCCCCCAGAATAGCTGTGCCATGTTTTTGGCTGTTTAAACCAGTCACTGTTCCACATGATGTCACATCCTTTTTCACATGTTAAAATGAGGCTTGGAACTTTTGTCCGGGCGCCATTTTGGCAGAACCAGGAAGTAATCCTCCTCTACATATGAAAACGAGGCTTGGAATGCAAGCCCGGGTGCCATTTTGGAGGAGCCAGGAAGTAATCTCCATAATTTGCACTTTCAATGAGATGGAGCTGCCACTTGTTATGGGGGTAACCAGTATCTATAGATACTGAGCCAGTACAGTGGTCCAGCACCTCAGATGATGACTTCTAAGTCAAAACGCGTCGGGAGGATATGCTGAGACCACTGTCTTCTTTTATACAAGCGCTTGATTTTACTGCTAAACACGTGTATTAAAATTTCCATACAGAGTTATGCTATATGCCTTCCTCTTTCTTTTAATGGTGGGGTTGACTGCCTATATCTACTGAGTCCATCCATACCTTACACCTGTTTGGAGGTCCATCTGGAGGTCATATCTGGATAGAGTATCTGATCCCCTTGGTGTATTATACCACAAAGCTTGATTGACTCACTAGGTGTACACCTTTTTGAGTTCAATCCCTCTGGTAAGCAGCTTCTGGTGTCTTTAGTGGTGGATCTACTATCAACTGTTATTACATCATACATATTTGAAATTAAGGACTGTCACTATATTATATCCACATGTGGTTGAGGATTATCATCACACATGATTGAAGCTTGTCACTGACTTTTTTCTTTTTTGGACATCACACGTCCAAGTTCCTCTGTTTATAGACATCACATGTCATAATAGAGGACTGCTTGGAGTATTTTTGAGCACATCATTGATTATTCACGTTTTTTGTACTGATATTATTTGTTATGGTTTATATGATCACATAAGTGCTGCACATTTCACCCAATCTGTATAAAGCTAAGACATCCAAAAATGGTATCTCACTTATATATGGGACTATCAAAGCCAAAAACTGCTTCTGGTAATCCAAACCAGTGTTTCTCAACTCCAGTCCTCAAGGCGCCCCAGCAGGTCATGTTTTCAGGATTTCCATTATTTTGCACAGGTGATTTGATCAGTTTCACTTCCTTGGTAATTACCACAGCCGTTTCATCTGAGGGAAATCCTGAAAACATGACCTGTTGGGGCGCCTTGAGGACTGGAGTTGAGAAACACTGCTCCAAACCCTTTCTGGAATGGGAAAGAGACCTTGATCAATCCTTTAAACCCTATCAATGGGAACAAGCTGTGTCTTATACCTATAAATCTACTAAAAGCGCCAATCTATGGGAACTAATGCACAAAATTACACTACGCTGGTATTTGACTCTATACCAGCTATCTAACTTTCACCTACATATGTCCAACACTTGTTGGAGGGAGTGCAGTCAAGTGGGATCCCTGTACCATACTCTATGGGCCTGCAAGAAACTAGCTAATTTCTGAATTTCTATCTTCAACGTCATCTCAGAAATTATTTCCATACCTGTACAGCTATACCCTTGCTTGGCAATATTGAATTTAGGCATAGATTCTTTCCCTCACCATACTAGAGTGGTATTGTCTAATGTACTACTTTCTGCAAGATTGGTAATAATGAGGCACTGGAAGTCCCTATTACATTCTGCTACATCTGAGGTAGTATCGACAGTACAAGTACACTATACCTACATAACCATATTTGCCCTAATCAATGGATCTTTTAAACGAGTTTGCGCTGACTGGTCTCTTTGGCAGCAGTGGTATGACAAAAATAGACATTACTGATATATAGACAGCATTCATATTGATAACTGTTAACTACAACTCATAATAGTGGTTGTGTGACTCATTTATGTTTTATATATTTTTTGTTCTTTTTGTTTGTTTCTGTGCATACTTTAACCTACCGTTTATATCTACCCATAATACATATATTATACATAATTGCTTCTTATAGAGGAACTGCAGTCTGCTCACATAATTTGTAATTAAAACATCTTTGCCATCCTGAAGCTTCCCTCCAACCACTTTGAATGTTATTTTCTATATACTGTGATTCTGTACTTGCCAAATATGGTGCAAAAATCACCCTCTACTAAGTCTGGCTGCAGCCATTTTAACTGTTGGCAGCAGAAGCTGCTGCCTGTTCACTTCCTGGATTTACACAGACACACAGAGGCACACCTCCAGCTCTGCAGCCATGCAGCTTTCATTGGCCCTCTTATGACTCATCCCCCCTCCCTTCCTGGCAAACTTTCACGAGAGTGAGAGAGAGAGAGCTGTGCATGATGTCATAAGCCTAGGCTAATAACCACACAAGAAACGAGCTGTATAAGGTATTTACTGGCAGAAAAAAAAGTTTTACTATCCAAAGTTAAAACAACAAGGGCAAAATTTTTAATAGATGGAAATTTTAAAAAATTACTGAAGGTCCACTTTAAGTTGATAAATGTTTAATCATATGTTTCTACAACCTACGGAACAACTGAACATGGGTAATGATGAACTTAAATAAGATTGGCCGTGCTGCCTTCCACCCCATGTCACAGATTGTTCCCAGATTGGGTGCGTGGGAATGGGGGACAGCGCAGCTACCACAAGACAGGCTTTATACTGCTCCCATTGTTCATGTTTAAATGTGGCCTCTGCTAAGTCACTGCGATCACTTAATGTATGTAACCTTTTGTTATTTGTTCCAGTAGCGTTGCTATGGGGGTGCGGGGGGTGCGGCCCGCACCGGGTGACACCCACCAGAGGGGTGACACCGGGGCCGCCGCTAAACACTATTATATATTGCCTCGGAGCGGTGCGAGCAGGGCATCCAGCAGTGCGGGGGAAGCTGCCTATAACACTCCCCCTTCAGTTTAAGCTGTCACTTGGAGATCTCCAATATCTCCGAGGCAGCCGAAGTTGTTGGGCGGAGCTGGGGGTGTGGCCGCGCCGCCTCCTCCACTCCTCCCACAGACCTCTTCACACTGGCTGATCCTGCAGCTGAAGGAGATAGAGGCCAGGACACAACACACCCGCCCAAGTCTTCATCTGCAGGAATGAGGCATGCTGTAAGTTACTGCACAGCTCACTCTCACTGCATAGAGTCCTAACCTGCCCTGTGCCACCTCAACCTGCTCTATACTACCGCAACCTGCCCTGTGTTACCCTAACCTGACCTGTACCACCCCAACATGCCCTGTGCCACCCCAACATGCCCTATACCACTCCAACCTGCCCTGTGCCACCCTAACCTGCCCTGTACCACCCCAACATGCCCTGTGCCACCCCAACCTGCCCTGTGTTACCCTAACCTGCCCTGTGCCACCCCAACATGCCCTGTGCCATTTCAACCTGCCCTGTGCCACCCCAACCTGGCCTATACCACTCCAACCTGCCCTGTGCCACCTAACCTGCCCTGTACCACCCCAACTTGTCCTGTGCCACTTCAACCTGCCCTGTACCACCCCAACCTAACCTATACCACTCCAACCTGCGCTGTACCACCCCAACCTGCCCTATACCACTCCAACCTGCCCTGTGCCACCCCAACCTGCTCTATACCACTTCAACCTGCCCTGTGCCACCCACACCTGAACTATACCACCCCAACCTGCCCTGTACCACCTCAACCTGCCCTGTGCCACCCCAACAGGCCCTGTGCTACTCTAACCTGCCCTGTGTCACCCCAACCTGCCCTATACCACTCCAACCCTGTACCACCCCAACTTGTCCTGTGTCACTCCAACCTGCCCTGTGCCACCCCAACCTGCCTTGTACCACCCGAACCTGCCCTATACCACTCCAACCTGCCCTGTACCACCCTAACCTGCCCTGTACCACTCCAACCTGCCCTGTGCCACCCCAACCTGCCCTATACCACTCCAACCTTCCCTGTACCACCCCAACCTGCCCTGTACCACTCCAACCTGCCCTATGCCGCTCCAACCTGCCCTGTGCCGCTCCAACCTGCCCTGTGCCATCCCAACCTGCCCTATACCACCCCAACCTGCCATGTGCCACCCGAACCTGCCCTGTACCACCCCAACCTGCCCTGTACCACCCCAACTTGCCTTTTACCACTCCACCCTGCCCTGTACCACCCCAATCTGCCAATATACCACCCTAACCTTCCAATATACCACCACAACCTGCCCTATACCACCCCAACCTGCCACTATACCACTCCAACCTGCCACTATACCACCCTATACTACCCTAACCTGCCACTATATCACCCTACACTATAATTTACAGGGGCCGGTTTGGGGTGCATCCCATGACTGTGCGCTACATGCAGGGTGCTGGGCAGCCTAGACAGGAGGGGGGTGACACCATGTTTTACCGCACCAGGTGACACCAAACCTAGTGACGCCACTGATTTGTTCTAAGGTATAACAAGAAAGTTAAAGCTTTGTATCTTTCAGTACTTCGTTTTGTTTATTCACATGTAAAAACTCTTCAATTAGAATCTATTGAAACTAAGGATAGGGACAATTGTATACTCACCAGGTGATACAGACTTTACTGTGAGTACAGGATCCAGCAATGGTCCTTTGCATGGCACCGGTAAGCTTTCAGGAGGAGAAGCATGTAACTTGAATGACATTGGAATATCTCAGTACCAGGAGCAAAGACATAATGATGAGAAGTATTGAGCATTGTTATTGATCAGTTGTCAGCAGTAGCAGAGAAAATGCATGCGACTATTAAAGACAAAGACAAAGGTATACTTACCAGTTGATGTTGGTGCCAAGTCTGAACATAAGAACATCAGAAGACAAGTACATGCTTGGCTGTGAGTACAGAATGCAGCAGTGGTCTTTTTAATGGCATGGGTAAGCTTCCAGGAGAAGGCACAGGTAAATTGGATTACCTGTAGAAAATCTCAGTTCAAGGAGCAGAGCGATAATGATGAGATACTGTATATTGAGCTCTTTTGATGATCACTCATTAGCAGTGACAGAGCAGTGGTTTTACTCTTTTCCATGCCTAAAATATACTATTACCTGTTCTGTCCTGCACAGCAGCAAACTTCTTCCCATGCTTGACAGCAGAGGAGCTTGCCTAAAATGTTAAATTGAAGTCATATGTAGCTCCCATAAAAAAAATGTGCCATGCCTATGTGTCCCCTCCATTCATTTTGTCCTGTGTAAAAAAATGGTGCCTTGTCCAAGTTGTCTTACTGCCTGTTGTCGTGCTGCCTGTAACAGAAGCAATTATTTTCCTGCCCTGAGAAAACTTCTAGGCAACAACCTGGCACTAAAGTAACTAACTACCATGTACCCAACACTGTGCATTCGAATCCACACACCTCCTCGCTCTGGGCCCCACAGTAGACAGCAGAGCCAATACAGTAGCCAAGCCCAGTGCTGCCTCCAGACAAGTTAAATTATTTGACACTGAATCTGTCAGAATAATACCCACACACAAATGCAGTGCCAATGAGTCTGTCAGATCATATTTGTCCATTCTTGACTCTCCTCTGCTTTTTCGGCTCTCCTTCAGTCCATCCATAGACTGCACTTCCCAAGCCACCAGGTCACACGTCCAACACTCTGTTTCTCAATCTGGGCACAGCACACCTTCCTGTGCCCTCCCTCCTCTCCACAAAGACCTGTGTAAGTAGCACCCTGTAATGTTTACAATCAGGTGGTGTCAGGTTGGGGATTTTTAGTGGAAAACCAGAGATTTGGTAATGCACATAAAAAGCTGGCAGACTTCCAGGCATGGAAATTAGTTTTATTAGAATTTCCAGCACAACAGTATAGTTTTTATTGTTATTACAAAAGTGTGCCTATACATTAAAAACATTTAAATAGTGATAAATAATTGCGGTTTTAGAGTCAAACTTTGTTAAATTTCTGACTAATAAAAGCCTAGGAACTATTTGTGAACAGAGAAGATTAACTATTTTAAAATGATCTCAAATACCTTTGTATTGGCTTTGAAATTCATGTTTAAAGTATTGTATTAATCAATCCACCATAAGTATTTTAAATTCTGGAAACCACATTGCACAGGAAATGTAAAATATAGTATGAGAAACCCATATTATATTTATTTATGTGATTCTGCTCATTTTAATTTATATGTAAAGTGGCTACTTAAACAGTAGGATAACAAGTACATTACCGCTACCTGAACGCAGTACTTATACTAACATAATAGGAATCCATCTATTCAGTACCAAGTGGGGAATTAGCATTAGAGGTTTCAAAATTATCCATGCAAATCTGTAAACATTATGATTACTGCTCAGAAGGGACTGGAGGTTAATGCTTATAATCTCTTTATACAATGCTTGCTAGCAAAGATTGGGCACTTCTGAGAAAATGATCCATTTTTTTTAAGGTGGCTTAGGGTACTCACAGGTTTGATAAAAATGACTTTGTGTGTGTGCTGCTGTGAATGAGTAAAGATTTTGATCATCACCACATGTTCTTTTTCTAATGTTGAGGTACACAGGGCCATATTTAGACATATTGGTGCCTTAGGCAGCCTCTGCCTATCCTGCCTCTATTTTATATTTTGAACTACTTTTCAATGACAAAGGCTGACAAACAAAGGAAAGGTGGACTCATGTTTTCTGAACTATCGAGAGTCTTCTGACTCTTCTTACTTTATCCTACTCCCACATTTGCCTACAGTTCTCTGATTCTAGCCACAAATGTCTAGAGGTGACCAGAAAAAAAGAAACAAAATAAAGACAAAGGGATTACAATTTGTAAGTTTTGACACTTAGTGCTATCATGATAAATGATAAATTCAGCCCTGGAGATCTAGAATATATTCTATACAGGCACCTAAAGTTCAAAAAATATTATTAAGTTATCAATATGTACAAGGCTATTAAGACTAGAGTTTGAGTTGGTAACTTAGAAGAGATACGTGGATTTAGGAAGCTGAGTATAGTGTCTAAATGCTTACACTTTCCGTTGTCGTTAGCTGTGCCACTATTGGTTACTAAGCCTCGCTATTGCTTAGTGAGACCTTCTAGCCGCAAAAGGCATGCATAGTGGGAACACCCTTTGTGTGCCTGCATATTATCATTTTGCAACGTGCATACAAATTTCAAGTGGTTATACTGGCATAATCCCGGCAATGGTTTTTAGAGATGATCACCTTTCTTGTAAAATAAATTTTAGCGGCTAACTAGCGCCCCCCATCCCCTTCTGCGGCTTTACCGGTATCTCTCATTCCACTGGGAGTCCAGATTGACCAGCTGGAGGGCCGAACAAAAACTGTGTCTGTTTGGCTCTGGGCTATGGTAACCCGGAAGCGATGACCTGACATCACTTCTGGTTGGCATGTAAATGGCGCCATTTTCGAAATTCAAAGGCATTCAAATACACCGATCTTGGTGTGATCAAATGCTTTTAAAGGTAGAGGAGGAACCCCAGATCTCTCCATAAAGAGTACCTGTCACATGCCTATTGCTGCCACAAAGTATAAAAGGGATTCAAAGAAAATTAAAGTTACAGTATAAAAAAAAAAAATTAAATTAAATAAAAAAATTAAATAAAATGCCCTTCTCTTCCATGCTTGCGTGCAAAGGGGAACACATGTGTCAGTCCTGCACACACACAAACAGCCATTGTCACACGAGGTATCACCGTGAACGTCAGATCATGGGCAGCAATTCTAGTACCAGACCTCCTGTGTAAATCTAAAGTGATAACATGTAATGGCTTTTAAAGCATTGCCTATGGATAGCAACATTTATGTTTTTTGTTGAATTTGCACGGGCGTGCGCAATTTAAAAATGTGACCTGTTTGGTATCTATTTACTCGGCGTAATGTTTTATATTTTACCAAAAATTGGGTTATGTATTGTGTTTTTTTGCATTAGAATTCAAAAATGTATATTCTCTCCCAAAAAATTGCATTTGAAAAACCGCTGCGCAAATACCATGTGACAAAATACATATATTACAATTAAATATATAATGTTTGGGGATCTAAGAGATTTTCTAGCAAAAATACTGATTGTTACATGTAAATAAAAAGTCCCTGAAAAAGGCCTGGTCTTCAAGTGGTTAATAGTTTCTATTTAATTTGGTGGATAGACAGATAAGGTGATTGCGGCATGAATAATCAAAGCATTGTTTAATAAAGATCAAGCATTACCTTGAGTTGTGCCGCAACCTTATTTTATTTTAATTCTTACCTGAATGCATTATTATAGTAGTTGATATCTGGTATAAAGTGCATGCTACAAAGCAGTGATATAAGAGCAATTTTGTTTTTTTGGTTTTGGCATGCACCTCATTTGAAAAATGCTATTGAAATTTTGATGCTAGCTCTCACAGTTAAAGTATATGTGAACCCTTGTAAAACCCATTTAGTTTAAAATAGAAGTGAAAGGCAAAATATTTGTGTGTGTGTATATTTACATATACTTATATATATATACAGTGCCTTGCAAAAGTATTCACCCCCCCCCCCCTTGGCATTTTTCATGTTTTGTTGCCTCACAACCTGGAATTAACATGGTTTGTTTGAGGATTTGCATCATTTAATTTACAGAACATGCCCACAACTTTGAAGATTTTTTTTTATTGTGAAGCAAACAACAAATAGGACAAAATAACAGGAAAAGTCAATGTGCATAACTATTCACCCCCTAAAGTCAATACTTTGTAGAGACACCTTTTGTGGCTATCACAGCTCCAAGTCGCTTTGGATAAGTCTCTATGAGCTTGCCACAACTTACCACTGAGATTTTTGTCCATTTCTCCTTGCAAAATTGCTCCAGCTCCTTCAAGTTGGCTGGTTTGTGCTTGTGAACTGCAATTTTTAAGTCTGACCTCAGATTTTTTATTGGATTTAGGTCTGGGCTTTGACTAGGCCATTCTAACACATTTACATGTTTCCCCTTAAACCACTCAAGTGTTGTTTAGCAGTGTGTTTGGGGTCATTGTCCTGCTGGAAGGTGAACCTCTGTCCTAGCCTCAAATCACACACAGAGTGGTACAGGTTTTGCTCAAGAATATCCCTGTATTTAGCACCATCCATCTTTCCCTCAACTCTTACCAGTTTCCCAGTCCCAACTGCTGACATAGAGTGTTTTTTGATGGCCAAAAAGTTCAATTTTAGTCTCATCAGACCAGAGCACCTTCCTCCATATATTTTGGGGGTCTCCCACATGCCTTTTCGCAAACTCAAAATGTGCCATTTTGTTTTTTGCTGAAAGTAATGGCTTTCTTCTGGCCACTCTACCATAAAGCCCAACTCTATGGAGCGTAAGGCTTATTGTCATCCTATGTACAGATACTCCAGTCTCTGCTGTGGAACTCTACAGCTCCTCCAGGGTTACCTTAGGTCTCTGTGCTGCCTCTCTGATTAATGCTTTCCTTGCCTGGTCCATGAGTTTTGGTGTGTGGCTGTCTCTTGGCAGGTTTGCTGTTATGCCATGTTCTTTCCATTTGGTTATGATAGATTTGATGGTGCTCCTAGGGATCATCAAAGATTTGGATATTTTTTTATAACCTAACACTGACTTGTACTTCTCAACAACATTGTCTCTTACTTGTTTGGCGAGTTCCTTGGTCTTCATGGCAGTGTTTGATTAGTGGTGCCTTTTGCTTAGGTGCTGCAGCCTCTGGGGTCTTTCAAAAAGGTGTGTATATGTAATGACAGATCATGTGACACTTAGATTGCACACAGGTGGACATCATTTCACTAATTATGTGACTTCTGAAGGTAATTGGTTGCAACAGAGCTTTTTATGGGCTTCATAACAAAGGGAGTGAATACATACGCACATGCCAATTATCAATTTTTTATTTCTGAAAAATAGTTTTATGTATATATTTTTCTAGTCTTACTTCATCAACTTAGACTATTGTGTTCTGATCCATTACATATAATTCAGATTACAAAAACATTGAACTAAAGGCTGTAATGTAAAAAAATAGGTAAAAAGCCAAGATGGGTGAATACTTTTGCAAGGCACTGTGTGTATATATATATCTATATATACAGTGGGGATGGAAAGTATTCAGACCCCCTTAAATGTTTCACTCTTTGTTATATTGCAGCCATTTGCTAAAATCATTTCAAGCTCATTTTTTCCTCATTAATGTACACACAGCAACCCATATTGACAGAAAAACACACAATTGTTGACATTTTTGCAGATTTATTAAAAAAGAAAAACTGAAATATCACATGGTCCTAAGTATTCAGACCCTTTGTTGTGACACTCATATATTTAACTCAGGTGCTTTCCATTTCTTCTGATCATCCTTGAGATGGTTCTACACCTTCATTTGAGCCCAGCTGTGTTTGATTATACTGATTGGACTTGATTAGGAAAGCCACACACCTGTCTATATAAGACCTTACAGCTCACAGTGCATGTCAGAGCAAATGAGAATCATGAGGTCAAAGGAACTGCCTGAAGAGCTCAGAGACAGAATTGTGGCAAGGCACAGATCTGGCCAAGGTTACAAAAAAATGTCTGCTGCACTTAAGGTTCCTAAAAGCACAATGGCCTCCATAATCCTTAAATGGAAGATGTTTGGGATGACCAGAACCCTTCCTAGAGCTGGCTGTCCGGCCAAACTGAGCTATCGGGGGAGAAGAAAGAAGAGAGTTTTAGAAAGTCAACCATCACTGCAGCCCTCCACCATTCGGGGCTTTATGGCAGACTGGCCCAACGGAAGCCTCTCCTCAGTGCAAGACACATGAAAGCCTGCATGGAGTTTGCTAAAAAAAAACACCTGAAGGACTCCAAGATGGTGAGAAATAAGATTCTCTGGTCTGATGAGACCAAGATAGAACTTTTTGGCCTTAATTCTCAGCGGTAGGGATGAGCCGAACACCCCCCTGTTCGGTTCGCACCAGAACATGCGAACAGGGAAAAAGTTCGTTCGAACACGCGAACACCGTTAAAGTCTATGGGACACGAACATGAATAATCAAAAGTGCTAATTTTAAAGGCTAATATGCAAGTTATTGTCATAAAAAGTGTTTGGGGACCTGGGTCCTGCCCCAGGGGACATGGATCAATGCAAAAAAAAGTTTTAAAAACGGCCGTTTTTTCAGGAGCAGTGATTTTAATAATGCTTAAAGTCAAACAATAAAAGTGTAATATCCCTTTAAATTTCGTACCTGGGGGGTGTCTATAGTATGCCTGTAAAGGGGCGCATGTTTCCTGTGTTTAGAACAGTCTGACAGCAAAATGACATTTTGAAGGAAAAAACTCATTTAAAACTACCCGCGGCTATTGCATTGCCGACAATACACATAGAAGTTCATTGATAAAAACGGCATGGGAATTCCCCAAAGGGGAACCCCGAACCAAAATTTAAAAAAAAAATGACGTGGGAGTCCCCCTAAATTCCATACCAGGCCCTTCAGGTCTGGTATGGATATTAAGGGGAACCCCGGCCAAAATTAAAAAAAAAAATGACGTGGGGTTCCCCCTAAATTCCATACCAGACCCTTCAGGTCTGGTATGGATTTTAAGGGGAACCCCGCGCCAAAAAAAAAAAAAAAAAAAAAAAAACGGCGTGGGGTCCCCCCAAAAATCCATACCAGACCCTTATCCGAGCACGCAACCTGGCAGGCCGCAGGAAGAGAGGGGGGGACGAGAGTGCGGCCCCCCCCCCTGAACCGTACCAGGCCACATGCCCTCAACATTGGGAGGGTGCTTTGGGGTAGCCCCCCAAAACACCTTGTCCCCATGTTGATGAGGACAAGGGCCTCATCCCCACAACCCTGGCCGGTGGTTGTGGGGGTCTGCGGGCGGGGGGCTTATCGGAATCTGGAAGCCCCCTTTAACAAGGGGACCCCCAGATCCCGGCCCCCCCCCTGTGTGAAATAGTAAGGGGGTACAAAAGTACCCCTACCATTTCACTAAAAAACTGTCAAAAATGTTAAAAATGACAAGAGACAGTTTTTGACAATTCCTTTATTTAAATACTTCTTCTTTCTTCTATCTTCCTTCATCTTCTGGTTCTTCTGGTTCTTCTGGCTCTTCTGGTTCTTCCTCCGGCGTTCTCGTCCAGCATCTCCTCCGCGGCATCTTCTATCTTCTTCTCCTCGGGCCGCTCCGCACCCATGGCATGGGGGGAGGCTCCCGCTCTTCTCTTCTTCTTTATCTTCTTCTCTTCTTCTCTTCTTCATTTTCTTCTCCGGGCCGCTCCGCATCCATGCTGGTATGGCGGGAGGCTCCCGCTGTGTGACGGCGTTCCTCGTCTGACAGTTCTTAAATAACGGGGGGCGGGGCCACCCGGTGACCCCGCCCCCCTCTGACGCACGGGACATGACGGGACTTCCCTGTGGCATTCCCCATGACGTCACAGGGAAGTCCCGTCAAGTCACCGTGCGTCAGAGGGGGGCGGGGGTCACCGGGTGGCCCCGCCCCCCGTTATTTAAGAACTGTCAGACGAGGAGCGCCGTCACACAGCGGGAGCCTCCCGCCATGCTAGCATGTGTGAGGAGCGGCCTGGAGAAGAAAATGAAGAAGAGAAGAAAAGAAGAAGAGAAGAAGATGAAGAAGAAGAGAAGAGCGGGAGCCTCCCCCCATGCCATGGGTGCGGAGCGGCCCGAGGAGAAGAAGATAGAAGACGCCGCGGAGGAGATGCTGGACGAGAATGCCGGAGGAAGAACCAGAAGAGCCAGAAGAACCAGAAGAACCAGAAGATGAAGGAAGATAGAAGAAAGAAGAAGCATTTAAATAAAGGAATTGTCAAAAACTGTCTCTTGTCATTTTTAACATTTTTGACAGTTTTTTAGTGAAATGGTAGGGGTAAGTACCCCCTTACCATTTCACACAGGGGGGGGCCGGGATCTGGGGGTCCCCTTGTTAAAGGGGGCTTCCAGATTCCGATAAGCCCCCCGCCCGCAGACCCCCACGACCACCGGCCAGGGTTGTGGGGATGTGGCCCTTGTCCTCATCAACATGGGGACAAGGTGTTTTGGGGGCTACCCCAAAGCACCCTCCCAATGTTGAGGGCATGTGGCCTGGTACGGTTCAGGAGGGGGGGCCGTACTCTCATCCCCCCTCTTTTCCTGCGGCCTGCCAGGTTGCGTGCTCGGTTAAGGGTCTGGTATGGATTTTTGGGGGGACCCCACGCCGTTTTTTTTTTTTTTTTTTGGCGCGGGGTTCCCCTTAAAATCCATACCAGACCTGAAGGGTCTGGTATGGAATTTAGGGGGAACCCCACGTCATTTTTTTTTTTAAATTTTGGCCGGGGTTCCCCTTAATATCCATACCAGACCTGAAGGGCCTGGTATGGAATTTAGGGGGACTCCCACGTCATTTTTTTTTTTTAATTTTGGTTCGGGGTTCCCCTTTGGGGAATTCCCATGCCGTTTTTATCAATGAACTTCTATGTGTATTGTCGGCAATGCAATAGCCGCGGGTAGTTTTAAATGAGTTTTTTCCTTCAAAATGTCATTTTGCTGTCAGACTGTTCTAAACACAGGAAACATGCGCCCCTTTACAGGCATACTATAGACACCCCCCAGGTACGAAATTTAAAGGGATATTACACTTTTATTGTTTGACTTTAAGCATTATTAAAATCACTGCTCCTGAAAAAACGGCCGTTTTTAAAACTTTTTTTTGCATTGATCCATGTCCCCTGGGGCAGGACCCAGGTCCCCAAACACTTTTTATGACAATAACTTGCATATTAGCCTTTAAAATCAGCACTTTTGATTTCTCCCATAGACTTTTAAAGGGTGTTCCGCGGCATTCGAATTTGCCGTGAACACCCCAAATTGTTCGCTGTTCCGCGAACTTGCGAACAGCCAATGTTCGAGTCGAACATGAGTTCGACTCGAACTCGAAGCTCATCCCTACTCAGCGGTATGTGTGGAGAAAACCAGGCACTGCTCATCACCTGTCCAATACAGTCCCAACAGTGAAGCATGGTGGTGGCAGCATCATGCTGTGGGGGTGTTTTTCAGCTGCAGGGACAGGAGGACTGGTTGCAATCAAGGGAAAGATGAATGCGGCCAAGTACAGGGATATCCTGGATGAAAACCTTCTCCAGAGTGGTCAGGACCTCAGACTGGGCCGAAGGTTTACCTTCTAACAAGACAATAACCCTAAGCACACAGCTAAAATAATGAAGGAGTGGCTTCACAACAACTCCGTGGCTGTTCTTGAATGGCCCAGCCAGAGCCCTTACTTAAACCCAATTGAGCATCTCTGGAGAGACCTAAAATGGCTGTCCACCAACAGTTACCATCCAACCTGACAGAACTGGAGAGGATCTGCAAGGAGGAATGGCAGAGGATCCCCAAATCCAGGTGTGAAAAACTTGTTGCATCTTTCCCAAAAAGACTCATGGCTGTATTAGATCAAAAGGGTGCTTCTACTAAATACTGAGCAAAGGGTCTGAATACTTAAGACCATGTGATATTTCAGTTTTTTCTTTTTTAATAAATCTGCAAAAATGTCAAAAATTCTCAATTTCTGTCAATATGGGGTGCTGATCATATGACCTGTGTTCTCACCTGCATAAGGGGCTTAGAAAAGTGGGGGTGGAGAAACATCAGTACACTGATCCTCTCTGTAAAAGGCTGTGCAGGGGGGAGTGTCAGCACAAGTCTGACCATTAGAGGAAAGAGGAAAACTGACCATGCTAGGAGAGATATGCTCTCATGCCTAGCATTGTCAGTTTGAAATAGCTGGTGTTCCTGCCAGTCCCCTGCTTTTCTATTTCACACAAAGAAAGCAACACAAAATGAACAGGATAGTGCATTATACAGCGAACACCTACCAGAAACATGAAATGTTGGGGTAACATATTCTTTAAGAATGAAGTCTGAACCCCAGCAATGACAATTGTGACATCCTCATTAGACAGCCTAACTTCCCTATACCCTTTAGTAATAACTACCAGCCGCACACTAATGCCCTGTACACATGATCGGACATTGATCGGACATCCCGACAACAAAATCCATGGATTTTTTCCGACGGATGTTGGCTCAAACTTGTTTTGCATACACACGGTCGCACAAAGTTGTCAGAAAATCTGATCGTTCTGAACGCGGTGACGTAAAACACGTACATCTGGACTATAAATGGGGCAGTAGCCAATAGCTTTCCTCTCTTAATTTATTCTGAGCATGTGTGGCACTCTGTGCGTCGGGATTGTCCACACACGGTCGGAATTTATGCGAACGGATTTTGTCGGAAAATTTTATAGCCTGCTCTCAAACTTTGTGTGTCGGAAATTCTGATGGAAAAAGTCAGATGGAGCCCACACATGGTCGGAATTTCCGACAACAAGCTCCGATCGCACATATTCCGTCGGAAAGTCCGACCGTGCGTACAGGGCATAACCGTTGCCTATATACCGGACATAATGCAGAATATAATGCAAAATCTTCACTTATTGCCTACAGGGTTTATTATATATCTGTTAACTCTGTATGCTTTCTGGAAATAATATTTCTATACCTGTAACCTTTCACTTGTGTAAATCTTGCATTACCTCTAATTAAATTCAAGATAAAAAACAAAAAACAAAATGAAATGCCTTTTAAAAGAAAATTATTATATGTGCATGTAATAGAAATAAAAATAAAAATTGAGCCAGTAACATGTATACAACTTTAGGTAATTTACTAAGTAATTTACAATGGCCATTTAGAAGACCATATGTACCGTTATAATATTTTTTCTATGATCTTAAATACTACTACAATACTCAATAACAAAAACAAGCCAGTGATCCTGAAAGACTGTTAGAATCATTTGGGTTTTGAACTTGAAAGCTTTCATTTTCAAATAAGATCAAGGGCATGCAGATTTGTACAGATGTCAAGATGTGTGCATGTAAGTTCTTTTCTCTTTGGTAATATTTACATTAGCAAAAAAAATTATGTATATACATACACAGAATATAATGTTATTCGTTTTTGATAAATAAACTGGCAACTTCTATCATTGTGGGTATTTGGGAGAACATTTTATTTCTGTCTATATTTTGGGTTGGGTTTGAACTATTGAAGAAAGTGCGTATATTCGCATGTCTCTAGATTATTTTATCTTTTTTAGTTTCAATATACCATCTTGTGGACCTAGTATAAATCTACTGTCATGAATAAAGCTAATTTAATTTTCTAAATGTGACTGAGATATCAACTAGATCACTAAATCCCAGGCAAATTACAAATTCTCTAAGAACACTGTACCAATTATTTTCTTTGATTCCCACCGCAGCTTGCATTTCAAACTGTGACAGCTCAAAAATAGATAGGGCATGTCCTTGATCTTATTTGAAAATGAAAGCTTTGAACTTCAAAACCCATATGATTCTAACAGTTATATGTCCACTATCTTCCAGGATCACCAGCTAATTTTTTGTGAATAAGGTCAAGAAATATTTAAGTCCATAGAAAAATAACTTTATAATTTTACATACTGTCTTATAATTACTTTTTAAATGACTTGAAGTTATAAATGATTAACAGCACATAAAAGGTGTGTTATTAACCTTAATATCAGTTTTAGTTATCAACGTTTAAGTATAATATCTGTGTACAAATTTTGATATAAATTGTATAATGTTCCACTGTAGTTGGAATCTATTGGGTTATATAAAGTTGCAATGGAAAACAGCAAATGTTTCCTTTATGTAAGGCTGTCCATATATTATACAATTTACTTGTACAATTTTCCTTTAGATTTACCAAATCCATATAACCTAAATACTTTCAATTTGTGTGCAATCAGATAGGCCTTTGCACTACATAGTTGAAGGTAAATATAAAGGAAATTATATAATGTATGTTGTGCAGTTTATCAACTGTAGTAATAGGCAGCCATACAGAACTTCTTTACTTTAGAAAGACATTACTACTTGTAAAGGGTAATTCTACCTACTATTTATATTTTAGGTATATACATGTTTCCCCTTAGCTTGTCATATCTTCTGGAAGCTATAATAACCCTCTTATTGTCCATATGTGTATATCAAAAGAAGTTTCACCAATTAAACTTGGTAGATGTAAATATTACCACATAGAGATAGAACTTTGGTTCATATTTAGTGGCTTTGACCTCACCCTATAGTTAAACCTCTTATGGTCATTTACATACCTTTTGTGATTTATAATAGACATGTGCACACTGAAATATTTTGTTTGGGAATTTTGTTTTCGTCCCAAAAATACATTTATTTAGTTACTCCCGAAATTCGTTTTTATTAATTTTGTTTTTCGTTAAAAATTGCATACGTTTGAAAATCCAAATTAATTAAGGTCGAATCTGTCATTGAAGGCTTATGGTGTCTGTCGAATGTTCAAAAACGATTCATCGGAGCAGCTAAACTGTATGTGTATATTTCCGGTCGAATTTTCCGCCTACAAGCTAGCTGTAGTAGAATTCTAATGTTGTATGACTAGCAATAATTTTATTTATTAATTATTTTACTAGTCAACCATTATTACGATTGCAGCGTCGTACAGTTTAGCTGCTCCGTCGAATCTTCTTAGAACTTTTGACAGACAACATAAGCCAAAGATTTGACATTTGTATGTTTTTCGTTGCTTTGTCAAATCTTTGTCATTCATGTTGAATGGTCTACTCTACCCCAACAGTCAGCCAACTTTCACATTAGTTTCTCAATTTCCAAGTGCAATGGCGAGCACGGCATCCGACGTTGTGTCAGATATTTATATGGCATTATAATATAGAATCTATAATAATAAATCCCCCCCACAACACGGGCAGCCTCTGAGGCTATCACAACACTAGCAACACTAGTATCACTATCAAGTTCACAACACTAACACAATAGCAGCAGGTTATTATGAAAAAGTTAAGTTGAACTGTAGCTTGCTTCACTATTGTTCTGCTGCTGTGCTTATGCTTAATTGCTAAATAATTCAGGTTCTCTGACAAATGGACCAGCTAAGATTGACTGTCTTCTGAAAGGATTCAGTGTGTGTGTCTCTCTTTGCTAGCAAATCGTAAGTGAAAGTAAGTTGGCTGTACGTGTGTACTTAGTTCTAGCTATTTTACTGCCCCTTCTCTTTGGTTACAATTAGCCAAGAACATTCATCATCATCATTATTTTTATTTTACTTCCCCCACCCAATTCCAGCAGTGATCTTTTCTCTCTATGTCGAATTTTTTCTTTCTATGTTGAATAATCTTGGACTAATAGAGTTAATGTTAGGCACATTCGACCACAGGTTCAATAGACACAGATTGTTATTGTCAGTGTCATGTCAAATCTCCTATCTATATCGAACTCTTGTCACAACAAAAATGAAAATAAAGCATTTGTCTATGTTGGATCTTTCGGTTTTCGTATTCTGCACTTTCATTATCGTTTGTTAAAACGATAACAAAAATACCTGAAATTCGGACGAAAATGCATTCGGACGAAAACGAATGCACATGTCTAATTTATAATAATGGTTAAGTTTTAGATAAGTGGCTTTTTGGTGCATAGGGAAGTGTACCCTTGTCTAGTTTTAGTTCATTTTTGTCACGATTAAGAGTTATCAATATCACAGGCTTTTGTATATTTGTCATTTGATTGATGCTTTTTTTTTTTTTTTTTTTTGGGGACCCGGCCTGGGTTTAATTTAACAAGTTGACTGGCTTTATTAAAAAAGAGATTGATTTTGACTCTCTCTCTAGAAGCTAGCCAGGTGTTTTCAAACGAGGCACCTACTGTATCAGGAGAGACTAAGATACATTTAGGCATTTAGACGTATAACCAGGATTTACAAAAAACATACGAGGTGTTGGTGGTCTTAAAATGTACATTAAAAAGTAGATTACAGTGAGGGGATTTAGGATTATGATCAGACCACATTCCCATATTGACAATATGGATTTTATGTCAGGTTGGGATAAACTTCAAACAGAAAACACCATAAGGATGATGTAATACCTCCATGATTTTGAACATCCATAAATTCAAAGACCATCCAGAGTTTAAAAAGCTAGAAGATAGATTACAAAAACAAGTGGAGATTCACAAAGAAACCATTAAGATAAAAAAAACATAAAACGTTAATTCGAGATTCTGATGACTTTGCTATTGACAGAGTTTATAATGTGTCTTGTAAGAACAGAGGGTTAATCCCACAGACTGTCTCTGCAGCTGACTCTGGTACATCAAGGGAGTCAGAGAGTTCGGAGACAGAAGAGAGGACTGAGAGACAAAGTGACTTGAGTGATAGCAGAAATTAGGTCAGATATACCCCCAAAAAAGGTAGATGTAGAAGAGGTAATTTCAGACCCCCCAGATGTCAGTGGGGGAATTTTTAGCAACATCCACTCAACTAACTAACCACGTGCCCCCTGGACCCTATTCCCTCTCAAACACTACGGTCACCCTCTGACTCTTTCCTACACTCTCTAACCCACATCTTCAATCTCTCCCTCACCTCTGGCATTTTCACCAATGCTCTAAAACATGCACTGGTCACCCCCATACTTAAAAAGCCTTCCTTGGACCCTACCAATCTTAACAACCTACGCCCTATCTCCTTGCTCCCCTTTTCCTCTAAACTCCTTGAACACCTGGTTTACAACCAACTGAGTGACCACCTCTTTAAGAATAACCTTCTTGATCCCCTTTAATCTGGATTTCGCCCTCAACACTCCACAGAATCTGCTCTTTTAAAACTCACAAATGACCTACTAACTGCAAAAACCAACAGACACTATTCTGTACTCCTACTTCTGGACCTTTCAGCTGCCTTTGACACTGTTGACCACCCCCTCCTCCTCAAAAAACTTTACTCCCTTAGTCTCGTGACTATGCTCTTCAGTGACTCTCATCCTACCTATCCCAACGCACCTTCAGTGTCACTTACAATTCTACTTCCTCCACTCCTCTTCCCTTCTCCGTCAGAGTTCCCCAAGGTTCTGTTCTTGGACCTCTTTTATTTTCAATCTACACCTCTTCCCTGGGTCAGCTGATAGCCTCTCACGGCTTTCAATATAATTTCTATGCTGACGACATACAAATCTATCTCTCCACCCCTCAACTCACTCCATCAGTCTCCTCACGCATCATTAACTTACTAACAGACATATCTGTATGGATGTCACGCCACTTCCTCAAACTCAACTTGTCCAAAACAGAGCTTATAATATTTCCTCCCCCATGTGCCTCTTCCCCTGACTTCTCTGTCAAAAGCAATGGCACAACCATTCACCCATCCCCACATGTCAGCATGCTAGGTGTTATCCTGGACTCTGAACTCTCCTTTTGGCCCCACGTCCAATCACTTTCCAAATCTTGCCGCCTCAACCTCCGCAACATCTCCAAACTACTTCCCTATCTAACCAATGAAACCACAAAGCTCCTGATTCACTCCCTGGTTACTTCTCGACTTGACTACTGCAACTCCCTCCTCATTGGCTTACCTTTAAATAGACTATCCCCCCTTCAGTCCATCATGAATGCTGCTGCCAGATTCATCCACCTTACAAACCGCACAGTGTCTGCTACCCCTCTCTGGCAATCCCTCCATTGGCTGCCACTTTCCCAAAGAATTAAATTCAAAATATGAACATTAAGTTACAAAGCCATCCACAACTCTGCCCCCAGCTACCTCACTAGCCTAATCTCAAAATACCAACCTAATCACCCTCTTCATTCCTCCCAAGACCTCCTGCTCTCTAGCTCCCTCATCACCTCCTCCCATATCCGCCTCCAGGACTTCTCCCGAGCCTCGCCCATCCTCTGGAATTTGCTACCCCAATCTGTCAGACTGTCTCCAAATGTATCCACTTTTAGGCGATCCCTGAAAACTTTCCTTTTCAGAGAAGGCTATCCTGTCTCCATCTAACAACTGCACTATTTTCTCCATTAGCTCATCCTCCACAGCTATTACCCTTTTGTATAACTTGACCCTCCCTCCTAGATTGTAAGCTCTAACTAGCAGGGCCCTTTGATACCCCCCTGTATTGAATTGTATTGTACTGTCTGCCCTAATGTTGTAAAGTGCTGCGTAAACTGTCGGCACTATATAAATCCTGTATAATAATAATAATAATAACATCTGAGAGATCAAGATTGATGGGGATATAGGGGTAGCAAGAAAGGGAGGAAGTGATAGATTCCTCAGCTCAAACCACCACCCAGCACAGTGATTTGAAGATATTTAATCTCTCTGCTATAACATTGACAGCTGACCACATTGCAGTGCTGAAGAGATGACTATCTTTTGTGCCCTCTCAGGACCTCAACCTATTTGAGTGGGTAAAGATTGTGAATTTATTTGTGAGGAAATTGGCCCTTAAGGAACAAATCCACTCAGCCTTTGAGGTTAGATACCTCTAAGGGCATTTAAGCCTTCAGAATTCTTGAATCACTCCAAAGTGAAGGGAGTGGGGGCAGTGTGGAGGTGTGTGGACCCTTCTCCAATTTTAAACCAAAGAGTGAGTTGGTTGAAAGAGACTTGATTGTCTTGTATGAAAAAAGACGGAGAAGGAATAAATCATTCAATCTATCATATGATGAGTGGAAAGCCCTGGAAGATTTGCACAATAACAAATAATTAAATATTAAACTAGCAGATAAAGGAGGGAACACTGTTATAATGGATTGAGCATTCTATGTTAAAATGTGTTTTGATATTCTCAGTAATGAGGAGAACTATGAAGTATTAGATAGAAATCCAACGTACAAGTACTTAAATAATCTGAGAATAATCCTTAAGAGAGGTATTGAACAAGGAATACTTTCTAAGAATGAATGCGCGCTCATTACAGACAACCATACTACAATCTTAACTTTTTATGCTCTCCCTAAGGTGCAAAAGAACAGAGAAAACCCTCCAGATCGCCCTATAGTTTCAGGGAATCAAAATCTGACTGAAGGTGCCAGCAGATATATTGATTACATCCATCGTCAAAATGTCCACAGTCTCTCCTCATATATTGTTGATACACAAGACTTTCTTAATAAACTTTCGGACATTTCTCTGGAGGAAGATGCTTGGCTGGCAAGCCTTTATATGGAGGTGCTCTATAGAAATATTAGACATAACTTGGGGCTTAAAGTATGTAAATACTTCTATACAAAGTATGGAAGTATTTACAAAGTATACTTCCATATAAAGAATGTAAATATCTTCCATGATAGAGGTGTACTTTTTCATAAGCACACTGATTTTTTTCTTCAGCTCCTACAATTTATGTTGGAACACAATTTCTTTCTTTTTGACGGCAAGATTTACAGACAATGTAAAGGCGCTGCAATGGATTCATCATGTGCACCAACATGCAAATCTGTTCCTTGGGTGGTGGGAGCATACCATAGTGTTTACAGAAGAGTTAGAACAATTTACTGTACATATTTTCCTATGGGTACACTTCAGTGATGTTATTTTTATCTTTTCACAGGGCCAAAAGGAGAGATTGGAGGAATTTGTAGCACGTCCAAATAATAATGATATCAGTATGTTTTTCACCAGTGAGATTAACCATGACAGTATCAATTTCCTTGATCTTAAAATTGGAAGAGATGTTGATGGTACCATTAATACAACTACAGTATGTACTATAAACCTACCTCCACCAATAATTTGCTACATTTGGATAGCCAACACCCTACATCCCTTAAAAAAGGCATTCCTACTGGGCAATTTATGAGAGCTAAAAGAAACTGCTCTACTGATGTAGCCTTTCAAAATGAAAGTCTTCAGTTGGTTGAGAGATTCTGCAGACAAGATTATAATCTCAGTGACTTAAGAAAGTCTTACAAAAAGGTGAGCACTGTCCCAAAGGATACTTTACTTGGACAAAAACGGGCCAAGACAGATGATAATGCAGGTATGTGTATTATAGGGACATACTGAAATCAATCTGGTGAAATTTTCAACATCATTAAAAAATATTGGGACGTGCTACATAATGACAAAGATCTATCTAAATCTTTCTGAAAAGTCCCATGATCACATACAGAAGAGGTAGAAATCTTAGAGACATACTAGTGCATAGTCGTTTAGGAACTGTCCAAAAAAAGTAATTCCCACATGGCTGCTGGAAAAACCATTAGGTAGCCACAGATGTGAATATTGTAAGGCATGCCCTTATATTCCCACTGTTAAAGAATTTGAGAACCCCAAAAATTGAGACATTTTCTAAATATAATCATTCTTCAATTGTAGTACAGAGGGAATCATTTATGTTGTGAGATGCCAATTTTTGTATGTGGGAAAGATAATTCGTCAGTTTAGATGCAGAATATTGGAACATGTAAATGAATGGCATTGCACAAAAAAAGAGATATGCCAATTGTTAGGCATGTCCTTGAAAAACATGGTGGTAAAGCTGAGGTACTAAAATTTGGGGACATAGAAAAATTACATTGGGCCCAAGGAAAAGTGACCTGGATAAACATCTATTGAAAATTGAGCTGGATCTTCTGTCTTAATTCTCAAGCTCCTCTGGCCTTAATGGAGGCCTTACATTTCTACCTTTTGTACATGATTAAAAATGTTGGGATTTATTGTCCAATAGCCTTGTTAAATATTAATATTTGTATGGATCATATTGGTATTTAGGAAAAAAGAATCTACATTCACTTCTGATCCCTTTTTACTCAAAGGGTATTGTATATATGTACAGGACAATGATATATAGCATAGGAGCAATCAATATTAAGTGATTGCCTTGTGTTCTGATTTTCATCCACAAGATGGTGATAGGATTCCCTTCAGCAATGAGCATGTGTGGCGGTCATCTTAGATGGTAATAGAGAAACTACAAACTCACAAATACACCATTTTCTTTTTACCATGTGACAGTTAGCTACTCTTGGTTGCTAATTTTCTTCACTTTCTTTGACTTTTTTTTACCTCTGATGAAGCTCTATTTGAAGAGTAAAACATGTTAGGTTTGGGTGATTTTATTTTGGGAGCACCTTCTGACTTTATTTCATTTAGTTTCACATGATTTAATTGTGTCCTGACACATCCCCCCTTCTCATTTTTGTGGGGTGAAATATGCCTTGTGCCAATGCAGTCTTGATTATTAGAGAAGCTATTTGTGTATATGGTAATATATGGGGCTCATCCATCAGTGGTTATTTGTGTCCACATGGATGAGTGTACTACATGTACTATTACTATGTATTACATATCTGAGAGATAGATATTTTCATAGGGCAGAAGACAGATAGCCCACATCTTCAGCAAGACAGTATTTACTGGTATACTATCTCTTTTTCTGTTCATCTCATTTTTATATGTGGCCAAGAGATGAGAGGAGAGACAGATATACCACCGACTCTTTATACCAGTTAATGTTGCTGAGTAGACCTTGAGTTTATATATCCTCTAAATAGCCTGTAGCCTTTATATTGAATGTAAGAGGAGATAATAACCCTTGTATTGTCTATATGTGTATATCAAGAGAAGTTTCACCAAATAAACTTGATAGATGTAAATATTACACCATATAGATAGAACTTTGGTTCATACATAGTGACATTGACCTAACCCTATAGGTATACCTGTTATGGTAATTTACATACCTTTTATGATTTATAATAAAGTTTAAGTTTTAGATAAGTGGATTTTTGGTGCATAGGGAATCGCACCCTTATCTAGTTCTGGTTTATCTTCTGGAGGCTGCAGCGAAAAGGAAAGTGAAATTATTGAAATGGCAGTGAAAGCCAAATAAAAACTGGTGGCCACATCTAAAGAAGCACATGTAATTTACCTTAGGCCCAATTACAGCTAGATAAATTAGGGATAATTATCAGGAACCATGAATCAGACCGAGACAGAAGTATAGTTAAATCACACTTGTTTATTAATAATAATAATAATAATAATAATAATAATAATAATAAGGTAAACAGAGTAAATGTAGTCAAAACAAGCCAGAGTTCAGTAACCAGATCGGGTAGTCAGCCAAGCAAATGTCAGAAAGCCAGAGATAAACGTAGTAGTGCAGCAAGCAGGATACGGAGCCAGAAGGAACATCAGCTGAGCAAGTCTTCAATAGGAATGCAGGAGAAAGTCTCTGTGATGTTGACAAAGGTGAAGGCAGAGATCAAGTGAGCTGGACAGCTTTAAGTAGGCCGAACTGACGAGCAGAATCAACAACAGCTGTGTAACTGTGGAGAGAAATAGGAGCTGGCAATTAGCCGACAGCTGAGTGGCCAGCTCAGAGAATGAAGGGCTGAGCCCAGCCCTGACAATAATGTCCCCACCCCATACCATTTGCTGACAATCCCTTATCTATTACCCTAGAAAATGGCTATTACTATTCAAATCCCACTGACTTTAAATGGGGTTCAGATTTGACGTCCAAACTTTAGTAAGATTCGCCAAACCTGTCACTAACTGAACCCAGGTACCTGTGTATTTCTGCCTCACAAAAGCATTTATTTATTTGCATACACAATGGATTATCTGTTTGGTAACAGACATCTGCTGTTATGAGACAGAAATGAGAGATCCACATAAAATTTGCGCCTCCTCCAGAATACATTAACCAGAACCAAAGCAACATCTGTTTTCAACCACAGAGATACAAAAAAAATGAAGGAGCAGGATGGAAGTTTTGTCTTAAAATAATTAAATTTTAATTGTGAATTGGGATTTTCTTCAGGAAAATATCACAGAAAAATCTTAAGGGTTTTCAAGTGAAATTAACTGACTCAATAATGATAAGAAAGAATGTTCTAAGAATGTTCTGTCAAGAATTTTCATATGAACATTTATATGAAATTCTACCAGTATATGGCCAGCTTTATAATTCTGGTAATTCCTAATAATAGCCTTTTAACATTGTTTTTTAGCTTTGTATCCCCCTAATTAGTGGGCCTTGTGAAAGGAGGGAGCCCTTTCAGGAAGACTGTGGAAAAAACTAAACTAAGAAATTTCCTGTATAGAAGGGATGAAGCCAGGTTTTAAGATCATTGCTAGTCATAGATTTCACTCTGCACAAATGGAAGCAGTTGCTTAACTGTCTTAGATTTATTGACCTCCGAACTTCTGCTACATATGGAAATTACCACCTATGCCTAATACAGTTGGAAATCCCAAAGTTTCTCCTCAACTAAAATGTTAAGACAACTGAGGCCTAAAGTTCTACAAAATAGGTTTAAAAAAGCTTGAGTGTGAAGAAGTTTGTATTATGTCTGGCTCTATGTATGGCTCTACTGTCTGTACTGTCTGGGCTTCTGATGTATTATGTATGCACTTCCTGTCTCTGGGTTGCTGGGTTAAAAACCCCAAAAGGAGGAGGTGGATAGAGAGAGAGAGAGAGAGAGAAAGAGAAAGTCTGAAACAACATGGCCTGTCTATGGAAAAGCTGTGTCACTCCCATCAACCAGCAGGATTAGTCACCCTGGCAAATAATGCAGGCTCACCTGAGGTGCAGAGTCTAGTATTAATCAAGTATTAACCAATGTTTACCAGAGCTCCTGATGGTAGAGATGGGTTTAGCTGTGTGCTAATACCAGGTCGCAGCCCTTAGGATCACCCCACTTGGAGGTGAGCAAGCCAGGTTCCAGTAGTGGCTATAGCAGGTAAGGATCAAACAGAAGCATAGTCAGTAAACAAACCAAAAAACAGCAACAAGTAGTTGCAGGTTGGGATCAAGCTGACATGTAGTCGAGGAACGAACCAAGGATCAGTAACGAGTAGTAATGAGACACAGACGGCAACAGGAAAAATAAAAGCGAGATACTGGCTGGAGAGAGCACAACAATATGGCAAACAGGAAGTGCAGAGACATGGCCCAAATCAGGAAGTTCACGGGTGGAGCAAAGAGTTCAAGGCAAACAAGGTTCGAGGCAGAATCATTCAAGGAATTGTCCACAAAACTGTACAGCATTCCAGGTGGTTCAGCAAGAAGAGTCATTGCCTGCCACAGCTGAGGTCCCAGTTTAAAATCAAGGCTAGAAGGGATTAATAGGCAAGTGATCCTATGTTTAATAGAATGCTATCATTGCCCATGGTTTCTGGGTGTATATGTGTGTGTGTGTGTATATATATATATATATATATATATATATATATATATATATATATATATATATAGCACTGTCTAGTTTGAGGAAAATTTATTTTGACTCTCAGTAGCCTTGTAAGTCTCGTGAATTGATTGGGGTTATTGTAGGTAAGGGTGGAGCGCTCTAAAGGTCAGGTCTCTGGCACCACCCCCTTGGCTCTATAAGCTTGGAGAAGTTTCTAGAAGCTAGTGGTTAGAGGAGATGAGGCTATAATCTGCATATTTATGTGAATCTGACCAACCCACAGGCAGGAGGCCTGGAGGGTGGTTAGGTCAGCCTAGAAATATTGCAGAGCCTGGCCAGCAAGGGGGGTAGTAGTCGTGGAAGATGGAGTGCTGAGGCTGGTTTGTGGAGCCTGGAAGGGGATTCTAGGGCTGAGGGTGCTCTGCCTCCAAGCTGGAGCTGAGGAAGGAGAGAAGATGGACAGCTCCACTACCCTACAGTCTCTTCTAGGAGACACCCTGGCTGGCATGGGAGAACCTGGCCAGCAATAGGCCTGAACAGCTCTCTTTTTCAAAGCAGCAGGATTCCAGGGACAGTGTGAGTACCTCTACCCCCCAGGGTCTGAAAGAAAGGCTGCTTAATTCAATATCCAGAAAGCTTTCTATGGACAGTGCCAATAGCTAAACCCAATCCTTTGTCCTGGGACACTTGAGCTGGTATTTTCAAGAGAGGGGACACAGAGCTCCTATAAGGGGAATTTTTCTTTGCCAAATCAAGAGAGACTGTTATGCCCTGTACACACGGTCGGAATTTCCGACGGAATATGTGCGATCGGAGCTTGTTGTCCGAAATTCCGACCGTGTGTGGGCTCCATCAGACTTTTTCTATCGAGAATTTCCGACACACAAAGTTTGAGAGCAGGCTATCAAATTTTCCGACAACAAAATCCGTTCACGTAAATTCCGACCGTGTGTGGACAATTCCAACGCAAAGGTGCCGCGCATGCTCAGAATAAATTAAGAGAGGAAAGCTATTGGCTACTTCCCCGTTTATAGTCCCGACGTACGTGTTTTACGTCACCGCGTTCAGAACGATTGGATTTTCCGACAACTTTGAGCGACCGTGTGTATGCAAGACAAGTTTTACCCAACATCCGTCGGAAAAACTCCATGGATTTTGTTGTCGGAATGTCCGATCAACGTCCGATCGTGTGTACAGGGCATTAGTGTTCCAGAAGCAATACAGTCCAGGATTTTCCAGTTTTCAGTGTACAGAGTGAAGGAATTATTATTAAGTATTATTATTTCAGGTCAAGTTGGGCATTCTATAGTCCCTTTTACCCAAGTTTTTGCCCCAAAAAAACAAAAAATACAAGCCCATGGACTGATTTCTGTCTTTGAATGAAAGTTGGGAAATGTATGTTGCTTGGCTGTGTAGTAATAGGGGGATCCAAAAATCCAGCGGCCCTCTGTATACCTGTCTCCTTGTTGGTAGCACTACATGTATATGACCGGTGTATATCTGTCTCCTTGTTGGTAGCACTACAGATATATGACCGGTGTATATCTGTCTCCTTGTTGTTATCTTACAAGTAGGGGAGGGCGAACGGTTCGGCCCGAGCATAAGTTCGGGCCGAACTTTGGTTGTTCAGATGTTCGGCGAACACCGAACAATATGCGGTGTTCAGGGCAAATTCAAAAGCCACCAGAACACTGTTAAAGTCTATAGGACACTAACATGAAAAATCAAAAGTGCTAATTTTAAAGGCAAGTTGTTATCAAAAAAAAGTGTTTGGGGACCCCAGGAAACTGCCCCAGGGCACATGTATCAATGCAAACATTTTTTAAAAACTGACGTTTTTTCAGGAGCAGTGATTTTTTTAATGCTTAAAGTGAAACAATAAAAATGAAATATTCCTTTAAATATCATGCCTGGGGTGTGTCTATAGTATGCCTGTAAAGTGCATTTTCCCGTGTTTAGAACAGTACCACAGCAAAATTACATTTCTACGGGAAAAAATGTCATTTAAAACTGATCACGGCTGTAATGAATTGTCAGGTCTCGGCAATATAGATAAAACTCATTCAAAAAAAGGGCATGGATCCCCCCCCCAGTCCATTACCAGGCCCTTTGGGTCTGGTATGAATACTTTTCAAATATTTTATTGGAAATTTCACATACAACTGTTACATTAAGTTCCATACATAGTTTCTATCGAATATGCGACAGTGAACATAAAGAGAAAATGTCAAAAAACATTGGTTTAAGGAAAATTAAGTATTAAGATAGCATGTATATTTCTAAGTCATGAGGCATGCTGGAACTAAATACGTAGATATATGAAAGATTAAAGGGAACTACGATCCCTTTTTAACACTATAAATTTGGACCGTTCCCCAATAACAGTGGTGGGGGGGCCCACAAAAATATTGCATGTAACAGGGTATATTACCAGGTTTTAATTTTGGAGGGTAAGATGGGGTAGAGAGGTGAAATAAGAAAATGGAGTAGTAGAGAGGGGTTATAAGCAAAGGAGTTGTGAGTAGGAGAAGAAGTAAGGAAGGGGGGTGCCGGTCGGCCCGCGCGGGCACAAGAGTCATGGTAGAGTCTTAGGAGATGTCTGGGCCTTCTTAGAGTGATACTAGGTCTTCATCGACGTCTGTTGGTAGAAAGTGCTCAACCCAGGGTCGCCAAATTCTGTTGTGTTGGGTGGCTTTATCAAGAATTTTTGCCTCTATTTTGCTATGTATCATTGCTTGGGTAATCCTATTCTTCGTTTCGACTATGTTAAGAGTGGGTGTTTTCCAAGCTTTAGCTATCGTCTGTTTGGCTGCGGTGAATAAATGTAGGAGGAGTCGGAGTTGTGGTCTGGTGTAGTCTTGTGGAAACAGGTTGAGGAGGGCTATTGTAGGGCTGGGAGATAAGGTAACTTGATGGAGGGTGGTTGCCATCTGAAATATTATTGCCCAGAAGCGTTGGACCTGAGGGCATGTCCACCATATATGCAGGTGCGTGCCCCTGTCTCCACACCCCCTGAAACAGTTCGGGGAGGATTCAGGTAGGAATTTAACTATTCTAGCTGGGACTAGATACCAGCGCATTAGTACTTTATAATTCGCTTCTGAGGCAACAACATTCTGGGTTGAGTTTTTTGTGTTGGACCATATGGTTGACCAGTCTTCTGGCTCGAGTGTAATATCGAGGTCTCTTAGCCATCTCTGTGCATAGGTGGGTAAATCTGGGGGTGGTGATGTAAGGTGGGAGTATAGACGGGAAATTATGCCTGGGGCATGCGGCTCCGACTCGCACATACTCTCAAACTCGGTTAGAGTATCCAGCTCAGAGTTAGATTTTATGATTGTTTGCACGAAGTGTTTAATTTGGAGGTAGCGGAAGCATTCTCTGTGAGGGAGTTGCGTTTTCTCTTGAATAATTGGAAAGGGTTTCACAGAGTCTCCATCAACGAGATCACAGATGCGAGTCAGACCCGCCTGGGCCCAGGCATGGAATGAAGCTGGTTCTGTGTAAGCTGGGAGGAATTGGGGGTGACCTAAGTATGATAGTAGTGGGGAATGTGGAGAGATTAGTTTAAAGGGAGTTTTTAATCTGTCCCAAAGTTTAAGTGTGTGGAGAGTTAATGGGTTAGCTATGGGTCCTCTTGCCGATGCAGGGAGCCATAGTAAGTTGCCTATATTAATCGGGTGTAGATCAATGGCTTCAAGAGCGACCCAAAGTGGGGTCTCTATTTTGGCGTGGTATAAGATGGACTGGGCTAGGTGGGCTGCGTGATAGTAGTGTGAGAAGTTGGGAATGCCCAGGCCGCCGTGGAGCTTGTTACGGAGGAGGATCGGTCTCGCCACTCTGGGTCTAATTGGACCCCATATATATTTAAAAACTTTATTCTGTACAATCCTATGGTAGTAAGGAGGGACTTTGATGGGGAGCACTCTGTATAGGTATAACAGTTTTGGTAATAGGGACATTTTCACAGCCGCTATACGTCCTAACCAGGAGACGCACAGTGGTAGCCAGGTGTTAAGTAGGGAAGATATTTGTGAGAGCATTGGGAGGTAATTAGATTGGAACAGGTTGGAAGGATCCTTAGTTAACTTGATCCCTAAATATGGAATCGAGGAGGAAGACCAGTGGAAGGGAAAGTTGCTTCGCAAGGTTTCTAGATCGGCTTGTGGCAGGGACACATCGAGGGCCTTCGATTTGGATTGATTGACTTCGAGTCCTGATATGCTGGAGAATTTATTTAAGGTGTTCATAAGGTTTGGTAATGTGGTATGGGGTGAAGTAATAAACATAAGCGCGTCGTCGGCAAAAAGGCATACTTTATGGGAGGTAGATGCTACTTCTAAGCCTCGGATGTCAGGATTAGATCTAATCAGGGCTGCCAGGGGTTCGATAGTGAGTGCGAAGAGCAGGGGGGATAAGGGGCAGCCTTGTCTAGTCCCCCGTGCAATTGGGAATGGGTCCGATCGGAATCCAGAGTAGTGCACATACGCCTGTGGGTGATTATAAAGAGCTTTGATCCAATTTAAGAAATTTGGGCCGAAGCCCCAGCTTTGGAGGATAAAAAATAGATAGGGCCAAGAGACTGTATCGAAGGCTTTGCGAATATCTAAGGAAAGGAGGTGCATAGGAATCTTACGGGTACGGGCTAGGTGTTGAAGGAGAATTACTCGTCTGATATTGTCGCTCGCTTGTCGCTTGGGTATAAAACCAACCTGGTCTTTGTGTATCAATCCACCAATGATGGGATTGAGGCGTAGGGCAAGAATTTTGGCTAAAATCTTAATATCCACATTGAGGAGCGAAATTGGTCTATAATTGGACCATAGCGTGCTGTCAGTGTTTGGTTTGGGGATCATTGAGATAAGAGCGGTCAATGTGTCTCTGCCAAAAGAGTGTTGTTTTAGTATGGCATTGAAAGTGTTGGCAAGAAGGGGGGATAGTTCTGTGGCAAACTTTTTATAATAGAGACTAGGGAGGCCATCAGGGCCTGGACATTTATTGGGCTTTAGGGTTTTTATGGCTGCTAGTACTTCATCTACTGAGATCGCACTCTCCATTAGCTCACGACTGGATTCAGACAAGGTTGGTATAGGTAGTTTATGAAACAGTTTCTCTGCTTGGCGCAGTGGAAATGCTGTTTTAGAATCATAGAGATTTGCTAACTGTTTACGGAACTCCGAGAGAACCTTGACAGGGTTACTAGTGACTACATCTTTAGCCAGTCTGAGTCTAATAGGAATACGAGCACAGTCTGGTCTACGTAGACGTAAAGCCAGGTAGGTGTCCGGTTTGTTTGCTTTAGTATAGATCGTGTGGCTATTTTTTCAAATAGTTTTATCGGCCGTCTCGGCTAGGAGTAGATCCAGTTCTAGTTTAATTTTTTCTAATGTCAATTTGTGTATTTCGGTAGGATCAGATTGGAATAAGAGAAAACTATTCTGGTAATCTGATTCGAGTTGGTGTAATTTGAGCTTCTTGTCTCTGTTAAGGTGAGACGCCACTGAAATACATGTGCCACGAATCACGGGTTTGTGCGCTTCCCAAAGCAGGATGGGAGAGATGTCGGGGGTTGCGTTGTGTTTTAGGTAATCTTTAAGGGCTACTTGAATATCTAGGCAGTATGATGGGTTGGTCAAGAGGGAGTCATTCATACGCCATGATCTGTTAGTAGCTTGAGGAATTAGGGATGACACTGTGGTGATAACGGCACAATGGTCTGTCCATGTAATTGGTTGGATGTGTGAGTGAAGGAGAAGTGGTGCGGATGCTATAGAGGTAAATATGTGGTCAATTCTGGAGAATGATTTGTGAGGGTGTGAATAAAAAGTGTAGTTTCTCTTTGTAGGATTGAGTTCTCTCCATGTGTCTAGGAGGGAGGCTGACTGTATAAGTTTACGAAATTGTGAAGAGGGGGTGTAATGTTCTGGAGCATAGGGCGATTTGTCTGTGTGTGGTTGCAGCACTGAATTGGAGTCACCGCAGAGGAACAAAGTTCCCTTGCAGTGTGCCTGTACTACTTGTAATAGGTGCGAAAAAAAGGGATTCGGATTTGTGTTGGGGGCGTAATAGGAGACGAAGGTTGTGGTTATGTCTTGTAGTAGACCCACTAGGATGAGGTAGCGACCTTCAGGGTCTTTTATCTCAGAGAGGAGGGTAAATGGCATGGTGTGGTGAAAAGCTAATAAAACTCCTCTATGTTTTGTATTTGCTGAAGCAGTAAATACTTGTGGGTATCTAGAGCTGAAAAAGCTAGGGGTTTGGCGAATGGAAAAGTGGGTTTCCTGGAGGGCTACAACTTTGGCTTTCAGTGACGCAAATGTTTGAAATGCCTTTACTCGTTTGTGTGGGGAGTTTAGCCCCTTAACGTTCAGCGTAAGGATTTCAAGTGGGGCCATTATGGGGTGTTTGGGTGGTCAATATCAAGGGACCAAGGGTCCACGCGAGCCAGCCGGCACAGAAAAAAGTAAGGAGTAAAGAAGTTGAGTCAAAGAGGGAGGAGAGAGAGGGGGTGGTGAGGGAGAGCATTGTGGGTCGGGTGGAGCACTGAGCGATCCCCCTAATAAGGAGAAAGCACGCCAGTAGTGCCCGACTAATGTGTGCACTGACTCTGTAACCGAGGTTCCGGTCAAAGAGTGAATGCACCGTAGGGGGGGTAAGCATTGACTGCTCCCCGCCGCAACCGGGAGTAACAAAAGAAAAAGGAGGAATTTGATTTGATTTAAAGGTAAGTATGGTGGATAACAACAAAACAGAATAAAGTAGAAAATACAGGATATTCCCCAATGCCCCCATATAATGCAAATAACAGTAGAATATCAAATAAAAGGTGGGGGGTGGGGAATATAACAGGGTATGGTACAGCTCAATTCAGTAATTGATAAGTACATATATGAGTTCTCAGTTGGTGTTGTTCACCGTGAGAGATTAGTATCCTTGAGTTGGGGGGAAGGGGGGTTGGGAGGAGGGAGGGGGGGATGGGAGGAGAAGGGAGGGGGGGGAGAGGGGGGAGAGGGGAGAGGGTGGGGCGGGGAGGAGGAGGAGAGGAGAAGAGGGGGGGGAGGAAGGAGGGGGGGGAGGGGGGAAGGGGAGGGGGGGGATATGGGATACCAACTAGCAGAGTGTGCATGAAGCATACAGTGGGTTAGTCAAAGTACAAAAGCTGTCTAATTATGTCATTACCGGTACTCAAACTTGAAATCAGCAGAGTAGCAAGGTTCACCCGGTCTACAGATTGCAAACCAGGTCAAGTGCACCCTGGGCATGTGTAAAACAGAATTGTATGTTTAAGAACAACTTAGCTACGATAACAAGATAAAATAAAAAGATTTAAGGTGTAAAAGAAAGATGAACAAAATAACTGAACCTGAGGAGGCCTGAAAAGACCTACGAGCCCTGAAGAGGGAACAACTTCAGGGTACCAAGTGTCCTTTCTTGTCGGAAGTCCTCTAGCAGGTCTCGGTCGCGAGTGGGATCTCATAAAGTGGTATGGAGACGTTCTTTGCTAGTGCAACCGAGTACCTGCGTATTCAAAAAAGAGGGAAGACAAGAGAAAAGAAAAAAAAAGAAGAAACAGTTCACTTGTGTTCAGCGTGGAGCTCGGGATTTCGGGCTGCAATAAGAGTATTCGGATAATCTGGCTGGAGTTCCCTTCCGGATAGATGGTGGTCCAGGGTTATTCCGTTTGGGGGTTGTGGTGTATGGCTGAGAGGCAGATCTGGCTGGAGTGCGAGGAAGGGCTGTGTCTGAATGCGCGGTCTGGGGAGACAGATGGAGTGATTCCAGCAGTCTTTGGAGAGATTCTGGTGTGGTGGAGGTATGTTGCTGACCTTGATAGGTGAATTGTAATGCGAATGGGAACCGCCATGTGTACTTAAGTTGGTGTTGTATAAGTACCTGTAGTTGAGGCTTCATGGCACGGCGTTTAGCAATCGTGAGGGGTGCTAAGTCAGCAAACAATTGGTATGTATGGCTCTGAAATTGTAGGGTGTTGTTGTTGCGGGCGGCCGCCAGAAGCTGTTCTTTCGTGCGAAAAAAGTGCAGCTTGATGATAATGTCTCTTGGTGGTCCGTCTGATTGGCGTCTGGTGAGTGCTCTGTGAATTCTATCGAATTCAAGACGTTCGATGGGTATGGATGGTGCTAGTTCTTGAAATAGTGCCGTTGTAAAAGACTGCAGGTCATCAATTGTTTCTGGAATGCCTCTGAGGCGTAGATTGGATCTTCTGGAGCGGTTTTCCGCGTCCTCGAGGCGGGATAAAAGCATTGAATTCTCCTCTCTGAGAGCAATTTGCTCTTGTGCTTGTTCCTGGAGGGTGAGTTCTATATCATCCACCCTTGTTTCAAGGTCTGCTGTGCGTTGGCCTATTTCACGTATCTCACGTGTCAGACTAGTGGTGATCTGGTCTGATGTTGCTTTAAGGGCCTTATGAAGCATAGATTCCATGATTCTCATAAAGGCTGCTTGTGACATACCTGTATTAGGGGCGGGTGGGGAGCCCCCTGAGCCCTCTTGTATGTCAGTCTCCTCTTCGCTGTCAGGTAGATCAGAGTGAGCTGGGGATATCGTTGAGAGATTAGCCAGGTTCCGGGCCTTCGACGCCATCTTGGTGGAAGCGCGGTCCAGCGCTTCTTTGATGGGCTTGTGGTTAGGTTTATGGCGATGGCCCGTTAATACCATACCGGAAGGGGCACTGATGTTTGGGGAAGCGATCCCCGTGGAAATGGCTCCGATTTGCCGGTTCAGCAAGGCATAAGAGTCCCGGGTATGCGGCGGGGAGTGCGGAGCTTCACAGAGACACGTCCGCCATGCAAAGCTTCGCGCATGCGCCCCCTGGTATGAATACTAAGGGGAACCCAGAACCAAAAATTTTTAAAAAATTGCGTGGGATCCCCCCAAAATCCATACCAGACCCTTATCCAAGCACGCAACCTTGCAGGCTGCAGGAAAAGAGGGGGGACAGGAGGGTACCCCCCTCCTGAACCGTACCAGGCCACGTGCCCTCAACATGGGGAGGGTGCTTTGGGGTTTGACCAAAGAGATTAGAAACTACCCAGGGACTATGACACAGAATAGATAGGCAAGTCTGAGTTCCAGTTCCACACAACATCTTCTGATGGTGAGAAGCTGCATTCCAGGCTGCTTGCATAATATTTGGTGGATCTCGCTATCTTGTCTTCAGGTCTCTGACACAAATATGGGTGCTGCATCACAACCATCCTTAGGGACCTCTGCAACTGAACTTTGCTGCAACATTCATCTGGAGGTATATTTATTAATAACCATGTACACACTGGTATATGTATACAATTCCACAAGGACTCTTGGGCCACTTGCTGATAATTGTACATTGAATATATGTACTAATATTAATATTTTCATATATAAAGCTTGCATTATTTCCATACTGGTGAGCATCTATATATGTGGTATATATATATGGTTAATACTGTATGCTGGCTGCAGTAGTTCTTCTGCTTCAAATTACTTTGATTAGACTATTGTTTAATTTGCTAGGAAGATAATTTCCTTTATTATCAAGCCCACACTTCAACTTAGTGAAGGTTCTGGTTCTCTTATTTACCTACAGGTCTAACGCTGTATTTTGTTTGAGGAGGACCATTTGTCATAACCCACCCAAAAAGATATCTACAATATAAAACAGCAGTATGGTTATTATTAATACTGTAACTATAGTTTTTATCCACAGCACTCAGAGTGACAAACAAACAACCATGACGGTGTCAAAGACTGAATACGTAAGTATAAAATTGAGTCCTCAAAGGACATTCCAATGATGATAAATACTGACATTAGAATGATTAACCTCCTGCCCGGCCTATAGTTGAATGGCAGTTAAGCGGAGGCACTGCCATCCTGGTTGCATGTTATATGACGTCCTCCCAGGATCGCACCTTGCGCCACCAGACACAGCAGATGACAAATCAGTGTACCAGGCCACTGCCGGTACCATGTGATTGCTGTGACCAGCCATTCATTGTGTACTATTGAGTTGATCTCTGTGATTGGTCACAGTGATTACATGGTACAGACAGGGCCAATCACGGTGCATTTATACAATATGATAGCTGTGGCCAATCACAGCTTTACAATAGTACACACTGAATGAATGGATGCCATTCATAAAAAAAGATTGCTTGTAACAGTTGTTATCACTGTTATGAGCAACTGTATTATCACTGTTAGAAGCAATCAGCAATAAAAAATAAAAAATGCTGATCACCTCCTATGAGTAGTACACTGTCACTATGGTAACAACACAGTATGTAAGGAAAAATACCCTGGACTGTCTGCTTTCCAAAAAGGGGCCATTTGGGGGGCATTTGTACTGTCCTGGCATTTTAGGGCCTCAAGAAATTAGATAGGCAGTCAGTTTGGTGTTTCAACATCATCTGACCCGGCCCCACCTGCATTTGCATGGCTCCTTTCATCTGCTTCCCCACCTGATCAATTGATCAACTCTTAGCATGTACAGCCATCTGCTTTCATGGCGCACACCAAGCTGTCTGAGGTTTGAAGGTTGAAGAATTGCTATCAGCATCTTATACACCTCCACGTTTGCATCAGCCCTCATGCGGATCCACTGATCCTGCAGTCCGTGGAACGCTGAAAGAGACTTTACTGGTGGCCCACTACCTACATGAACAGATCTGTCAGGGAGGAAGGAGCATCAGCGAGGCCTTGGGTGAGCTTGTTCCAGGGACTCAGTTCCTGTTCTTTTCATCCTCCACTGTACCGCTGTTTCCACCGCCGAGTGGATGTCCCCTGACTTTCACATATCAGGTTGTAACATCAACAGCTAGTCCTCTTTGTCTTTGTTCTCCTGTCAGCCTTTATACATGCAATTTGAGCCTTCATCTTATAATAAGTGCCTGCAGGCATCTGTTTAATCAACAAGCAGGCCACACAATCCAGACAGATTGTTTTTCCCCATTGTTTTCAATGACTTTTTTGATGTGTCTAAATCATTGGTCTAACTAGATTCATAATTGTTTCAGCAATCCCTTGGCCATCATTGCTTTCAACTCAGTGCTTCATCCTTGCTAACGGTTGACTGCTGATATGAAAGTGGGTAATGTATGTGAGCCCAGGTCTTTGCATGTGAGCCCGGTCTTTTTTAACACTATTGACAATGTTGTCTTTAATGGTTTTTACTATGGTGTGGTGAATGTTGCCTTTTTGTGGAAATCTCATTAATAAATATTTTCTATTGTGTGACTATTTACACTGCTGTGTGTTTCCCTTGAATTACTCTCTTGGTATTTCTATATCCAAGTCCTTCCCTCCTTTTCAGCCTGTAACTGAACTCTGGGATCCCCCACCCCTCAATAGGGGTGAGTCAGTGCATTTTCACTTCACTTCTAATTTAATCAAGTGTTGATTTTCCCTGTTTTAACCCATTCAGTCAGTACATCAGGACTGATTGATTTTCAAATATATATACTGTACCATAGTTTTGGACTCTATAGTTTTCCTACAGACTAAATAGTATACACTGATTTGAGTTATTTTTACCAAAGAAATGTAACAGAATTAATTTTTTTTTCTAAATTTGTGAAGAGAGATTATTTATTTAGCAAAAAATAATAAATCCAGTGGCGATTAAATATCACCAAAAGAAAGCTCTATCTGTCTCAAAAAAAAGATAAAAATGTTATTTAGGTACAGTGTTGCATGGCTGAGTAATTGTCATTCAAAGTATAAAAGCGCTGAAAGCTGAAAATTGGCCTGGGCAGGAAGAGGTGAAAATGTCCGGTAGTGAGAGAGTTAATGTATGGTTACCAAAAGAAGGGGATAGTCTATATGAAAGGAAGCAAGGAGTCCTGGAAAATGCACAAACCATGAGATCTTCAGGGTACTCAGCTAAATGGAAGCAATCAAACACACTGTCTCACAATAATGTACAAAAATGGATTGACCACTGGGTGGTGTTGTGTTCTAAATCGTGACAACGAGTTTCTTTAAACTGAGACTGGCTACCATATATACTCGATTATAAGCCGAGTTTTTCAGCACATTTTTTTGTGCTGAAAATGCCCCCCTCGGCTTATACTCGAGTCAAGCACTTTTCTGCAGCAGAGAATGACATTTTCCGAACCAACTTTGGGACCCGTATCTCGGGGCCACTTGGTACTAGGAACCTCAGCTTAGATATGTTGTAGTGCTAGTTCCACTGGGTTTGCACACTAAATTTGGGGTTCCTAGCACCAAGTGGCCCCAAGATACGGGGCGCCAAACTCGGTCAACTGTGTCCATCTGCAACAATGTCATATCCGGACCCTTTGGGTCCAGAGACACCAAATTTTGGCTGCAGCCAGCTAGGGGGGCATTTAGGAACCCTTAACTACCGAGTTTGAAGTTCGGGGGACCTATGGCTGCAAATGGGCACAGTGAGGCATGCAAGTGGGCACAGTGAGGCTTCAAATGGGCATTGTTGACCCTCTTTTCCACTTACAGTAGCTGCACATTTCTCACCCTAGGCTTATACTCAAGTCAATAGGTTTTCCCAGTCTTTGTGGTAAAATTAGGTGCCTCGGCTTATATTCAGGTCGGCTTATACTCGAGTATATACTGTAATTTGTTTTTATGAAACAATTTACAAAAAGTGTATTCACAATTCATTTATAAATTATTGTATGCTTATTTACTCCATGACATTAACAGCCCATAAAAACGTTGGCATCCTGCAGTATATGTGCCCATTCTTCTCTATACTGTATCTTTCCTTCCTTTTCCAGCTGTGGATTCTTTGGCTTCAAAATTCTTATTTGATGTCACCCATATGTCATTTCCTTCACCTTTTGGTTTCTTCTGATTTGTCTGCCTTCTGTTTTACATATGTTCACATTTTTGTTATCTATTTCCACATACCCTGTTCATCTCAATTTACTTTTTAAAGCATGCTACACAATTCAACTCTATATATACAGTTGCTGTTTCTTAATTTGTAATTCTTCATAGTACATAATTATATACTTATAGTATTTTCCTCAGTATCTTCTGTTCCCATATTTGAAGCATTTTTACATCCTCTAATTTTACACATATTGTTTTAGATCCTTATGTTACAGTTGGCCTAATTAAAGAGTTATAAAGTTTTATGTTTAAAGATTTAAACACAATATTTTTATATTGAACACATTACAAAGTATCTTATATACTGCTTTTATTTTAGTTTAATTTCAGTGCTTACTGTCATTCAAAATATTTACATCCATTAACATTTTAAAATTCAGATTTTTTAAAAATATTTATTAGACAGCTTAGAAGGACAGCAAAATATAAAGTTGTCTTATAGTCTATACTTTGTTTCCTCTTGCTTGATTTCAGGCCCAAACTTTATGTCTCCTCTTAATTCATAGCAGCGCTATCTTCGGAATCCCTCTATTCCACTAACATGTCTTAAAGTGGTTCTGAGGCCAAAACGTGTTTTACCTTAATGCATTCCCTGCATTAAGGTAAAAAACATTTTATATTTTTTTATCCTCCCACCTTCCCTATGTGAAGGAGAAGAGACCAGAGAAGAGAGATTCAGCGCTGTGCACAGCTGCATCTCTTCTCCCCTCACGTCCTCTTCACATGGGAACTCGGGCAGCAGCAAGAGCCTTTGGAAGATGGGGAGGGCTAAGAAGAGGAGGTCTGGGGCCACTCTCTGCAAAACCATTGCTAGAAGCAGGTAAATATAACGTGTTTATTATTTTAATTTAAAAAAAGACCTTTAGTAACACTCTAATGCCCTGTACACACGGTCGGACTTTGTTCGGACATTCCGACAACAAAATCCTAGGATTTTTTCCGACGGATGTTGGCTCAAACTTGTTTTGCCTACACACGGTCGCACAAAGTTGTCGGAATTTCCAATCGCCAACAACGCGGTGACGTACACCACGTACGACGAGACTAGAAAAGGCCGGTTCAGAACCAAGCGCGGCACCCTTTGGGCTCCTTTTGCTAATCTCGTGTTAGTAAAAGTTTGGTGAGAGACGATTCGCGCTTTTTCAGACTCGTGGCTTTCAGATTGTCTTCTGCCGTTCAGTTTGTGCTTGTGGGTTTGTATCTGCTCTTCAGTGCGTGCAGTCAGTTCGTATCGGAGTTTTCTGTGCGATCTTGCCCGCTCGTTGCTGTTTTTCAGGTCGCTCTTCACAGACCTTGCTGTTCTTCAGTGCGTTCTGTTACTTCGTTCTGAGCAGCCGACCATTTTCTAGCCATGTTTCGTATGCGTACTCCTCGTAGAGTTCGTGCTGTGCGGGGGCTTGGTGTTGGGGTCCTGACCTTGACACAAGTCCAGTCCATGAACAGGGTGAGGAGGAGTTCATGGACCAAGAATTGGTTGCTTCAGCGTGACCAGTTCTGTCATATGCCTTTGCTCCGTGAGATCCGTGAGAATAATCCTGATGATTTCAGGAACTTTCTCAGGATGACGGACCCCGTGTTTCACCGTTTGTTGGCTTCGCTGACCCCCTATATCAGCAGGCAGGATACCTGCATGAGGCAAGCCATCACTCCGGAGCAGAGGTTGGTCGCTACCCTGCGGTATTTGGCCACAGGGAGAAGCCTGCAGGACCTCAAGTTCTCGACGGGCATCTCCCCCCAGGCTCTTCTTTGTGGACATTTACTGCTTGTGTTTGTTTGAGCTGACCCTGACAAAAATGTGTGGAGTCCAGAAAATGTCGTGATTGTGTAACCTTATACAAAGCACTGTTGGCTGTTATTTACTAAATGCAAAGACACTTTTCACTACAAGTGCACTTGCAACTGCACTGAAACTGCACTTGTAGTGCAAAGTGGATTTGCCCTTAGGAAATAACCCCCATTTTCTCATAAAACAACAATTACATCACCCCAAAAGTGTTGTAGCGTTGAGACAATAATCCACACATTCTTGATGAGCAATCTTTTTAATACCTGCACAATCACATGTGCATTTACCAAAGGTTTTTCTGACAAACCAACATGTTTGTTGTATAACAATTTTTGTGGTGGCATTATCCAAAATCAAAATGTGCATTTTATAGAAAACAGGCCTGTGTAAAACCCACAAGTAAGACACAAATCTTGATCTTACAAAGTTCACATTTGGTAGAACTTGAAGGCAATATCAGACATGAGTATTTAGGAACTGTGTTTGATATTGCGTTCAGATGGGGGGAAATCACCCCTGGAAAAGCCAAATTTGGAAGATGCACACAAATTTCACAATGTCAACATGTGCGACCTGCCATCACGGGGGATCAAGGGACGTGTTTTGGGGGAGAAAGCCCTTCCTCACCGCTACTTTATTATTGAGGAAGGGGTTGCACCCCCAAAACGCGTCCATTGATCTCCCGTGATGGCAGATAGCACATGTTGACACATTGTGTGCATCCTCCAAATTTGGCTTTGGGAAAAATCACAAAAACATTTTGCACATTGTAGCAGACAAAAGAAGAAAGTGATTTGGAGGGGCTTTAAACTCGCCCCAAAACATCAATGATGTTTTTATATTTTGGAATAACATCATTGATGTTTTGCTTGATGATTTCCAATCGTAAATTACACCCCATGATCTCCCCGATCACGATCTGGGCACTTTCTGATGTGAAAGGATCTTCATCCACAACCTCACGATCACCTAAAAAGAGAGGAACCCCAAAATAAATTAGGTCTAAAAAAAATGCCGCCATCCATCTCTTATCTGAGCCTGTGGTTGCAGACACTCACCTGTTGTGGTGACTAGTTCCACCACGTCTTCATCCTCCTGCTCATCTTGTGTTGGGGGGATTTCCCCTTCTTCCAGAGGGGGGGGGCTCTGGTCTCCTCGGATGAGGGGTGTCCTCCGAGTCTTTTCTCCCCTATGTAAAACAAAAATGGTATAATTAGCACACAGATATTTGATGGCAGAACTATAAAGATGAAACATTGCTTGGAAGTGGGGTACAATTGTCTATTTTAGCAGAGTTCCAAGATGTAGCATTTTTAGTGTCCTTTGTCAATCTGCGATACTTTACCTGTTTAGTACAAGCTTCACAGATGTATCCCCCCCTATAGTATACACTGGAGCACCTGTGTGGCCCCCCTAATAAAAATGGTGTTCTGGGGTCCCACACTAGTGCTCCAGTGTCCAGATGTGAAAACAGCTGCTCAGTGTCCTCTCCTTACACACAATCTAGTTTGCATTTCATTCTAGTAACAAAGCCACCTACACAACCCAATTCTTTGAAGACAAGTATAGGGCGTCCAAATGGTGGCCAAATGCATATGGCCTAAACAATGGTATTTTATAGTCCGAAATAAAAATGTGTGATCCGAACGAATAATGTGCCCATGAACATGAAAGTTGCCATTTTAAACTGTACAACAGTTCCTAAAAGCACATGGAGCAGCACGAACGTAATAAACACAAGAACAATAGGAACACAGCACAACTACTTACTTTTTTGCAGCACTCTCCCGATCTTTCTGTACTGCTCATGTTCTCGTAATTTCAGGTCCGACCACCGCTTCCTGAGCTGATCTTTCGATCGTCGTACCCCGAATTTCCGGTGCAGACTCCTGACCACTTTCGCCATGATCTTGGCCTTTCGGATATTGGGGTTGGGGTAAGGCCCATACTTTCCATCATAGTCGGCCTTCTTCAGGATGTCCACCATCTCCAACATCTCCCCAAAGGACATATTTGAGACCTTTAATCTCCTTCTGGATTGGGACGTTTCAGGCTCCGGCCTTTCCTCCTCCTCCTCGTTGCTGTAATTAGCACGATGTGCTCTTCCTCCACTGCGCAGAACAAAAAGGGAATAGAATAGAAAGAATGTCAGGGGCGGGCGGAGTTATACGCATGTGCAGTGTGTATAAATCGTAACGCGCGCATCTTACGTACGATCTGTGAGCGGAGGAAGGAGCATCGGAGACGCCGATCGTGCTAACGAAGTTAGGATCTAAACTTGGGCCTATACTGCTTCGAAATTGAAGCCTATATTGTAGCAAGATTAGGGGAGTTTGGCCTGACATTAGGGTTTGTCTTGTGTTGTGTCTTGCAGAGAAAATGGATGGGTTCAACGACCACAAATTCCCGGCCCCTGTTCATAGACAAGTACAGGGAGCTGCCCTGTCTGTGGCAAGTGAGACACCCCCACTATAACCACAAACAAAAGAGGCAGGCAGGAGTTGGTGAAGCCGGTGGTCCCCACAGCAACCATCCCCTATTTAAAAGCTAAAATTGGTGGCCTGAGGAGCACATATCTTAGGGAGCGCAAGAAGGTCACGGATTCCCAGAGGTCCGGAGCTGCAGCAGATGACGTTTATGTCCCCAGGCTGTGGTACTACGAGAGACTGCGATTTCTGTCAGACCACACTGAAGTCGGGGAATCCCTCTCCACTCTTCCTTCCACTCTTCCTTCCATCCCAGCTGAGGCTTCCGATGTCCAACCTGGGCCTTCCAGCCAGGAAGAAGTGGAGGAGCCCAGCTGGAGTCAGGTATAGCATTCTTCTACAGATTTCTGGGCAATAAAGAAATTATGTTTACTATAGATGTTATTATTGATCATTAATTGCTGATTAAAAAAAGTGTTTTACATATCAATAGACAGTAGTGGGCACCCAAAATTGGGACAAGAATGCAAAATGCTGGGCTCAGAAGGATAGTCTGTTATATTTGTTAACATTCAATTTGCAGCAGTCAGGAGGTGAAAATTGTGTGTGATTGATGTAAAAAAAACTAAAACTATGTCCCTTTTTCATACACAGGAAGACCTCAGCCAGGAGGAGGCTGTGGAATGTGGCAGTCAGGAGGAGGCGGGGATTAGTGTCAGCCAGGAGGAGGCGGGGATTAGTGGCAGCCAGGAGGAGGCGGGGCTAAGTGTCAGCCAAGAGAAGCCTAGGACAAGTCGCAGCCTGACTGAGTCTCAGGTTCCTCCCCTCCACCTGCCATACAAAAGGGCCAGGAAGGCCACTCCCAGTCCTGTGCAGGATTCAGCATACAGGCTGATCCAGGAGGCTTCTGCGTCCCTCAGAGCCTTCCCCAGTCCTGAAGAGGCCTTTGCCTGCATGGCTGCCACCAAATTGCAGGGCATGCAGGAGGGCCAACGCAAGATCTCTGAGGACCTGATTTATAAAGTCCTACGTAAGGGGTTGAGTGGGGAACTGACACCCAAGACGGATGTCATTGAGATCGACGATCCTCCTCCTCCTCACTCCTCCTGCTGCCACAACTCCACCACCACAGCCAAAGGCTGGAAGGAAGCGTGGAAGGAAGACCAAAGAGTGATTGCCCTGGGTTCAGTCTGGTCTGACAGAAGATGCAGTCTCTCGTATGACCACAGCCTGGGGACACAGATGTCATCTGCTGCTTTCCGGATCTCCGGGACTTCTGGACCAGACTGCCCTCCCTTAGATATGGACTCCTCAGGCCACCAATTTTGCTTTTAAATAATTAATGTCTGCCCTGGGGGTCCAAGGCTTCGCCCACTTCTGCAGTTTCTCCAGCATTGCCTCCCTCTTTGTTTATAGTTGTGACCCCTTAATAAAATATTTTTAGGTAAATTCTACTCTCCTGTGTGTGTTTTCATCCAAAAAGGACAGTTTGTTGGTGACGATTCAGGTACATTTCTAACATAAAATGTGAAATTAACAAGAGACAACAACACCAAACAATCTCCTACAGATTAAATAGAACAACATATCAATGGTGTTGTGGGAACTTGTCACAAAAAACACACAAACATTTTCGGGAGTACAAATCAAAATCACCAAAAAAAAAAATTAAAAAAGAGAAACACAAAAAAAGATTCTACATTAAAGTAAAAAAAAAAAAAAATATGTTGTCAGATGTGAGAAATCAAAATATATTGAGGGAATCCCGATAAATAGTAACGAAAGAAGTTTGTGAGAAGTGTGTGTGAATATGAGCAGCAAAACTACTTAATTCTTGTCACATTATAAAGAAGAAGAGAGTGCGCTGTATTAAACCATTTTGAACATTGCAGCATGACGAAAGTGCTGTATCCATTACGAACGAAGTTTACCAGAACGAGCTGTCCCGTGTCGGAATTTCTTCTGAGCATGCATGGCACTTTGTGCGTCGGAACAGGCCACACACGGTCGGAATTGACACGATCGGATTTTGTTGTCGGAAAATTTTATCTCCTGCTGTCCAACTTTGTATGTCGGAAAATCCGATGGAAAATGTCCGATGGAGGCCACACACGGTCGAAATTTCCGACAACACGCTCCGATCGGACAATGTCCATCGGAAAATCCGACCGTGTGTACGGGGCATAAGCATATACTAGACAATGTGCTGCTATTGATTATATCACCTCTTGGCTTTAACATGACAGGACATATCTCTACATCAGAAGAATACAGATTATCCCTTAAAGGAGCTGCTGTAAAACTTTGTTTTCCCTACTCCAACAATGACCAGCCCAAAAACTGACCCAAGACTCTTTGACCCATCTTGCAACTTACATGCATTGGGACTTTATTTAAATATAAAAATTCTTATGGGAGGAAATTTGGTTAGAGCAACCACAACAGTGGAATATCACAACAGGTAATAGTGTACATTAATGGCCAAAACATGACAGTTATTATAAAACTCAATAATACAGTGTAACAGTTTAAAACAATGGAACTGTAAGTATAAGTAACTATTATTTAGAAAATCAAATTATGAAAGACATATCTAAAAGACCCCCTTACTACCCCACTGTTCAGTAGTACTTATCTCAGTCCTGCCAGCACTGGGGCCCATTATCTTTGGTGGAACCCTCAATGTTAAAATAGTTTCATAATTCCAAATGGGGAACAGGAGCTGCCAAAGTCCAAGGTGATCACAAAAAAAGGGCAGCACTAACCCACTAATAGGCAACAGAGGAATTCAGTGGCCAAAAGGCCTTTCACCACTTCAGTTTGTATCTGAGTCCCACAAAAGCCAATGAAAGGTCATCTTCAAGCCAGTGTTCAGTAGCAGTAGCAGTTGGTCCTCTTCCTGAAGGTCAGGGATCAGCAGCCTAGCATAGGTCACCGAGGCAAAAGCAATAGTCTCTCAGCAGCCTTTGTAAAGAGGTTCACAGCACTCACAGTTATACAGTCCAAGTCAGCGATGAAAGTCCCTGGGGCCTTTTCACACAGGCTCCCAGCAAACAGCAGCAAACAGGTGCAGCACAGATCCCAGTACTCATTAAGGGGTGCAGTGCAAGTTCATCTCTCACTTAGCAGTCGAGTGTCCCAAAGAAGCAATACACACTCTTGCTCTGCAGACTCAGATCTTTTCCATCTTCCCCTGGGACAGCCTAGAAGATGTAGTTTCCTCATTCCTTGGTGTGTAGAACGGTGTCTCTCTCACAGTTCTATTAAAGATGGGGAGAGGAAAATCTGCAGCCCCTCTTCGAAGCCTGGACCATGCAACAGACACCATTTAAGTGCCTAGTAGCTGAGCTTCATTAACATAGCAAAATGAATGTTAGTAAATATGGATGTAGGTATGGCTTGAACTCAGTTAGGGCCCAAACCAATGGGAAACTGTCTCATGATAGCAGGCCCCCAGTCCAATTACCTGCAGCCATGGAATTCACTGCCAGACCCATAGAAAAAAAAGGGACAGGGATACTGGTGTCATTATTGACCTAATAATATTGTCCAAATATGGCAATGGGGCCATGTTAGGTCAAAAATGTCAGCAGCATCCCTGCTCCTCTGTTACATCTAGCTGCAGGGCAGAAATGCCATGGCTACAGCTGATTGAGCCACAAGCCTGCTATCACGTGGCAGAGTGTAACTTCAGCTCTCCATCCTATTTTTTCCGACAGCTCATTTGAACAGATGTAGAGAAGAGAAGACTTCAGATAAACAGGTACAACTTATGTAGGAACATATATTTCATCTCTGTGTATCACCCAAGGCCAGCCACTTCACTGGGCATATGTAAGGGTTTACAACCATGTTAATGATCTTGTTTCTTCCTCTCTGTAGCTTAAAGAAGGCAGTGGTAATGTGCTTATGTTACACTTCCTTCAGTGGTTGGGTAGGATATTCAGAGCACTCATGACCTGCTCATAAGCATTGACTGGATAGTGGCTATGTGGGCATTTACTATGAATCACTGTTTACATACACAACCACAACATCACTGAATTTTCCACAAATTTATGAGAATTGCAGTTTCAATTTATCACTGGTAAAGGTGCTGGATGTGAAGTGTCCCACCTTTATAGATTATCCTCCAACCAATTGGCAACTGTACAATTTTTAGCAGCAAACAATGACATCATAAAAACAGAAAAAGCATGTTCAATGAATCCTGGGGCTCAACTTTAATGCTGAAGTAAATGTTCAATTAGCTTACCGTAATAAAAAGTTGAAGCTGTGTTCAGTTTAAGTCATGGGCAAATGAAAAAGAAAAAAGTAAAAAAGGATTTATTCTTACATAACAGTGGTCTCCCAACCGTGACCCTAGGGCCAGATGCGACCCTTTGCTTGCCTTTTTTCGACCCTTGAGGCATTATTCCTGAAACTGACACCAACAATAGGGCACTATTTCTCCCACTGGCGCCAACCATGGGACATAATTCCTTCCACTGCCACCAACAATCAGGCACTATTCCTCCCTCTGACATCAACAATGGGACACCATTCCTCCCCCTAATACCAAATAATATCTCCCACTGAGCACAGTCTACCCCCCCCCCTAAATTCTGAGCAGTAAACTGGCTCTTTGTTTAGAAAGTTTGGAGACCCCTGTTATACACAATTGAATGTTTCAGAGCACAAACCATACAGGAAAGTTTGTTTTCATAGAGTGCCTAGGGAGCAGAATTTACTCCAATGCTTATTGCTTTCTGCCTTATTGCTGCCTTTTGTAATGTAGCTATATACTATTTTTGATGCTACCATAATCCCAAAGATCAATGGCGTGCCATGACCGCCCATCTCTGCCTGTTCCTTATTATTAGGTTGTACAGTACATTAGATAGCCAAAGTGGACTGTGAGTTGCTGTGACCTCTTAGATTGTTCAGCTGGATGTCAACCATAACTGGATGGCATTTAGTTTGCAAAGGTACTGTCATGCTTTTTCCATAAATTACTCTTTTCACTTTTTTAATGCATTATATCAGTGCTGCTGATCTTTTGCATCTTATTTCAGTCATTTTCTGTCAACATGTACTCCAGCTTCGACTTCTCATCATTGCTCTAGACTAGTTTTTAGTGAAAAAAGTGGACCATGCTTGCACAATGTTTGGGGGCAGGGATGCTAGCTGACACAACTGACCAAATATAGCTGTGGCCATATTTGGTCATCCCCAGCTAGTTTGTTTGCAAAGGCATTGAAGCGGATAAGAAATGCAATTTTAGTTTTATCTTTCTTTGTAAAGGTCATATATCCTATAGTACATTGTATACTTTGTACAGGTCTGCTGTAAAATTTAAAAACATTTTGTTACTTTGGTATACAATGGGTATAGAAAAGAACCACCCCCTTTAAAAAAAATCACATTTGTTTGCTTTGCAGCCTGAAATGAAGATTCTTAGGCCACACGGAAAAATATGTTATGGTCAGATGAGACTGAAATTGAATTATTTGGCCTCAACGCCAAATCCAGTACAGCTCACTATCCAAATAATACCATTCCTACAGTAAAGCATGGTGGTGGTAATATCCTGTTATGGGGGGTATTTCTCTGCAGCAGGGACTGAAGCACTTGTCTGGATAGAAGGAAAAAATGGACGAGGCAACATACCGTGAAATTCTTGAGGAAAATCTGCTGCCCTCTGCCAGAAAGTCATCAATGGGAAGAAGGTTTACCTTCCAACATGACAATGACCCAAAGCACACAGCATAAATGACCACAAAGTGGTTGAAGGAAAAAAAGGTGAATGTCCTTGCATGGCTTAGTCAGAGCCCAGACTTAAACCCCATTGCAAATCTGTGGAATGACTTGAAGAATCTAGTCCACAAACAGTCACCATCAAATGTGGAAGAGTGGGCAATGGGAAGAGAAGAGTGGGCAAAAATTGCAAAGTCTAGATGTGCAAAATTGGTAGAGACATATCCCAACAGACTAAAGGCTGTAATTAAAGCAAAAGGTGGTTCAACAAAATACTGACACAAGGGGTAACCCTTTTTCCAACTAGGTGATTCTGTTTTTGATTTTTCAATTTTTTTCTGACATGTGGGTATTATATCTTTCATTTGAATGTCATATGTTGCACTGAGTAAATACAGCTGGATAAAACAAAAACAGTGTCTATCTTCATTTCATACTCATCAAAATGTGATTATTTTAAATGGGGGTGATTCTTTTTTATACCCACTGTATGGATACTACTCTGGGAGACAGTTTCCCATGCCCTATACCATTTTTAACACAAAACACCAATCTAATAGGAAATGTTTATTGTATCTTTTTTATTTATAAATGTTACATTTGCTGTAGTACATACTACAGAGGTGTCACTTCAAATGCAAATTTAGGACATCCCCAAGGCATGTTATTTAAAGGAATTTTTCAATTCTAAAGTTCTACTTTAAGCGTTATTTAAAAGAGCTGCTCCCCATTGAAACTAATTTTAAAACATTGTTTTTTTTTTTTGCATTGGTACATGTCATCCAGGGAAGTTTTCAGTTCCCCATGCCCTTTGTTTCACAATCCCTTTCATTTTAGCCAATGAAATGGCAAACATTTATTTTAATGATTCGGCTACTATTGACTTCAGTGGGGTTCAGATTAACGTTTGAACGTAGTGGAAATTGGCTGAATGTCCTGGGAGTCAAACCCATGTTTATTCAGCTCACTACCAATGGCAATAAATACACATTACTGCGCTATTAAACTGAGCATTTTATTTCAGGCATACAAATGAGAGTTAGTGTTGTTCCAATAAAAGGGCAGACTTACACTTACAGTCTAAACCTAAAGATGCAACTTACTACATGCAGTATTAATTCACAAAATATATCCTTTGCATTAATGAACAAAATTAATTTTGTCTAAGCATAAATGAAATTTGCTATTATTACTCCAAATGCCAAGTCAAGAAGAAGGACACAAAGTCGCACAGTATTAAAAGGGGATTTGTAAGCAAGAGACAAATGAATAAAGTTAAATATATTCCAAATTACCTTTTAATTGTAAACTTCAAATGTGCCCTTTAAACTGATGAGTTTTACCCTTTTGACTCTAAAGACGAGAGAACACAAATAAATGAAAGGTTAATGGATCTATAGTTTTCTCATTTAAAATAAAAAATTACAAAATAAATGGTGACCTTTACATTTTGATCTACTTTCTGGTTGTGATGGTCTACACACTATAATATGTAGTTTTATTTAGTTTGAAAAATCATGTTCTGTATAATTAATATCAGAAGGTTTCCCTATTTGACATCAAGGCAGCTTCTGTTTTTCTGTATCTGATGAATTTCTACATTCTTCTGTTTTCAATTTGTTTACTTATTCAGACATAAAAATTAAGTTTTTTTTTTTTTTACTTTTTATGTGAAACTAAGGTCTGTATGAATAACAGCAATACATTTAAACGTGCGCCTGCATTTAAGCAAATGCATAAAAGTACATAAAACGTATGTTCATGTTCATGTTAACCATTTATTTAAGGAGCAGACTTGGCACTTGTGGCATTGGTAGTAACCAGTTAGATTTTGAAAATAAACAAAGTTTTTTGTTCGAGGGGCCAAAACCTTGGGGGCAATTTTATCCCTAAGTGAAGGAACACCCCTAAAAATCACTTGTGGATTCACCGGGAAAAATGTTTTGATCACTCGGTCATTGCCCAGTAGGTGCCAGTTTTATGGATAAGATTTTTTATCTGATGGTGTTGAGTGGAAAAGTGGTAATGAACGGTAAGGAAAGTATCCCACCACCATCCCTATTTCGAACTTTCTCAATCAACAAGCTTGCTATACCCAAATTATGAGGTATGATGGTTAATAATACTAATTTGGGTACAGCAGCTGTGAGATACTATATAGAATCACTATCGGATCTGCCACCCCACCCAATCAATGGGAATTCATCATGGATCTATTCGAATTTGCAGCTAGCACCAACTACTTCTGGTTCAACAACCAATTCTTCCGTCAGGAATGAGGAGTTTCTATGGGGGCTAAATATGCCCTGACCTTTTTATGGCCAAGTGGGAGGAGGATGTCATCTACTCTGAATGGAACCCTCATTTGGTTCTGTGGGCTAGATACATAGATGATGTCCTCCTCCTTTGGGATGGCACCGGTCCACAATTGGACACATTTTTTGCTTTCCTTAACAACAATGATAGGGGGATTAAGTTTGTCCATGAGGCTAGTCTGAAGGAGGTAAACTTCTTGGATCTAACTATTTCCAAGAAGGGAGATAGCTTCAATACTATGACCTACTAAAGACCACAGATAGGAAATCTTTCATACCTCTGGACAGCTGCCACCATGATTCTTTGCTCAAATCAGTGCCTAAGAGCCAATTTTTGAGGATAAGGTGCAACTGCACAGAGGTAGGAGATTTTAGAGCTCAGGCCAGTATTCTGAAGAACAGACTTGTTGAGAAGGGTTATAACTCAGAGTCCTTGCAAAACGCCATTGAACAGGTGGATGTGATGGACAGATCAAGCTTGTTGATTGAGAAAGTTTGAAATAAGGATGGTGGTGTGGTACCTTACATACTGTTCATTACCACTTTTTCCACTCAACATCATCAGATAAAATCTTATCCGAATACACTGGCACCTACTTTGCAACGACCAAGTGAGTGATAGAGACACCTGGTGTAAAGGGGGACTCTGATGGGGATGCCTGATGTAAAGGGGGACTCTAATGGGGATGCCTAATGTAAAGGGGTACTCTGATGGGGACACCTGATATAGAGAGGGACTCTAATGGGGACACCTGATGTAGAGAGGGACTCTAATGGGGACACCTGATGTAAAGGGGACTCTGATGGGGACACCTTATGTAAAGGGGACTCTGATGGGGACACCTGCAGTAAAGGGGGACCCTGATGGGGACACCTGATGTAAAGGGGGACTCTGATGCAGACACCTGATGTAAAGGGAGGACTCGGATGCAGACACCTGATGTAAAGGGAGGCATCTGATTTAAAGGGATACTCTGATGGGGACACCTGATGTAAAGGGGACCCTGATGGGAACACCTTATGTAAAGGGGACTCTGATGGGGACACCTGCTGTAAAGGGGGACCCTGATGGGAACACCTGATGTAAAGGGGGCACCTGATTTAAAGGAGGACTCTGATGGGGATGCCTGATGTAAAATGGGACTCTGATTGGGACACCTGCTGTAAAGGGGGACTCTGCTTGGAACACCTGATGTAAAGGGGGACCCTGATGGGGACACCTGATGTAAAGGGGGACTCCAATTGGGACATCTTATGTAAAGGGAGGACTCTGATGGGGACACCTGATGTAAAGGGGGACCCTGAAGGGGACCCCTGATGTAAAGGGGGACTCTGATGTGAACACCTGATGTATAGGGGAACACCTGCCATATAGGGGGACTCTGAAGGGGACACCTGATGTAAAGGGGGACTCTGATGGAGACACCTGATGTAAAGGGGGGAACCTGATTTAAAGGAGGACTCTGATGGGGACACCTGATGTAAAGGGTGACTTTGATGGGACACCTGATGTAAAGGGGGACTCTGTTCGGGACACTTGTTGTAAAGGGGGACTCTGCTTAGAACACCTGATGTAAAGGGGGAACCTGATGGGGACATCAGATGTAAACAGAAGAGGCCCTTTGCAGGCGTTATTTTTAGTGCTATAGCACCTGTAAAGCGCCTCAGTGTGAAAGGGGTCTAACAGTTTAATTTTTCAGTTTGTGCCACCCCAAAAAAAATTGAGCACCAGCCCCCACTGTTCGTAATCTATCAATCATAGTATATGAGGAATAGTGTTCCTGGGTCAATGGGGAATAGTGCCTTATTATTGGCATTCAGTGGTCACTTACCTTGCAGGTTCCATATTCTATACTGATCCTTATACTGATATAGAGGCTAAGACTATATAAAAACCATCTGGAGGCCACTCTGTCTGTTACACTGATCTGCATTATAGTGCCTGGCACCCACTGCCACTCTGTATAGAGTGCCTCCCTCCTTCCAGCTTGGAATGAGAAAGCCTTGCATACAGAGTCAAAGCATTTGACATTATACAGCATTTATTGAGCCATAGTATGAGGACTGCTGCTATCATTTAAAAGGGCACACATAAAGAAAAGTATTTTTTTGGTAAAAAGTGGTAAGAAATATGTAAATGCAAATGGATTGGTAATTTTACAGTTTTCGTTGATATGATGTTTCTGGATTTGTTCTGGATTGTAAAAAGCATAGTTTATTCACATTTTAAGGCACTCGTCACATTATGTGAGTGCATACATAAATACATATATACATATGTATAGTAAGACAGGGAGAAGGGTATTATAGTGGTGCCAGAAACAATTTAGAACACAATTGATAAAAAAAATATAAATTCTTACCATCTTTCACCTATATACATACACATTTAGCTCTGCACTGCACACACAAATATATACAGTACACAATCTGCTCATTAAACACATGCATTCACACAGCACTGTACTGTACATAAACATACATACACATTACACACAAACATACATGAACATATGTACAGCACTGCATTGTACACACAAACATACAGTGCCTTGAAAAAGTATTCATACCCCTTGGAATTTTCCATATTTTGTCATGTTACAACCAAAAACGTAAATGTATTTTATTAAGATTTTATGTGATAGACCAACACAAAGTGGCACATAATTGTGAAGTGGAAGGAAAATGATAAATGGTTTTCAATTTTTTTCACAAATAAATTTGTGAAAAGTGTGGCATGCATTTGTATTCAGCCCCCCTGAGTCAATACTTTGTAGAACCACATTTTACTGCAATTACAGCTACAAGTCTTTTTGGGGATGTCTCTACACTCCACTGTGCTTTGCACATCTAGAGAGTGACTTTTTTTGCCCATTCTTCTTTGTAAAATAGCTCATGCTCTGTCAGATTGGATGGAGAGCATCTGTGAACAGCAATTCAAGTCTTGCCACAGATTCTCAATTGGATTTACAGTAGGTCTGGACTATGACTGGGCCATTCTAACACATGAATATGTTTTGCTCTAAACCATTGCATTGTATCTCTGGCTGTATGTTTAGGGTCAATGTCCTGGTGGAGGGTGCACCTCCGCCCCAGTCTCAAGTCTTTTGCAGACTCTAACAGGTTTTCTTCTAAGATTGCTCTGTATTTGGCTTCATACATCTACCCATCAACTCTGACCAGCTTCCCTGTCCCTGATGAAGAAAAGCATCCCTACAACATGATGCTGCCACTACCATGTTTCACGGTGGGGATGTTGTGTTTAGGGTGATGTGCAGTGTTAGTTTTTAACCACACATAGCGTTTTGTTTTTAGGCCAAAAAGCTTAATTTTGGTCTCATCTGACCAAAGCACTTTCTTCCACATGTTTCCTGTGTCCCCCACATGGCTTCTCGTAAACTGCAAACTGGACTTCTTATGGCTTTCTTTCAACAATGACTTTCTTCTTGCCACTCTTCCATAAAGGCCAGATTTGTGAAGTGCACGACTAATAGTTGTTCTGTGGACAGATTCTCCCACCTGAGCTGTGGATCTCTGCAGCTCCTCCAGAGTTACCATGGGCCTCTTAGCTGCTTCTCTGATGAATGCTATCCTTGCCTGGCCTGTCAGTTTATGTGGACGGCCATGTCTTGGTAAGTTTGCAGCTGTGCCATACTCTTCCCATTTTCGGATGATGGATTGAAACAGTGGTCCGTGAGATGTTCAAAGCTTAGGATATTTTTGTATAAAATAACCCTGCTTTACATTTCTCCACAGCTTTTTTTTGTTTAATATTTGTTTATTGAAGAAAATGGGAACAGGTAAAACATACAAGAGTATTCAGAACAGTCATTTGTACAATAAGCAGGAGCTCACATGCTCATGGTATCCAACGTATAAACAGAACATATTTAACGGTCTCTAAGAGCATAAAGGTGTCATAAAAAAGGATCTATGGCTAGTGACCTGAGTATAGGTCTGGATCTAGATGAACATTAGAGCCAGCAAAATATTGCTTAATCACATGAACTTTGATTAGTTGAAGCTGAGGAAAGTAGTAGACAGGGAGTAAAGAGAGAGAGAAAGACGAAGAGGGGAGGGGTAGGGGGTTAAGAGGGGGGAGGGGGATGCTGGTGAATGCGTTAACAAACAGGAGAAAAAGATATATATACTTTGAACCATAGCATTTCAGATGTTAATTAGCTTAGATTTTTGGGCGGTGTTTGGGATCAGTGAGTTGCATTACTAGGTTGTACGTCTTGTAGAGTTGTGGATATGGTCTCCTGGTAGCCAGAGGTGGAAGTAAATTCAATCCATGGGGTCCAAGTTAGGGTGTGAAGTTTAGTGTCTCCTTTGGCGATATGGGTAAGGTCTTCCAGTAGACAGACCTCATCAGTAGCTAGGTTTTTATGGGTGGAATTAGGGGTTGGCCCCAAAAGGTCGGTATGAGAGTCTTGGCTGCGTTCAGCAAGTGCGGGATGAGAGAGAGCTTATATTTGCCATTTGGGTTACGGGTGGCATGGAAAAGTATAGTACACGGGTCATTAGGAAGGTGGATATCTGTTAGCAGGTATATCATCTTGAGAATCTTAGCTCAGTAAGGGCGGATTAGAGGACAAGACCACCAAATATGAACGTGGGTAGCAATGTTTCCACAGTTCCTCCTAACATAATGGGAATCTGGAGGGGAACATTCGGTGTAGCTTGGCGGGAGTATAGTACCATCTAGCAAGAAGTTTATAGTTGGTTTCCGCCATTCTTGTGGCCAAGGAGGAAACATGAGCAAGTTGTAGGATTTTGTCCCTTTGCTTATCAGTAATAGAGAATTCCAGGTCTGTTTCCCATTTAGTGAGAAATTCCAGATATGAAGGGCATTGTAATCCAATAAGGGCTTTGTAGAACTGCGAAACGCAGTGTAGTAGAGGGTCCTTGTGGTAGAGCAGGAGTTCAATCCCAGTCATATCCGGTACACCTCGTAGTGGTTGAGGGAATGTCCAGAGCAATTGTTAGATCTGGTTGTATCTCCACTTGTCCATAAATGTAATGGGTTTTGGGCCCAATATCTCAGACAGTGGCTTGAGGATGTTTGAACGGAGGACATGGTGAAGTGATTCCTCACGTGACCAGGATTTAAACTGCGGGTCCATAGAACCAGGCAAAAAAATGGTTGTGGTGCAGGTGCGGCATCAGGGGGAGTCATATGACCAGGAGAATCTTTTGTGAAGCACAGCCCATATGTCAAGTGTAGAGAAGGGGAGGGGTGAGGAATATGTGGCGAGGGCTCTAGAGGAGCGGGGTATCCATGGGACAATTGTTAAGTCTGAGCCACATAAGGCGTTTCTAGTTGGATCCATAGTTTGGAAGAGGTAGCGTACTTCCAATCTGCCACACGAGCTAAGACAACTGCTTGATAGTATGTTTTAAGATTTGGTAGGGCCAGCCCCCCGGAGCACTTGGAGCAAAAAGTACCGCTCTAGACACTCTGGGTTGGCTGTTTTTCCAAATAAAGCGAGAGATCTCTGCTTGGAGTATAGAAAAGAACCCTATACTAACACCCAATGGTAGCATTTGAATAATTAAAACGTATGAGTGGCAAGATGTTCATTTTAATGATTTTAACCAGGAGTGGGCTAAATGGGACCAACTCTAGATCTGCTCTGATCTTATTCAATAGGGGGATGTAATTGTGTTTAAAAAGAGATTGGAGGTTGGGGGTGAGATTTATATCTAGGTATTTCATGCTCTTTGATTCTCAGTGGAAGGGGAAAGAGGGGTTTCAATTGGTTAGCTTCTGGGCGGGGTATATTAATGTTTAGAATCTCAGACTTAGATAAGTTTATTTTGCAGTTGGACATTGTTTGAAAGGTAAAGAAAACTGACATTAATTTTGGGAGTGATATGCGAGGTTGTTGGATAAAAAATAAAATATCATCAGCATAAGCTGCATATTTATGGGTTCTATTTCCAACTTGGACACCTTGGATGCTGTTGTTATGTCGAATTGTGGCCAGGAAGGGTACTAGGGTGATAGCGAAGAGGAGAGGGGATAGGGGCAACCTTGTCTGGTACCATTATGTAGAGTGAAATGGTCACCAAGGGAGCCGTTAATACGAATTTTTGCCGATGGGTGAGAGTACAGGGAAGAGATGCAGTGATACATTTTGGGCCCCAATCCAAAATAGCGTAAGGTCATCCGGAGATAGTGCCAGTCCACCCTATCAAATGCTTTTTCCGCGTCAGTGGAGAGGAGAAGGTTGGGCTGGGCGCATCTGTGAAGATAGTGAATCAGGGATAGGGATCATAGGGAATTGTCTCTGGCCTCTCTGGTGGGTATAAAACCCATCTGGTCTGCCGTGATCCATTGATGAAGCAGAGGGAGTAGCCTATTGGTCATGACTTTGGCATAGAGTTTAGTGTCTATATTTAACAAAGAGATGGACCTGTAGCTACTACACAGGGTGGGATTTTTATTGGGTTTAGGGATAACTGTAATATGGGCAGAAAGGGATTCCAGGCGTAGGCCTGGTGTGCTGGAAATTGAATTGGCATAGGCCGTGAGGCAGGGGAGTAGGATGTTGCTGAATGTTTTGTAGTACAGAGCTGTAAACCCGTCTGGGCCAGGGGCTTTACCTATGGGGGACGATTTCAACGCGGCTTGGAATTCTTCAATAGAGAAGTCCTTTTCCATAGTTTTAAGGGCCATTCAAGAAAGTTTGGGGAGTTTTGCTGCTTTCAGATAAGAGAGTAGGCATTAGCCTCCCTACCCCAGGAAGAGAAGCGCAAAGTCACCTTTGACATTGTAAAGGTCAGCATAGAACTCCCTGAAGGCCTTAGAGATTTGAGGGGTGGCATGTACCATTTCACCAGTGTGGAGTTTTATTTTGGGGATAAAGGATTGTGTTGTTACGCGGAGGGATCTAGCGAGTTGTTTGCCGGGTTTATCCCCCCATTCATAGAATTTATGCGAAATAAGGTGAAATTTCTTTTTTGTTTCCAAGTCTAGGAGTGCTTTAAACTCTTCTCTTTTAAGTGTAAGGGCTTCAAGGTGTGATGCATGAAGGGATTGCTTATGTTGTTTATCTAAATCTGTGATCTGTTGAAGAGTTTTTTTGAGTTGTTGACCATGCTCTCTTTTTTCTTCGCACCTAGCTCAATGAGTCTACCTCTCATCGTGGCTTTATGGGCCTCCCACAGAATCGAGGGGGCCATTTCAGGAGATGCATTCTCTGTGAAATATTGAGTCATGGATGAAGCTAACGTGGAGACTTCAGTGGGGTTGGTGAGGAGAGAGTCATTAAGTTTCCAATTATAGGCGCATTGTGGTAAAGAGGGCATGGTCAAGCACATGAAAATAGGAGCGTGATCAGAGATGGATGCTATGCCTATGGAGGCTGAGAGCAGAAGTGGGAGGTGGAAATGATCTATGAAGATATTGTCTATTCTAGAGTAGGATTGATGTGTTTTGGAGAAATGGGAAAAGTCTTTGTCTTTGGGGTGAAGTAAGTGCCACACATCTATCAACTGAAATTCATTAAGTTTTTTTTTTAACATGAGCTAAGCTTTTAAACAGGATATTAGAGCGACCCTGTGAGGTGTCAATAATAGGGTCCAATGGCATGTTCAGGTCACCTGCTAGGATAATAACCCCTTCTGCAAAGTGCAACAGTTTGGAGAGAGTTTGGTTTATAAAGGCTGGATGATTGTGGTCAGGACTGTATATATTTGCTAGGGTGCATTGGGTGTTACCTATAAAGCCCTTGAGGAAGGGAAAGCGACCATAATCATCAGTTAACATGTCCATGAGTCGAAAGGCCACACTACCGCTGAACCCAATGGCCACTCCCTTGGCTTTATTAGTATCAGATAGGCTGTAGTACCATTGCGGAAATTGGCGAGAGTTCAATTTGACCGGGGGATGAGTGCGTCAAATGTGTCTCTTGGAGAAAAGCAATGGAGCAAGAGGATCTGTTTAATCCTGTCATGCAGGATTCAGGTTGTTATGCCTCCAGCATACAGCATACCTAATTAATGGAACTTGCTTATTTTTGGTTATAGGAATCTTGTAAGGTTTCCATCCTCCCATCATCCCTCAATCTAACAAGAAGAATCCTGGGAAACTTGGATTCTATTTTTCAAAAGCACATGTGAAGAAGAAACAGCTGCACAGCCCAGCCATCACCTTAGCACATATCTACAGTGGAGAGCTAAACTTGTGTCTTGCTGGTTTGCAGCATTGCTGGTAAGAGTTGGATCTACTTGTACTTAGCATCTGCTACAAACTTCAGTGACAGAAGACACTATTATTATATTTTATTAATATTTTATTAATTCTTACTGTATGTTTCTTTCTGTGTATTCCTAGTTCCACTTCACTCTGTTCATTTCAATAAAGGCTCAGAAATTGTCAACACAGCCTGGCTTATAGGAGGATAGAAAGGTTTAGCTGTATTTCGATCTTTACACAGGGTAATGTGTAGCGAGGATAGAACACAGGACACACAGGAGTACAACATATTATCAGTTCCCTTACTAGAGAGCCTATTGAGAAGCCAGTAGAAAGTAGGGACTATCTGTTGGTACCCTGAATAGCTAGGTGCAGAATGGAACACATGCATTGACCGACATGCAAGTTTATTGATTGCCAATGTGAAGGAACTGGAATTGGAGTATAAAGACCCAGCCCTTCAGAGATATAGGAACAGGGCTACACATAGCCTTCTGACTGAGGACACCACTGGAAATGTCAATAATCCCCAGGATGTACACAGGGGGTCACACAGGAAGAGAAGTAAGCAAGGGCATGTACATGTGGGATGCAAGCATGCTGTTACTAACAAATAAATAACCACTCAGAGGATGGGACCAAACAACCCAAGTGGACTCAATGGGGAACTTGCTACAAGAAGTATTGTGGGTGGATAAGTGAATGGTACTGCCTGTCTGACAAAGTTGGAACTAACAGAAAAGGTGAAAGGAGGTTGGCAGTGAAGCACAGCAGACTTGGCGTGAAAGATTTCTACCAGTAAGCTTTATGGTAAATTCACCTCAGTAAATAGAAGAGTTGGGAGGGGGGGTGTAATAAGCTGGTGACCAGGTGTTGAACACAACACTACCACCTAGCTGGAGGAGTTGAGAGCAGGTCATGGGTTGGTGGGAATGGTCCAGGGCTTTTGCACAGGCCATTGTTGGACTGACAAATCTGTGTGACTGTGTGAGCACTGTATACAGCAAAAACATTTCAGGATCAGTCTGCACAGATGTTATGTCATTCTATGGATTGCTATAGGCTGTACTGGTTGATAATTGTGTGCCCTGAAAAGACTATTTAGATCTGTCAAAGTGTATTTTATCCCACTGTGTCTAAGTGGGCCCTTGTGTAGCTTCACAGTCTGCACAAATAATATGTGTTTTTTTGTTTGTTCCAAAGTATTTTATTGAAGAATAAAAAGTCTTTACATCAATCATTAAACATTGATTAAATAATTATGAGATACATAAAAACTGAATGTCCCAGCTAGTATTGACAATCACTTCCATACTGGGTTAATTGTGGGAGGGATATTAACCCAACTTATACCTTTATTTGGGCCTTAATTGCCCGATAACAGATGCTCTGTGGGGAATTTATTCAACGTGTAGTGGAAGTACCGATATGCAGGTCTTATAGCGTGAGATTAGAGTAAGACATCTGTCGGGAATATTTTGTATATATCCCTGGATATATACGGACCTGGTCAGGGAGCGTTCAGTATGACTTTGTGTGTGTCTTAAGTTCATCTTTTAGGTTGGGTATTTAATGAGTATATGAAGTGGGAAGACTGTGTGCCTTCGTGGGTGTCTAGATGGGGAGTGTATGGAATAGAGGGGAGAAGAGAGGAGGGTAAGAGGAGATGCTGGAGGACAGGGAAGGGGAAGGAAGGGGAAGAAGGGAGGGGGGGAAAGGGGTAGGATGGGAGGTCTCTGACTTCCCTTGGCAAGTGGTGTTTATCTATGGTGTTTTTGAGGGGGCTCCAGATAAATTAGGGGGGCAATTCCCTATTAAAGGAGGAATTAATGGTGGAAAGGTTGGGTCGTAAGAGTGTTAGGTCATCAGGTATAAATCTCCTTTATGTGGGCGGATTTAATATGTCCTTGTATTCAGGTAACGTTTGGTAGTGTGTCCAACAGGCCCACTTACGACTGAATTTTGTCGGCGTGTCTCTTGAAATATGTATAAGCTTTTCCATTTCTGCTACTCTGTGTATTCTGGCAAACCATTCTTTGAGAGTGGGTATTTGTTTTGAATTCCAATGTACGGGGATACATAGTTTTGCTGCGTTAATCATATGCATCATCAACGATTTGTGATAGGTAGTGTGTGGTAAAGATGAGAGGTGTAGAAGGAATTGAGCTGGGGTGAAGTCTAGTTTGTAGGTGGTAACTTGCGTGATTATGTGATAGACCTCTGACCAATAGGCTTGCAAGAGGGTACAGGACCACCAAATGTGAAGAAGGGTACCCCTTTCTTGATTGCACCTCCAGCATGTTTCAGGGATGTCAGGCTTAAATTTGTGCAACAGTATTGGGGTATGGTACCATCTAGTCTGAATTTTGAACCCATTTTCCTGGGTGGTAACGCTGGTTGAGCCCTTGTGTATGTTCAGAAATATGTGTTCCCAGCTCTCTTCCGTGAGTTGAATGGAAAGGTCAGCCTCCCATTTTCTGCAGGACTGACTGTCATTTGCTTTAAGATCAGTGAAGATAAGGTTGTGTATATAGGAGATAAGATGTGATTGGGGTGATGTTTTGGTACATAGTAATTCGAAAGGTGTGAGCGATCTGGAACATTGACCCCTTCTGTCTAAAATTTTGAGGTAATGGGCAATCATTATATATGCCCATGGAGGGATAGGTTTCTTCTCTAGACGGGCAGCAATTTGAGCTGCAGTGAGTAAGCTGCCCTGATGGTAAAATTGATGTGCTCTGATTTGTTCCTGTGGCCAGTTGTCAGAGAGATGTTGGTGGTGCATTCCTGGCTGAAAGTCAGGGTTTAATTTTTTTGGAGTCAGTGGGCTGGGGGTGGAGGAAATGGAGGTTTTCTTACACGTCTGGTGAAAGCATTGTATGGTGGGTCCTATCGTCGGATGTAAGCGAATTTCTGGTGGGATTTGGGTTGGGGAAATCCAAGGGAGTGAGCTCAGGGTTAATTTCGTGAAGGAGGCTTCTAAAGAGACCCCGTCTTTCTGTTGGGTGTGGATATTCCAGTCCACTATCCTGGCAAGGTGGGCAGCGGTGTGGTAGTGAAGGATGTTCGGAAGGCCTATGCCTCCTAGATTTTTCGGGCGGGTGAGTTGGTTGTGACAGATTCTATGTCTTTGTTTTCCCCACAAGAAATTGGAGCATATCTGTCTATATGTTTTGAAGAAGGAAGGGGGGATCTGTATCGGGATTGTCTGTAAGAAGTATAAAATTCTTGGAAGAGCGTTCATCTTCAGTATGGCTGCCCTGCCGAACCAAGAAAATGTTGGTTTGTTCCAGGTTTTGAGGTCCGAAGTTAGTTTATTTAAGAGGGGAGGTAATTTTTTGTATATAGGTCCGAAAGCTTGGAGGGGATTTGCATGCCTAGGTATGTGATCGAGTCCTGTTTCCATTGAAAAGGAAAATTCTCCTTGCATTAGTCTACTTGACGTTGGGGTAGTGATATGTTTAGTGCAAAAGATTTAGTGAGATTGATCTTTAAGTTAGAAAGGGTTTGGAAGTACTTAAATTCAGATAATAGTATTGGTAAAGTGGTTAATGGTTGTGTGAGGAATAACAGTATGTCATCTGCGCATGCAGCATATTTGTACTCCTTCTCTGGTGATCTGATTCCCTTTATGTCTGGGTTAAGTTTGAGTTTGCGGAGAAAGGGTTCGAGGGTAAGTACAAAGAGGATAGGTGACAGAGGGCATCTCTGTCGTGTTCCATTGCGGATAGGGAAGGCGTCTGACAGAGTGCCATTGAACCTCATTTTAGCGGAGGGACTACAATATAGCGACAGGATCAGTCCAATCGTATGAGGACCAAGTCCTATGGCTTGTAGAACTGCCGACATGTAATCCCAGGACACCCTGTCAAACGCCTTCTCCACATCCAGTGATAGGTAGAAGCCGCTTTGCTTTGTTTGGGTTATCAGATGGTGTAAGTTGATTGCTTTGTTGGTGTTGTCCCTGGCTTCGCGTCTAGGGATAAAGCCTGTCTGGTCTTGGGAAACGATGGAGGGAAGGAGGGGTAATAATCTGTTGGCTTTTATCTTGGAAAATATTTTTATGTCCACATTTAACAGTGAGATTGGTCTGTAGTTTCCTGTTTGAGAAGGGTCTTTACCTTCTTTGGGAATGACCACAATGTGAGCTTCCAACATTCCCCTTGTGAGGGGATTTGAAGGGGAGAGAGAGTTAAAGGTTTTAAGGAAGGGGGTTCGGAGAGTGTTTGAGAATGTCTTATAGTATACTGCAGGGAGACCATCTGGGCCTGGGCTCTTTCCTGGTTTAAGCTGTTTAATTACCTGTTCCCATTCTGTGGTGGTGATCGGTGATTCAAGGTATGCTACTGTATCAAGGGGTATTTTTCCATGGCATATTGTTCTAAGAACGAGTCAATGTTTTTAGATCTGAAGGAGGCTGGAGTCGAGGTGGGATCAGAGGTGCGAAGGTCGTAGAGGGAGGAATAGTATTTTTCAAATTCCTTTGCTATTTCGTCATTGTGTGTGAGAGGTTTTCCATTAGTAGAGTGTAACTGGTAGATCGTGTTATTAGCTTTTTTCTTGCGTAGTGCCCATGCAAGAAGGTGGCCACTCTTGTTTCCAAACTCGTAAAAGAGTTTGTGAGATAGAATAAATTTTTTCTTTAGATTGTGGTGCAGTTCTTCCTTAATAAGTGTGTGAATCTCAGTAAGTTCGGAGTGAGTTTGTTGAGCTAAAGTATGTTTATGTAGGGCCTCAAGTTTCTTCAGTTTTCCGAATAAGCTGGATAGTTTAGCTTTCTTCGCTTTCTTGATAGATGCTGCTAGGGATATCAGTTTTCCGCGTATGACGCATTTATGTGCCTCCCATTGTGTCACGGTGGATGTTTGAAGAAGAAGGGTTTTACGGCGCTCAGATCTTGTGATGTCAGGAATGGAATTGTATAATGATGGTTCTGCTAGAACATTAATGTTAGAACAAAAAAAGGACGGGGGGGAGAGAGAGGAGGCAGCCGTCCTTAGAGGGTGTCCATAGCCTCTGTGAGCATAGTACTGAAAAGGGAAGGGGGGTGTGGAGGCGCCAACTCTGCTGACATTGTTATATGGTGAAGGTGTAATACATACACTTACTGGTAAGTCAGTTCAGATGGGGTGGCGATGTCCATCAGGGGTTGTGTTGTCCTGGGATGTGCTGGCGTGCAGGCTTCACTGGCGGTCCTTCACCTCAGGGGATGTTGGTTCCTGGTTGAGAGAGGCTTAACAGCAGTGTCCAGTGTGTGGAAGCTCCACGCTAACCACCCTGGAACCCGGAAGCGGAAGTGATGTCAGCGGTGCACAGGAAGTGTCCAGACACAGATAGGAGATAATACAGGCTACGTGCTCGGGGCTCACAGCTCCTTCTACTGGCTTGTTTGCTCTCAGGAGGAGAGCGACTTAAATGGAAGTACAGGACGTCTGACTGATGGGATGTGGGCGGGACGTCCGCAGCTGTGGAACCACAACAGCCAGCGGACCCGCATTGTGAAAACAAGGATGTAAAAAATAGACAATTAAAGGTTGGTAGTGGGAAAAAATATGTTCAGAGTCAATAGCTTCATGTGCAAAAGAAAAAATGTTTTATTTAAAAAGGATCATTGATTTAATAAGCGACTATTATATAAAAAGAAAACTTTAACCTTCACCATATAACAGTGTCAGCAGAGTTGGCGCCTCCACACCCCCCTTCCCTTGTCAGGGTGGATGTGTCTAGGGTATAATTTTTGAGGAAATAGTCCCTTAAGCAGGAACGAATCTCTTGTACGTTTAGTGCATCCGTTAAAAGTGTAGGATCTAACTTCCATATGTACGTTCGGTTAAGTGTATCTGGAAAAGTGAGTGTCATGGAGATGGGATGATCATCCGAGAGTGTCATAGGGTCTATGGTTGCCACTGTCAGAGTCGGGAGGTCTTGTGAGAGAAACAGGTAGTCAATTCGGGAATATTTGTTGTGAGGGGCAGAAAAGAAGGTAAAGTCTTTGTCTTTTGGGTGGAGAGTACGCCATGCATCATGGAGAGATAGGTCTTGGAGGCAGCCCCTGATTTGCTTCTGAGCCCGGTAAGGCAAATGAGATTTGCCTGTGGAGGTGTCTATTAGAGGGTCTAATGGGACATTGAAGTCACCCTCTAACACTAAGAGACCTTCCTGGAAGGTCGTCAGCTTTCTTGTCACTGTTCGGAGAAAGGGGACTTGGGAAGTGTTGGGGCTATATATGTTTGCAAGGGTAATTGGTCTGTTATTATGTGTGCCTTTAAGGAAGACGAACCTACCCTGATCATCTATAAGGCCGTAACTTGCAGGGGTACATTTTTAGAAAGGAGTATAGAAACTCCTTTAGTTTTTGAGGTTGGGGAGGTAGCATGATAGCTATGGGGGAAAGAATGGTTTGTCAGTTTAGGAGCATTTTTATAGCAGAAGTGGGTCTCCTGAAGAAAAACTACATCTGCCTTCACGCTGCACAGCATGTGGGCTAGCAGCTGCAAGCGTTTTTCAGGGACATTTAATCCTTTCACATTAAGAGAAAGTATTTTCAAAGAGAGAGTAGTAGTCGGTGTTCGAAGGGGTGCCATTGTTTCCTAGTCGAGGTGCTGGTTACCTGGTTTGTCGAGTTCCAACTGGGAAGTCAGAGACGAGGGGGTAGGTGAGGAGAGGGCAGAGGATGGAGGGGGAGGATGGAGGGGGAGAAGAGGGTAGAGAGAGAGGGTAATGTAATGTAGGGGGAGTGGGAGTTGGGTATGAAAGGGGTAATCCGGGGGTTGTATCGGTTGTGGGGATTGGCCTGCAGTCCCACGTACAGAGTCTGTGGGAACCGGTATGGATCAGCGGTAACTACCTGAGTCCGCTGGTGGTGGGGGTGGTAAGTGTCGTTCAACCAGAGGAGGAAGTCCTGTGTCCCAGAGAGGTCAAATGAGCTATGTGGGTGATTCCTTGGTTATTTTGTCTGGGTTTTTCGATATAGGGGATACATTTCCCATTGGGTGTTCCCGACAATAAGAGTGTATTTTCTTACTATGGTGAGGGAATGTGACATTGGGTCAGTGGAGGGAGTCATATGTGGAAAGTCCATATAGGGTGTGAGGTACTAGGGATACTGAGAATCTATTTAGTAATGTCTCAGAAGAAGAGTTACGTTTGTTGTCTGATCCGTACGACAGTATTGTGTGATTGAGGAGCGTAGTCGAGTTACAACAGGTGTTAGATGTTAGATTACTACTTTTCCTTGTCAAAAGAAGTTTATTGAGTATACAATGTTATAAAGATACATAAAGTGAGTTTACAAGGATCTATAAAGTAAGCTCATTGTTTTACAGTAGGGTTTATATAGGTAAATATCATGAAATTTCAAATATTAAACATTGGGTTCACGTAAACCTAAATTAAAGATATATATAATTTCCTTAGTTACTTTTGTAGGTATTTAAATGATTTATACCTACTATACATATTGTTTACAAGTAGAGTGTATATAGGTCAAATAAATTCTGATAATGAGCTTTAATCGTAAGGTGGAGAAAAGAAAAGAGAAAGAAGAAAAAGGGTTGAAAGGTAGAGGTATGGTCCACAAGGTTGTCCCGCTCGTCAGTTTATTATTCTTTTTAGTTCTCTTTGAAGCCTTAGAATGGGTGTCTCTGTAAGTCATTTAATCTGTTACCATGGCAACAGGACAGAGTCATTGAAGTTTGACAGGAACTGTTGTTTTATCCAAGGATGCCAAAGTTTTTCAAATTTTGGAATTTGATTTTGATCGATGGCTACCATCTTAGCATGGGACATTGTATTATTCATTCTGTGAATTGTTTCTGCTAGTACCAATGGAGATTTCCATGCCTTGGCCACTGTTTGTTTTGCAGCCGTTATTAGTTGGATCATAAGTTTGAATTGAGAGAGTGTTAACCATTCTGGTTTTAGATTAAGTAAAGTTAAATATGGATCTGGTTGTATTATTTTTTAAAATATTTTAGATGCAATCACGAAGACTTCCTTCCAGAAGGTTTGGATTACTGGGCACGTCCACCATATGTGTAAATATGTGCCTATTTCTGGGCATCCTCGAAAACAAAGAGCTGAGGTATTAGGTGAATATTTTGCCACTCTAGCGGGTACAAGGTACCAGCGAGTTAGGACTTTATAATTTGTCTCCAGTGCTAAGATGTTGGGTGAAGATGACTTAGATGTGAGCCATATGTTAGACCAGTCCGTGTCTTCTAAAGTTCGTCCCAGGTCCTCCTCCCACCTCTGAACGTAAGAGGGTCTATTAAGATTTGCTACTCCATATAATTGATTATAAAGTGATGAAATTGAACCTTTAGCAAATGGATCTTTTGTACAGATTGATTCAAAAATGGATAATTGGGATAATGGTGTATCCCCCTTTAGGAATGGTGTATAGAAATTTTTGATTTGGAGATATCTAAATATCTCAGAGTTTGGTAGATCATATTTTTCTCTAAGCGATGGGAATGAAAGGAATGATTTAGATGCTATGAAGTCATTTAGTGTCTGAATGCCTGATGTTGTCCAAGCTTTAAAAGAATTTGGGTAGATCCATGCCGGATAAAAGGCCGGATTTCTGATAAAAGAAAGGAGAGGATTGTGTGGAGATTGTAACTGATATTTGGTTTTTAGTTTATCCCAGAGAGATAAGAAGTGTTTAGTTATGGGATTATGAATTTTAAAGCGGTCTTTAGGATCAAGCCATAATAAATTTGATATTAATAGAGGGTCATTTTCTGAAGCCTCTATAAATACCCATAATGGGATTTCCTGTTTTGCATGGTATTTGGACAGACTGGCCAAATGTGCTGCTCTGTAGTAGTTAGTAAGATTAGGGTATCCCAGGCCTCCTTTATTTTTGGGAAGATGTAGTGTGTGTATAGGTATACGTGGTTTAGAAGAGCCCCATATAAACGAAGTTGCTCTTTTTTGTACTATTCTCAAAAAATAGGAAGGAATTGGAATAGGGAGGACTCTGAATAGATAAAGCAATTTGGGTAGAATGGTCATTTTGATTGCATTAATCTTCCCTATCCAGGATAAAGGAAGTTGCGACCATTGTTTTATTAGATTTGTGATCTGTCTTAATACAGGAGGATAATTGGTTGAGAATAAGTCAGAATGAGATGCTGTTAAATGAATTCCAAGATATGGGATTGATTTTTCTGCCCATGTGAATGGGAGTGCAACCCTAGCCGGGATCAATTCCATGTTTGTGAGTGAAATATTAAGCGCTAGGCATTTCTTAGGATTAATCATAAGGCCGGATAGGGCTGCAAATCCATCAAGAGATGGTATTAAGTTAGGACCAGAGACCTGTGGTGATGATAGAAAAAGTAATATATCGTCTGCAAATATACATAATTTGTGTGTAATACCTCCTACTTCAATGCCAGTTATAGTTTGGTTTGTTCTGATGTATTGGGCCATGGGTTCGAGTATAAGGGCAAATAATAAGGGAGATAATGGGCAACCCTGTCGGGTACCTCTTTCGATATTAAAGGCTTCAGATTTGTATCCAGCATATTTTATATAGGCGAGAGATAGAAAACATAAAGGGATTTTCCGTTTTTTAGCAATATGTGCCAATAACACTGCCCTGCGTATATTATCGCCTGCCTGTCTATTTGGCATGAAGCCTACTTGATCTCTATGTATTAATTTTCCTATAATGCTATTGAGGCGTTTTGCTATTATTTTTGCTAATAATTTAATATCGAGGTTTAACAGAGAGATAGGCCGATAATTCACACAGGAAGTATCATCAGAAAGGGGTTTTGGGATCATACAAACAATTGCCATTAGTGTTTCTTGCCGAAAAGAATGTCCATCTAGAAGTTTGTTAAAAGTTTCAGTGAGAATGGGAGAGAGTATTTCTGAGAATGATTTATAGTATAAAGCCGAGTAGCCGTCTGGGCCTGGTCTTTTGTTAAGTTTTAGGTCTTTTATGGCGTTAGCAACTTCATCTATAGTTATAGGCTCATCCAAACTGCTTTTTTGATTCTGAGATAACTCAGGTAAGGTTATTTTTGAGAAGAAGGATTCAGCCTCTGTAGGATTAAATTCATTGTTTGTCTTGTATAAAGTTGCGAGATGTGAGTGAAATTTATGGACTATTTTAACTGGATTACAAGTGTAAACATTTTTTTGATAATTTCAAACGTATTGGTTTGAAAGATTTGTTAGTTGAATTTAATGCCCGAGCCAAATATGTACCTGGTTTGTTTGTATTCATGTAGAAATTGTGTTTGGAGCGTTTGAGGGATTTATCAACTGACTCAGTGAGAAATAGATCGTATTCCAATCTAGATTTTTCCAGATGAGATTTTGTACTCTGAGATGGATTATCTTGAAATGATATGTAGGCTGCATTAAAATTGAGTTCTAGTTTTTTTGCTAGATTTTTGCGTTCCCGTTTAAATAGTGCCATTTGTCTTTGTATTGTACCACGCAAGACAGGCTTATGAGCTTCCCACAGTGTTATTGGGGAGATGTCTGTTGTATTATTAATTGATATGTATTCCTTTAAAGCTTGTTCAATGGCCATCTGATGTAGTGGGTGTTTGAGCATTATGTCCGGTAAGTACCACGTTGGGTCATGCGCTTTTGGTATGGCTGAGGCTATAGTAGTGTATACTGCATTATGGTCAGACCACGGAATCGGAATTATATCTGATGCAATAATTTCTGGTATCATTCCTATTGTTAGAAAAATATGATCTATTCTGGTGAAGGTTTGATGAGGGTGCGAGAAATAAGTGAATTTCTTTTTCATTGGGTTACTTTCTCTCCACGAATCTACCAGATTGTATTTGGAAAGAAGTTGAGAAAAAGGTAATCTAGAGGTTATTTTGGATGGTGTAAAAGGTGATTTATCTAGAAATGGGAGGAGGACCTGGTTCGAATCCTACACATTATCACTGTTCCTATTTTGTGTGTATTAATCACTTGTAATATATGTGAGAGGAATGGTGTAGGTTGTTTGTTAGGAGCGTAGTAGGAAATCACAGTGATTGCTGTATCCATTATATAACCCATGAGTATCAGGTATCTACCTTTTGGGTCTTTAATTTCTGATGATAAGGTGAATGGTGTGGATCGGTGCAATGCAATTAGAGTTCCCCTTTGCTTGGTACAGGCAGAAGCCGTGTAAATTTGTTGATAAAAAGGAGAAATATATTTTGGAGTAGAATCTTTGGTGAAGTGTGTTTCTTGGAGGCATACTATGTGAGCCTTCTTGTTATGGAAAGTACGGAAGGCTTTGGTCCTTTTTTGAGGGACATTTATTCCCTGAACATTCAGGGAAAGTATATTCAGTGGTGCTATGGCAATAGATCAAATAGTTTTGACTTACTTTTTGTTATGCAGAGCTGACTGCGCAGATCAACCTGTGTGGACTGAAGAGATGAATAGATAGAAAAGAAACCAGTGAATTCTGGAGTAAAGAGTAAACAAAAAACATATGAGATTAGATGATACATTGTATAAATTATTTTTTGCAAGTAATCACAATTTACCCGTGAAAGAGAATAAATATCTCTCTCAGGGGAATAAGTGCCTTCGTCACACTCCCACATAATATGGTTGGGAGAATAAGAAGGGCTAATGGGGGTACACGGATCTTCCGCTTACAGGAGAGAAGTGCTATGTCAAAAGACATCAAAATGATGTTTCATTAATTGGAGTGCAGAATATAGTTTTTGTTGAAATTATTTATTCCAGGGTGGTTGTATATGGTTAGTCTTGCCCTAGGCTAAATAATTCAGTTAGAAAGGTACTGTTAATAACTTTGGTATTGATGAAGATAGTTTGAATTATTTTGGGATTTTAACCCTTTTAGAGTAAACAATTACATATTTTATTCATGTGCAACTGTTTAGATATGTTAACTCATAAAATTGAGGTTGTATTGCTTCAGATTAGAATAAACAAAAACATAATTCTAGGAACTAGTTAGGTAATAATATATTTGTTTTAAGAAAAGAAAGAAAAAGCTTCCATTACTTCTGGATTATTGAACATATTTGTCCTAAAAAGTAATAAATCTATTGTTATTACCTGATAATATATAACTGAACAAGAATTTCCTTATTTCACTTATATATTCTAAGGCTATATGAATCAGAAGTAATAAGAAATATAACTGGAATGTAACATGATCCCACACAGTGTGTGACTATCAGAATGCAGTTACATTCAGTTATAAATATAGTTTTTTTTATAGAGAACCATCTCTTAGTATAATAAATGAAGAGATATCAGGAATTAGGATGTCAGTCCATTGAATCTTCTTGGTCCATGGATGATGTGGCATAACGGCCTCTTTTGTGAGAATGATGATTCCCATTTTGTTCTGAAATTTTCTGGGTGCTGCCTGAAGGTGAAGATGATGCCATTCTTCTGCGTGTGGGGGTGTTGCTGCTTGTGGGTTCTGTCAGATTTAATTTTAAAAGGGTTTGTTGTAGTTCATCTGCTGATCTGCTTCTGTAAATTGTACCTTGGTAGTTAAATCTGACTGAAAAGGGGAAGCCCCATTGATACATAATGTTGTGGCGTTGCAGTTCCATTAGTTGGGGTTTCATGGATCGTCTTTTAGTAATAGTAAGTTGGGATAGGTCAGCAAAAATGTGATAATTGTGTCCTTGAAAATTAAGTTCCTTTTTTTCTCTTGCAGCAATTAGTATTTGTTCTTTCGTTCTGTAATAATGAAATTTTGTGATTATATCACGTGGGGGTCCATCTTTCTTTTTGGCTGTGAGGGCTCTGTGTACTCTGTCCAGTTCTAAACCTTCAATAGGGATATCTGGCTTTAGTTCTTGTAATAGAGCAGTAATAGTAGATTGCAGGTCTGTCACAGTTTCAGGTATTCCCCTTATGCGCAAGTTTGAACGTCTGGCTCTATTTTCGTAATCTTCGAGCTTAGTTTGAAGTATTAAATTCTCTTTTTTTAATTGTTCCAATTCTGTTATATTTTCTTGGGTTGTAATTTCAATTTCATCTATTTTTATTTCTAAGGCTGCGGTGCGGTTTCCCAGCTCTCTTATTTCTTTGGTTAGGCTTTTTGTTATTTGGTCTGAGGTTTGTTTTAAAGCCTTATGAAGCATCTTTTCAAACTGTAATAATATTACTGGGGATGCTGAGGAGGCTTGTGGAGAAGTTTGTGAGAAGATTTGTTCTGTATCTGACTCAAATGGAGAGTCTTGCTGTGACATTTTCTGTCTGTGAGTGCCTGTGAGCTCTTTGTGAGGTGATTTTTATTTCTGCCACGGTTTCCTCCCAGTACCATATTTCCTGCCCAAACTTTCACAGTTTGTTCCCTGGGGCGAAAGGTTCAAATGGATACCTTTTGAGCCTGCAGGCTCTGCTTTGTCCTTCTCTTCTCTCCCCAGCGGTGTGGAGCTCTAACAATGCATGTCTGCTCCGCTAGGCTCCGCCTCCTGCCAGATTACTACTTTTCAACTAAGTAGCTGAGACATAGGGTGTATTAACTATTATAAACCTTAACTGGGGGTTTACAGTTTACATGACACAGGGTGCGGAGGGAGGCGTAAGTTGTAATATTACTTGGAAATTCAACTATAACAGTAAGAAGTAAGAATTAGATGCATACCTGTGAGGATAACAGAAAATCCTATACTGGACATCTCTGGGTCCGCGGTGGACATGCTCAGCTTTGGTCCATTGAAATTTACTCTGTGTGCAGATCCCCTTGAATCGAGAGTGAGGATGTGCGTTGTGTTCTGGTTAGGAGGAAGAATTTGGTCCTCTGGACATTATGTGTGTAAGGGTGGGTTGTGCTGATGCAGATTTCTTACCTGAGCATGTCTCTCTCGGCGTCCAGATGGTCCTGCCCAGTCCATGGTTTTAGTGGTCTAGTTGATAGAGATATCTAGAACAGGAGAAAGAGGGAGGGTGATTGCATGCTGATTGAGCATATTGTGAAAGTTCCAGAATACATTATTTGAGAGAAGCACTTAGAGCGGTAGAAGAGGTGTAGGTAAGGACAGTGGCAGATGTGAAGTGACGTTTCAGAGTGGAGATAACAAGAAGGGGGCACAGGGAGAAGAGGATAAATAAAGGAAAAAGGAAGAAAAGGAAAGAAGGGAAGGAAGGGAAGAGGGAGAATTTTAGATGGGTGTTTAAATACTCCCAATGTCCTTGAGGTAATTTGAAGGAGATCTGTTGTCCTTATTGCTGTTGCTGTCTGAAACCCTGGATAGGAATAAAAACTGTTGGATGCTGATAAGCCCATCTTCCTGTATGTTCGGCAGGAGGCCAAGTTTTGTTCTCAAGCGACATGGATCGATCAGGGTGATTGATTCAGTTCGTATGTTTCATCGTTTAGTGGGGGATGTTGAGCTATTTGTTGTGTCCGGAGTCGGATATATGTCTCTCAATTTGAAGTGGGAGTGAATGAGGGAGGTATAACGAAAGCTGGTGGTTTTAGTTTCTCTCAGTGTAAGGTGAACCGCTGAAGAGTGCAATGTCAGTGTCTCAATCCGGCTGGTATATGGGGATGATGATAATAAAGGGACAGTTGGTTATATCTTCAGTGGACGGAAATAAGGATGTTATCTAGGATCTCGAGATTGCAATAGAGTACCTGGCAGCAGCTCGGTTTGTCTCTCACAGGCACCTGTCATTTGAAAAGGGAAGGAGTGTAGAACTTGGTGTTAACCTTCCTGTGTCATGTATTGCTGATAAGGCATGGTTACCCGTTTAGGTGATACAGGTCCTGCGGTGTGCAGGGGAGGCCATAGGGCTACCATTCCGTGGAATACCTGGGTCTCACAGTGGAGAATGGGGAGGCGCTGGATAAGGGTGGCGGCGACCAAGATTGAAGTTGCCTCGGCAATGCCATCCATTGATGTAGCTCTTTGCATCTGGAGTAGGCGGAAATCGCTATACCAATCTGGTAGGGCAACCACTGGGATGTCCAGAGTGGAACAAAAATGTTCCAGGTCTTCTGGGACCCTAAGAAGCGCTGTGCGGCCCAAGTGTGTTGCTGAAAGACCAAATGGAAACTTCCATCTGTAAATTATAGATCTGGCTCTTAGTATGTCCAGCAATGGTCTTAGTTTGCACCTCCGTTGCAGAGTGATATTTGAAAGGTCCTGGTATATCTTGATGCTTGAGCCTTGGAAGGATAGTTGTTTGCGATTTCTGGATGCTCGCAGAATTTCTTCCTTAAGTGAGAAATCTATTAGACAGCAGACCATGTCCCTGGGGGGATCTGTGTCTCTTCCCCTCGGACGTAGTGCTCTGTGAATACGTTCAAAAGAGACGGGAGCATCCTGGGGTCTTTCAAGTAATCATTAAAGATGGATGCAACCGTTTTAGAGAGTTGACTGGAATCAATCTATTCTGGGACTCCCCTTACCCGGAGGTTGCAGCATCTCCCGCGGTTATCGAGGTCCTCCATATGTCGATTAATGTCTCTCAGGTGGACGGCGTGGGACTCAGTGATCTGTTGTACATGGCAGAGGGATGATTCCTGGCGTACTTGCGTCATTTCTACCTCCTCTACTCTGAGTGAAATAGCCTGTAAGTCAGACCTCATGTCCGAACTGGCCGCCATAAGAGTATTCTTAATATCTGCAGCGACACTGTGTAAATCATCAAGATTAACAGCGGGGGGGTGCCTCCGTTCTGTCCCTATTCCCGATGGGCTCTGGGCTCCTGAGCGGTGGGGGCTGTTACTCGGGGAGTATGCCATACTTGAGGAAGCTGAGTGTGAGGCCTGCATTCTTCCTCTAGGCCGGGATTGAAAGATCTCAGGAATGTGCCTGTCAGACTGGGTTTCTTGGCTCTGTGGGGACCAGGACCTGGTTGCTGAAGCGCTGCGGGATGTTCTCACCATAGTAGTGGGGTCTCAAGTGCTGGTAAGCTGAAGAAGCCGGACCTCATGGACGGGAGATCCAGAACTATGCGTCCATCTTGGAGTGGCACCTGCACAAATAATATGTTAACTCATGATACAAGGGGTTGCCAGGTAAGAAGCAGAATATGCATCCAGCATCACCTTGACATGCTTTACATCTTCAATGCTTGTATTAAGTTTTTTGTTAGATGCCAGATGCATATTTTACTTCTGTACGAAGTGGCCGACCCAGATTACCTGGCTGTAATATATGTAGCGCCCCCCCCAATAGATGCAATGAATCTGGGATCCCCCCACCCTGCACAGCCAGGCACACCCAATTTTCACAGGCACTCTTGAGACAGAGAACAGTCTGTGACTTTGTTTTTTGCTATTTATTGAGAGTAATAACTTGGATAGGGATGGGAGGTTATGGGATGCCCACCCAACTTCAGCAGAACTTTAGGGACACTCTTCCTATATACAGTCTCTATATAGTCTCTATATACAGCTCCACTTCTTCCTCCAGCACACACTTGCTTGCAGAACCCAGCTGGATCTCTGTGAAGATCTGACAGATTAGAAGCAATAGCCCATTACAGGTAGGAACCTGAGGCCCCTTGGTTGTATAGCATGGATTACAGTTTGTACTATTCTTCTTGTGGCTACTGATCCCAGCACCACTTCTTCAATCACTGCCAACCCACCTGGCTGCAGCTGCCCCTTTACTAGCCCTCCATGCTATCTTCTCCACTGCAGTCCTCCAGACTGGCACTCACCAGGCCTCCCGGCTAACTCTCAGGAGATCTCTCAGTAGTGCTGACCTGCTGTCCTCTCTCCTTGCTCCCATGCACCCAGGAAGGGACTCCTCTGTGTGTTTTGGCAGGATCTTTCCAGCACCTGAGCCCTGGCTCATGGTCACCCCCCCAGACCAGGGGACACCCTCGAGGGTGTCCATCTTCCACCCAACCCCCCAGCATGACTCATGCCTATTTATGAGGTGGTCTGCCCCCTGACAGTCCTTTACCGGGGACTGGCTGAGGCCCTCAAAAATATTCCAAGCAACTCCTCCTAACATCTACCTATTATGTCTAGAACATTCTTCAATGTACCAGAAAACACGAGGAGGCACCAGAGCAGCTGCTAGGATGCATCATCCAGCCCTGAGTCACTGAACCCTGACCCAGATTCACAGCTCGGGCTTAGCCCTGAGCTAAAAGAAATTGGCCTACACTAACACCTAACACAACTAGAGGGTGCTACATATGAATGAAAGGAAAGTGAGGCTTATTCCCCTGAAATGTACTAATTTTCTAAGGCAGGCACAGGGTCAACTTTCCTTTTGAAGTAGTGGGTAGCAAAAAAATAAAAAAAATGCCTGCCTGCAAAAGAACAAAGTAAACACATACCTTTCTTGTCACACACAATAGCATTGCCTTTCTATTTATGAGAAAACCTGTTGGGTAATCAATACTTCAGGGAGAGTCTATTGCAGCACTCATGGTTTCCTCCCTCCAATCTCCACATGACTGCAGGATAAATTAGTGATGTAGAGCTAAGTCTGGAAAACATTACAAGGAGGAAAAATATACTTTCTTACTTTAACAGGAAATGCCTTGTGGTTCTGTGTTCTGTACAAAACAGACAGACAGACAGACAGACAGACAGACAGACAGACAGACAGACAGACAGACAGACAGACAGACGAAATAGTTTTCAGCATTGGGAGATTGACAGTGGTAGCTTTGGGCGCAGATGCCCTTCCCTACAGTGCATCTTACACTAACTAATTCTAGTGCTGCAGCCCACACATTGTAATTTATAATTGAAAGCATCCTTGTAGGTATATATATATATGGGATGGACCGAACGGACCCCTGTTTGGTTCGCACCAGAACTTCCGAACACAGCGAAAGTTCGAACCTGAATAACGAGCCCCCATTTAAAGTTAATGGGACCCGAACGTTAAAAATCAAAAGTGCCCATTTTGAAGGCTTATATGCAAGTAATTGGGCATACAATGATTATAGGGGTCCGGGTCCTGCCTTGGGGGACATGTATCAATAAAAAAAAATGTCATTTTTTAATGAGCAGTGATTTTTTTGATTTTTAAAGTGAAAGCATAAAAATGAAAAATTCCTTCCAATATAGTGCCTAGGGGTCCCCTTATTCTACCTGTAAAGTGGCAGATCTGTTCCATGTCTAGAGTTTGCTGCAGCAAAAATTGAATTTATAAAGCCCAAATAATTGATATTTTCCCTGTTAGCTGCCTTTATTTTGCTCAGCAACAACTGTGGAGCCAGTGTGTATGATGAGGCCACAATGTAATGCACTGGGAACAAGATTAGAGATTTTTTGGATACATTCTGGTGTCACTTTGACTTTGGATAGAAGTAACAGGTGTGTAAAAATTGGTCTTTGGGTGTCGGTGGCGCCTTCCCACCGTAACCCTATAGAGATATTCTTGATGAAAGCAAGAATTGGCCTTGCTGTAAAAAATTGCAATGATATGCACCTGTCAAACAGGTGCAGAAAAATGACTCTTTGGGTGTCAGGAGCGCCTTCCCACCGTAACCCTATAGAGGTGCTCTTTATGAAGGCAAAAATTGCAATGATATGCATATAGTTGGTGTTTTTGCCACATTTGATGTGCCTGAGACACAGTTTGCAGATAGCAACAGTGCGATCTGCTGTAGAAGTGCTGAAAAAGGCCCAGGCAGCTGAGCTTTGGGGAGTGGGCCGGGAAATAACAGCTGCAGAATGTGATGGAATAGGGTGACTGCTTTCTACTCTTTCTTGATGTCGGCCTCCTTGGGGTTGTGCCGCCTCACCTTCAGTTTCTTCCTCTGCTCTATCTGGCATCCAAGCCGTATCAGTAACCTCATCATCGTCATCTCCATCTCCTCCATCTTCATCATTACCACTGGAGACAACTTGACAATATGCTGTGGCTTGGGGAACATGGATGCCAATTTGTCTACCAGTATTCCTCACTCTCTCTAGGCTCATGTTCCTGTCATCCTCAACCTCAGAACCAACATCTGAATCCAGTAATGGCTGGGCATCATCAAGGAGCAAATCTATGATGCTGTGGTCAAATAACTCAGCTGACTCCTCCATGGCTGATATTGGGGCTAGGGCAGGAATAGATGTGGACAAGGAGGCGGGTTTATCCACTCTGGAAACTGCAGGGGACTGCACACTTGTCTCTGCTTGCATGACAGAGGATGAGGAGGATGAGGAAGGCTTAGTAAGCCAGTCCACCACCTCCTCTGCATGCTGTGGCTGGATAGCATGGGCAAACTCACTAAACAGAGGAAATGATGCCCTGCCTGAGGACTGACCACCACGCCCACCTTTGCCTGTGGACGCATTTGTTGCTGGCCCCCTTACAGTGCCAAGGGAATGTATGCCTCTCCTTGTTGTCCTCTTAGACATTATTGGGAGGGAGGGGGCAGTGCTTATAAGCTAATGTAAAGAAGAAGTTGAAATCTGTATGTAGATGCACTTTAATCAATGTAAAGAGGTGTTTGGTGCACTTTAATTTGAGTACTCACATTAACACATTACTCACACTACACAGACACACTCCATGGATACACTATAATATACTGCAATATAATGCGCCAAACATACAGTGACGTACAGAACTATATGGAGTTAAACTGGCAGTATCACACACAAAAGTAAATGGCGTTAAACTGACAGTAACGCACAAAACTATATGGCATTAAACTGGCAGTAACGCACAAAACTATATGGCGTTAAACTGGCAGTAACGCAAAAAACTATGTGGCGTTAAACTGACAGTAACACACACAGAACTATATGGCATTAAACTGGCAGTAACGCACACAGAACTATATGGCGTTAAACTGGCAGTAATGCACACAACTATATGGTGTCAAACTGGCAGTAACGCACACATAACAATATGGCGTTAAACTGTCAGTAACGCACACAGAACTATATGGCGTTAAACTGGCAGTAACGCACACAGAAGTAAATGGCGTTAAACTGGCAGTAACGCAATCAAATAGATAGTGTTCAACCGTCACTACACTGATGCTATCTGAACTGTCCCTACTCTAGCTATATACTAATGTAAAGATTACTGACACAGTCTCACTACAATACACTGAAACTATCTGAGTTGTCCCTACACTAAACTAATGTATGTATGAATGACACGGTCTCACTACACTACAGTGAAACTATCTGAGCTGTCCCTACTCTAGTTGCACACTGTGCAAAGCTGAATGATGGTTCTCCTCACTGCAATCACACTATCCCCAGACTGACACTAAATTAATATTCTACACTGACAATTGAAGCAAAATAGCACAGTATAGCACACTAACTAACTAATAGCTCTGAACAGAGCCCTGTTCTATCTCTCTCCATGCCTGAAAATGCCTGCCATTGAAAGAATACTTTTATACTGTGGGGCGGGAATGAGCCATGATTGGATAAAGTCATGATGACAGTGTCCAGTCATGACTCTGACAGTGCTCTGTGCCCTGATTAACTGAAACCCTTGAAATTTTACACATTTTGTCATGTTAAAACCAAAAACTTACATGTATTTTATTGGGATTTTATGTGATGGACCAACATGAAGTGGCACATAATTGTGAAGTGGGAGGAAAATGATAAATGGTTTCCAACATTTTTTACAAATAAATGGGAAGATAGATGGAGACAAATACAGGGCAGTCTTTAGAAGAAAACCTGTTATACCACGTACACACGACCGGTTTTGCCGTCAGAATAAACTCTGAAGATTTCTCTGACGGAACTCTGACGGAATTCCGCTCACGCGGTCTTGCATACACACAGTCACACCAAAGTCTGACTGTCCAGAACGAGGTGATGTACAAGACGTATGACAGGACTAAAAAAAGGAAATTCAATAGCCAGTAGCCAATAGCTTCCATCTTGTACTTGCTTCAGAGCATGCGTCGTTTTTGGTCCATCGTAACAGCATACAGACGAGCGGTTTTCCTGATAGGAATTGGTTCCGTCCGAAATATTTAGAACATGTTCCATTTCTAGGTCTGTCAGAATTTTCAAAAAAAAAGTCAGATGAGGCATACACACGATCGGAATAGTTGATGAAAAGCTTCCGTCTGACTTTTTCTGTCGGACATTAATATATATATATATATATATATATATATATATATATATATATATATATATATACTCTCAGGCCCGGACTGGGACAAAAAATAGGCCCGGGCATTTTAGACTGAGCAGCCAACTTTTCCAGAGGGACTGGGTGGGGGGATTGTGGGATCGTCGGTAGACATTTGCGGGGGTGGCTGGTGTCGGTCCTCCACCTGTAATGTGCAGGGACATTGTGATATTAAGGGGACTGCACTGTAAAAGGGGCACTGCAATGATTACAGTGCAGTCCCCTTTATATTACGATGTCCCAGTCCTATGGTGGCCATACAATGCTAGTACTGTCTGTCTCCTATTGTGCCCACACTGCCCAGTGACACTGACCTGCTCTCTCTCCTGTGGTGCTGGACAGCATGGCGCTCTCACTCTGGTGGTGCTGGACAGGGTGGCACTCTCTGGTGGTGCGGTTACAGCGTGGCTCTCTCTCTGGTGGTGCGGATACAGTGTGGCTCTCTCTGGTGGTGTGGGTACAGTGTGGCTCTCTCTGGTGGTGTGGGTACAGCGTGGCTCTCTCTCTGGTGGTGCTGGACAGCATGGCGCTCTCCCTCTGGTGGTGTGGGTACAGTGTGGCTCTCTCTCTGGTGGTGTGGTTACAGCGTGGCTCTCTCTCTGGTGGTGTGGGTACAGCGTGGCTCTCTCTCTGGTAGTGCGGGTGCAGCATGGCTATCTCTGGTGGTGTGGGTACAGCGTGGCTCTCTCTGGTGGTGTGGGTACAGCGTGGCTCTCTCTGGTGGTGTGGGTACAGCATGGCTCTCTCTCTGGTGGTGCGGGTACAGCGTGGCTCTCTCTCTGGTGGTGCGGGTACAGCGTGGTTCTCTCTGGTGGTGTGGGTCAGCGTGGCTCTCTCTCTGGTGGTGTGGGTACAGCGTGGCTCTCTCTCTGGTGGTGCAGGTAAAGCATGGCTCTCTCTCTCTGGTGGTGCAGGTACAATGTGGCTCTCTGGTGGTGTGGGTATAGCGTGGTGGTGGTGCTCTCTCTCTGGTGGTGTGGGTATAGCATGGCTCTCTCTCCCTCTGACTTCCCCCAGCACAGTCCTCTCTTTTTCTTTAGTAGTCACTCAGCTTGTCCTGGGTTCCAGGCTCTTACTCTTTCCCTCAGCAGAGTGCATGCTGGGGGGTGAAGTCTGCTGCCTGTGGGGCTTACAATCCTCCAGTACTACATGTCCCATGATGCACTGCTAGCCAATGAGGACAGAAACAAATCAGCAACAAGCTGGGCAGCCAATCAAGATGAGAGCCGCGCTCTGCTGACAGGAGAGGGGGGTGAGCGGAAGAGATACGCTGACATCCCGCAGCTTGCCTTTCCCTTGTCACAGCACGGCCGCTTGTGTTAACTGGCGAATGGCACCGCCTCCCTATAGTGACCTCTAACTCGGCTTCTCCGTCCCTCCTTCTCTCCTGGCGTCCTGGTTGCCAGGTGCCCATCGGCTGTGGGGCGCATGCGCAAAGCGGCGACCTGGGTTGCCATGGATGAGCTTAGTAGGCAGAGAATGCCTCCGCTCCTCCCACCACCACCAGTGGCCGGCTCTGCATGTCCCTGCATGCAGCGCAGAACATCAGCAGCCGGCCCTGCATGTCACAGCCAGACATGCGGCCCAGAGGTCCCCGACCTACCGGTCAAACGCCCGGTCTGCCCTATGGTCTGTCCAGGCCTGTATACTCTGCATCCAGTGTATTAATATATATATATATATATATATATATATATATATATATATATATATATATACAGTCTCATATATATATATATATATATATATATATATATATATATATATATATATATATATATATACAGTATATACTCTGCATCCAGTGTAGCTTATATCTACAGTGCATTCCGTGGTGTACTATTTCTAATACACTTCAGGCGGTGTCTTAATATATATGTATATATATATATATATATATATATCTATATATATATATATATATATATATATATATATGTATATGTATATATATATATATATATGTATATATATATATCTATATATATACATATATAGATATATATCTATATATATCTATATATATATATATAGATATATATATACATGTATATATATATATATATATACATGTATATATATATATCTATATATATATATATATATATATATATATATATATATATATATATATATATATATATATATATATATATATATATATATATATATATATATATATATATATAGATATATATATATAGATATACATATATATATACATATATATATATATATACATATATATATATATATACATAGACATATATATATCTATATATATATATATATATAGATATATATATATCTATATATATATATATATATAGATATATATATATATATATATAGATATATATATACACTGTCTAACAAACGTAAGTACACCCCTCACATTTTTGTAAATATTTTATTATATCTTTTCATGTGACAACACTGAAGAAATGACACTTTGCTACAATGTAAAGTAGTGAGTGTACAGCTTGTATAACAGTGTCAATTTGCTATCTCCTCATAATAACTCAACACACAACCATTAATGTCTAAACCGCTGGCAACAAAAGTGAGTACACCCCTAAGTGAAAATGACCAAATTAGCCATTTTCCCTCACCGTTGTCATGTGACTCATTAGTGTTACAAGGTCTCAGGTGTGAATGGGGAGTAGGTGTGTTAAATTTGGTGTTATCACTCTCATACTGGTCACTGGAAGTTCAGCATGACACCTCATGGCAAAGAACTCTCTGAGGATCTGAAAAAAAAGAATTGTTCCTCTACATAAAGATGGCCTAGGCTATAAGAAGATTGCCAAGACCCTGAAACTGAACTGTAGCATGGTGGTCAAGACCATACAGCGGTTTAAAAGGCCAGGTTCCACTCAGAACAGGCCTCACCATAGTCGACCAAAGAAGTTGAGTGCTCGTCCTCAGTGTCATATCCAGATGTTGTCTTTGGAAAATAGACGTATGAGTGCTGCCAGCATTGCTACAGAGGTTGAAGTGGTGGGGGGTCAGCCTGTAAGTACTCAGACCATACGCTGCACACTGCATCAAATTGCTCTGCATGGCTGTCATCCCAGAAGGAAGCCTCTTCTAAATATGATGCACAAGAAAGCCCACAAACAGTCTGCTGAAGACAAGCAGACTACCATGTCCTGTGGCCTGATGAGACCAAGATAAACTTATTTGGTTCAGATGGTGTCAAGCGTGTGTGTGTGAGCAACCAGATGAGGAGTACAAAGACAAGTGTGTCTTGCCTACAGTCAAGCATGGTGGTGGGAGTGTCATGGTCTGGGGCTGCATGAGTGCTGCCATCACTGTGGAGCTACAGTTCAATGAGGAAACCATGAATGCCAACATGTACTGTGACATACTAAAGCAGAACATGATCCCCTATCTTGGGAGACTGGGCCGCAGGACAGTATTACAACATGATAACGACCCCAAAACCCACCATCAAGATGACCACTGCCTTGCTAAAGAAGCTAAAGGGGTAAAGGTGATGGACTGGCCAAGCATGTCTCCAGACCTAAACCCTGATTCCCCCTGATGAAGGCACGTGATCCCGGTGCCGAACACGCGTAGGGGAGGGGCCTGGACGGAGCTGTCAGCAGAGAGAGAGAGGGAGAGTTCGAGATACACACCGCACCGCACGCCACACCGCGAGATCGGCCGTTTTTAATCTATTTAGGATGGTGCACTTACGCACCCACAGTATGTGAGTACCCCCGCAAGGGGAGAGAGTCTTTTCTCAATAAAACGTTTTTATTATATCATGCAATGTTGCGCTATGGAGTCTCTTTTCTTTTGCATATATAGTCTTGACTGAGAGCATTGAAGGTCTACACAGCGGTTTCCATTAGAGCACAGGAGTGTCTCCAAAGCTTGTTTTGACAGAGTTTAATTACTGTGTCACATGCAAGAAGGTGAGCATATATGCTTGTGGGGATCGCTGGAAGACACTATAGCACGTTTTTATGGTGATACACCTTCAGAAGGAAAGATGTGTGAACTTCACTGAATATGGACAATGTTTTTGGGCACTTTTATATCTCTGGATATACACTGTTTTGGACTTTATTAGATTCACAAGAAGACATTTTCTTTTCTTTTTACATTTTATTTAATTTTTATATGTTTCCTGATTGAGCACTTATATTGCATGTTTGATATAGCACTGAGCACTTTACAGTTTTATGTACTTATGGTTATCTTTGACTTATTTTTATTTATTATTGGTTAGCTATAACACCTTTTTACGTATTTATTTCTGCATTTATTATTGAAATGACAATTTTTATCTAGCGCAGACACATTTTTTCTACAGACCTAAACCCTATTGAGCATCTGTGGGACATCCCCAAACAGAAGGTGGAGGAGCGCAAGGTCTATAACATCCACCAGCTCTGTGATGTCATCATGGAGGAGTGGAAGATGACTCCAGTGGCAAACTGTGAAGCTCTGGTGAACTCCATGCTCAAGAGGGTTAAGGCAGTGCTGGAAAATAATGGTGGCGACACAAAATATTGACACTTTGGGCCCAATCATTTTCACTTAGGGGTGTACTCACTTTTGTTGCCAGCGGTTTAGACATTAATGGTTGTGTGTTGAGTTATTTTGAGTTTTGAGGGGACAGCAAATTTACACTGTTATACAAGCTGTACGCTCACTACTTCACATTGTAGCAAAGTGTCATTTCTTCAGTGTCACATGAAAATATATAATAAGCTTTTGTGAGATACTGTATATATATATATATATATATATATATATATATATATATATATATATACTCTGCATCCAGCGTAGCCTATATTTACAGTACATTCCGTGGTGTACTGGTTCTACTACACTTCTGGTGGTGTACACAGTACAGTGCAGCTGTAGTGCAGTTGCTACTACACTTCTGATGATGTACACAGTACACAATACAGTACAGCCATAGTGAAGTTGCTACTACTTTTCTGGTGGTGTACACAGTATACAATACAGTGCAGCCGTAGTGCAGTTGCTACTACTTTTTTGGTGGTGTACACATTACACAATACAGTGCAGCCTTAGTGCAGTTGCTACTACTTTTCTGGTGGTGTACACAATACAGTGCAGCTGTAGTGCAGTTGCTACTACACTTCTGGTGGAGTACGCAGTTCACAATACAGTGCAGCCGTAGTGCAGTTGCTACTACTTTTCTGGTGGTGTACACAGTACACAATACAGTGCAGCTGCTACTACACTTCTGGTGGTGTTCACAGTACACAATACAGTGCAGCTTAGTGCAGTTGCTACTACTTTTCTGGTGGTGTAAACAGTACACAATACAGTGCAGCCGTACTGCAGTTGCTACTACACTTCTGGTGGTGTACACAATACAGTGCAACCATAGTGCAGTTGCTATTACTTTTCTGGTGGTGTAAACAGTACACAGTACAGTGCAGCCGTAGTGCAGTTGCTACTACTTTTCTGGTGGTGTACACAGTATACAATACAGTGCAGCCGTAGTACAGTTGCTACTACACTTCCGATGGTGTACACAGTGCACAATACAGTGTAGTGTGGTGTTGCAAAACAAAATATACATCATGTCCGGAAGGCCACCAAGGAGAGGCAGGTGCTTACAGGCCACTAAAAGAGAGTAAGCAGGCTCTGTGTCTACAGTCAACAGTGCTGGTCGTGGACATGGTGCATCCTCTGCAGGTGGCCATGGGGTATGCTTGTCCTTTTTTTCTGCTGCTGGCCGTGTTATTGAGCCAGAACATGCAGAAGAGTTGGAGTGGATAACAAAGCCATCCTCATCCTCCTCGTCCTCTGTCATCCAGGCTCAGAGTAGTTTGCCTTCCAATGCAGCTACCAAAGCGGCCTATTCCACCGGCTTGTCCACAGTCACTCCTTGCGTAACCCCATCATCGTGCACAGAGGAGTCCCCCACAGTTTCGGTTACATGCTGCTGGAGGATGCGCAGCAATTTGAAGGCTCCAATGTTGGTTCCCAGGTTGAGAAAGGGAGTAACGTGAGCCTAGAGAGAGGGGGTGCCCAAGAAGGACAAGAAACTGGCAGTCATGTTCCCCCAGCTGCATCATACTGCCAAGTTTGCTCCAGTGATGAGGAGGGAGGGGATGATAAGGTCACTGACTGTGCTTGGGTGTCTGAGAGAAGAGGAGGAAAGTGAGGAGGAGGAGGAGGAAACACAACTCCAATGAGCCAGGATGTCCTCTAGGGTGCAGCTTAAGGGCAGCCACCCTACTGCATCACACCGCAGTGCTCCACAGGTGCATGGAACTGCTGACTCCCCGCTGTTTTTGACATGTGTGCAGCAGATAGCACAATTGTTGGTTGTAACCTATGTCTGAAGTGAATCCAGCGTGGCCAGAACAGCAGCCGCTTGGGCACCACATGCTTGACCAGACATAAAACGACCTCCCATGCGGTCCATTGGCAACAGCACTTGAAAGACCCATATCAAAGTTAAAAGGCAGACTTCTCCTTGCTCCTCATCTGGGATCTCCAACCCCATTATACCTCCAGCCCTCTCAAAAACCTGCACTGAGAGGAATTAAGGTATAGCAATAGGTGTCACAAGTACTTTCAGCCAATCTGCTAGCAGTACACTTCAACTGCTGCCTTTTCAGCTGGTAGATTCTGCCCCCTTTTGTGAATTTGTAGAATGTGCTGTACCTCAGTGGCAGGTTCCAAAACGCCATTTCTTTTCATGGAAGTCCATTCCACTCTCTACCGGCATGTGGAAGGCCTTGTTGGTCAGGGCGGTCAGCAGTAAGGTGCATATTACCGCTGACTCATGGTCTAGCAGGCATAGGCAGGCACGTTACCTTTCCTTCACGGCACACTGGGTAACTGCTGGCTGCTGGGAAGGATGCAGGACAGGGTTCAGTATTGTTGGAGCTTGTTCTGCCATTACACCTCCAAAATGCTAGTGGTGATTCTGCCTCAGCTCTCTCATCCACCCCCTCCTCTTCTTCTTCCTCTATGGCCTCTTCTGCAGATTTCTCCTCTGAACCAGCGGTGCTCCGTGAGTGTTCAAGGGGCTACGCAAGCACTCAGGCCAAAAGATGCCATGCGGTGCTTGAGTTGGTCTGCTTAGGGGACAGGAGCCACACTGGGGCAGAGATTCTGTCAGCTCCGCAGGGGCAGGCTCAGAGGTGGTTGACGTCATGCCAGCTTCAGCCAGGAATGGTTGTATGCAACTATGGCACCAACCTTTTCTCCGCCCTCCGACAAGGACACTTGACCCATGTTCCATGTTTGGCACACGTCCTGAATTTGGTGGTGCAGTGGTTCTTGAGCAGGTACCCAGGCTTACAGGATCTCCTGAGGCAGGGCAGAAAAGTCTGTGGTCTTTTCTGCCAGTCATACAATGCCAGTGATTACACAATTATTGCGCTTCCCAATAACCCAAGCTGCAGTTCAAATTTGTAGGTAACAAAAATACATAAGCAAGATAATCAACTGAGCCGCGCTAACAAATAAATTAGATGTGAATAAATCACTGATCCAGAAAAATATGAAAAACTAATCTCATAAATTCAACAAATAAAAAACACAGTGTATAATCTGAACCAGATTATAATACCTGGATACCATATGTGACATAAATTATAAAATTGTAATAAAAATAGAATTTCATAAAATAAGTGACAAATAAATAAGTGAATAATGATGACTTAAATAAGAATAGTGTCTTAAGTCCTTGAGATCAATTAACTCCAAAAATGGTGATTAGAAGTTCATCAGTAAACACCCAGTGAAATCCACCACCTATAAAGATGTACGCTTACCAAAAATAAGCTTTAACCCAGCTTATATTGAAAATCCACTCAGCGGGAACACCACCATCTGTCTCATCACAGGAAAATGGATGACCGGAACTCTCCATCCAGAGAAAATGAATGGTCAGCAAGGGGAACCCAAGGAAATGAAAGATACATTCTCCATAGTGTGAATCCGCATAAACAATTTATTAAAATGAAGGAAATTGCACTTACATAAAAAGTACGATTAAAAGCATGTATATGGAACAGCCGGCCGGCCTGCATGTACCCATTCACAGTGGGATGGAAACGATGACGTCAGCGCATCTGCCTTCCGATGTATGTTTCGTCCTAATGGACGCTGTCATAGGAACCTATTCATCCCCATTCAGGAGGCCTTGAAGAAAGGTTTGTGCAATGCATTTCCAGACCCAGGTAGCTGTAAATACTGTAACAACACAAGCCTGCCTGTCAGTAGGAAGATAGTAACAGGAACGGATCTAGCTAAACTGAATACAGTGTATATATATATATATATATATATATATATACACAACACCTGGGATGCATATATATATACACAATACACTGTAAGTGCAGCTATCTGACTGACTGTCCTGCCTAATCTATCTAACTTAAATCAAATGACACTGTCTCTCTGTCTCTTAACGCCAGAACACACTACACAGGGCCGCCGTGTAGGTGGCCTTATATAGTGTGGGGCGTGTACTAAACCCCCCTGAGCCATAATTGGCCAAAGTCACCCTGGCTTTGGCCAATTACAGCTCTCTCTACAGACGGCGCTGTGATTGCAGTGCATTGCTGGCTGATGATTGGCCAAGCATTCACTATGACCCGCATGCTTGTCCAGTCATCAGCCAGCAATGCACTGCGATGCCGCAGTGAATTATGGGCTGTGACGCACCACACGAATTTGGCGCGAACGGCCAATATCGTTCGCAATTCGGCGAACGGGAGAACAGCCAATGTTTGCGTCGAACATGGGTTCGACTCGAACAGGAAGCTCATCCCTACTGTACACATTTGTGTACAGATGTCAGTATTATATACAGGGGCTAGTGCTTAGTGTACAGATATCAGTGATATATATATATATATGGAATAACACTCACTAAGTGCTATTCCCTATTTATAACACTGATCTCTGTACAGGGTGCTGGTACCAATGACACTGATATCTGTACTACACTAAGTGCTATTCTCTGGATAGGACACTGATAACTGGACACCAAGTGGCACTCAGTGTATATAGAAAACAGGGTTATTAGATATAGGGTAGGGACAGGAAATAGCACCTAGTGGATAGGCACTGGGCAGAAACACTCAGCCTGGCTGTTATAGATTAAAACTTAGTGATATACTAAACTACTGAACTGGCCATTGCACATTAACCTGCTGCTGTGCTGCACACAGGTCACTACCAGCCCTGAGACCAATCCACTTTACAGTGCACTTTCCAGCACACCTCTGGCTCAGCACTGGCTGTACAACATGGCGGGGATGTAGATTGTGGCCCTGCCCCTCAGCTGAATTCCCCAGGGGGAGAGGTGGTTGGAGCGGCTGCCGCTCCAATCACCGCTATGGCTACACCATTGCTCCCATCCCAGCCAGCACCTAAGTCCTCTCCCAATGCTGCATCAACCACCGGCAGGGATGGGTAGGAGGGGCGGACTGAGTCTCTCATTGGGCCTCCTACTGACCCTGGGCCCTCGGGTAGTGCCCGAGTGCTCGAATGGTCAGTCCGCCCCTGGCAATTTACATTACATTTCCATTGCATGCTAGTTTAAAAATATGAACTTAAAATTTATTAGGGAACCCATAGGCAAGAGATAATCTTCCTATGATATGAAAAGACTTGATTGTACGAGAATCCAAATCTCTATATAGAACGGCAGATACCAATAAACATTACCAGCTTACCAACAATGCTGATTAGCTTTGTTGAGTATGTTTAGCTAGTGTTTAAGTTCTGAATATGCTCCATGTACCTACTCCATCACCATAAATATTGATCCTCAGGTGATGTGAGAATATATGATTATGCGCTGATCTGGAATAACCCTACTAGGGCATCAAATTATATCTGCACATCTAAAGAAATGTTTTCTGATCACTATTTGACTCTTATGCCGCGTACACACGGTCGGACTTTTCGTCTACAAAAGTCCGACAGCCTGTCCGACAGACTTCCGGCGGACTTTCGGCGGACTTGCAGCAGACTTTCTAACGAACGGACTTGCCTACACACGACCACACAAAAGTCCGACGGATTCGTATGTGATGACGTACACCGGACTAAAATAAGGAAGTTCATAGCCAGTAGCCAATAGCTGCCCTAGCATGGGTTTTTGTCCGTCGGACTAGCACACAGACGAGCGGATTTCGGGTCCGTCGTAGTTACGACGTAAAGATTTGAAGCATGTTTCAAATCTAAAGTCCGTCGGATTTGAGGCTGAAAAAGTCTGCTGAAAGTCCGGAGAAGCCCACACACGAACGGATTACCAGCCAGCTTTAGTCCGTCGGCGTCCGTTGGACTTTTGTAGACGAAAAGTCCGACCGTGTGTACGCGGCATTAATCAATGTCTCCTAAAAAATCCCTTCTTGCTTTTTTATCCTTCATAGCTCCACCTGCTGGAAGATAAAGAAAATAGAGAGCACTAATGATATGTTAAATGTGCATTTCTACAAATGCCATGTTGATCCTTTTTCACTAAAATATAGAAAACAGTTGTGAGTGACAACATTGCAGAATGAATGAAAAATGATAGACACTCCATTGTGGAGTAAAAATGTAACATCCAGAACAGACCTTTATTTTAATGGCTTAAAATAAAAACATATTAATTGATGAATGATAAATAAATAAAATAAAAAAAGCTAAGTTTTATTTATTTTTTCTATTTATTTATTTTTTGCACAAACATTGGTTTATTGGTCGCTTCATTTTTATGCCTCCAGTGTCTTCCTAATATATGGCAAAGTTGAATTCTTATTTATTTTATCTACTTTCTTCAGGGAAGAATCTATAACTTAAGATATGTATCTTTCCACCTCAAACCTAGTGGCAAATGTGGTAGATAATTCTATAAATGTCATTTTAGATAAACAGTTTACCCTAAACTGAGATTCTGTCCATGAAGTGGAATTGTGTATTTTATAATGCTGGTTGATTGTAGCACTAAGGTGTTACAATAAAGATAGATACATTTAACTTTTTACAAGTACTGCTTCTGTGTTAGTCACATCAGAGTTCTGCAAACTGCGTATGTAATGCTCTATACATTGTTTAATACATTTAGATATGCTCCAGATAAATGCATTTTAAAAATCAATATACTTTTGGATTGCTTAAGACTATATTAGCAACAAGTATTAATGGGCATATTATTATTTTATTATTTTTATTAATATTCAGGATTCATTTAGTGCCAAGAGTTTACACAGCACTTTACAATATAATCGGTGACAGTACAATTACAATACAGCTCAATACAGATGGAATAGGAGGGCCCTGCTCATGGAGCTTACAATCTAAAGGGAGGCGGAGGTTGGCTGTAGCGAGTGGCAATTTTTTCACCAAAAAGCTGGAGAGCGAGGCAACAGTGAAGGATGGTGGAGTTTGGTGCTGCAAGAAGGGATATAGTTAGATACAGTACTTTCAATTCAGAGCAATGATGCTACAGGTAAAAGTTAAGTTACCAACAACTTTACAAATAGTTAAATATTTTGGATTTCCAGAAAATCTCTATGGCTTTGTTGTATTTTGCAACATACTAGAGTCACATAGATTTTTTTAGATTTTTAGCTTACATTAGGTTTGAGGTTGGAACTCTTCAGGATTGTTTTATTCAAACAATTGAAGGAATGTGACTTGTTCAAAGTCAATATACACATACCAAAAGGGAGAGCAGCACTCACGGGTCTTGAATGGCGAACGCACAATGAACGTTTTATTTAGATGTTTTGATGAGACACAAGCTTGTCTTCCTCGGGACAAGCTTGTGCCTCATCGTAATGTCGAAATAAAACCTTCATTGTGCGTTCACCTTTCAAGACCCGTGAGTGCCACTGTTACTTTTAAGTTATATGCACTACAGTCTTTGCTGTGCACCCAGGCCTATTTTTTTTTATCTCTGATATGTGTGCAGTGACAACTTTTGGATATTATATATACTGTATATACTGCATATACAGTAGCTTACAAAAGTGAGTACACCCCTCACATTTTGATAAATATTTTATTATATCTTTACATGTGACAACACTGAAGAAACTGCACTTTGCTATAATGTAAAGTAGGGAGTGTACAGGTTGTATGACAGTGTAAATTTGCTGCCCCCTCAAAATAACTCAACACACATCCTTTAATGCCTAAACCACTGGTAACAAAAGTGTCAAAAAGTCAAAGTGTCCAAATTGGGCCCAAAGTGTCAATATTTTGTGTGACCATCATTATTTTGCAGCACTGCCTTAACCCTCTTGGGCATGGAGTTTATCAGAGCTTCACAGGTTGCCACTGGAGTCCTCTTCCACTCCTCCATGACGACATCACGGAGCTGGTGGATGTTAGAGACCTTGCACTCCTCCACCTTCCATTTGAGGATGCACCACAGATGCTCAATAGGATTTAGGTCTGAAGACATGCTTGGCCAGTCCATCACCTTTACCCTCAGCTTCTTTAGCAAGGCAGTGATCATCTTGGAGGTGTGTTTGGGGTCGTTATCATGTTGGAATACTGCCCTGTAGCCTAGCCTCTGAAAAGAGAGGATCATGCTCTGCTTTAGTATGTCACAGTACATGTTGGCATTCATGGTTCCCTCAATGAACTGTAGCTCCCCAGTGGCGGCAGCACTCATGCAGCCCTAGACCTTGACACTCCAACCACCACGATTGACTGTAGGCAAGACACACTTGTCTTTGTACTCCTCACCTGGTTGCCGCAACACACACTTGACACTATCTGAATGAAATAAGTTTATCTTGGTCTCATCAGACCACAGGACATGGTTCCAGTAATCCATGTCCTTAGTCTGCTTGTCTTCAGCAAACTGTTTGCAGGCTTTCTTGTGCATCATCTTTAGAAGAGGCTTCCTTCTGGGACGACAGCCATGCAGACCAATTTGATGCAGTGTGTGGTGTATGGTCTGAGCACTGACAGGCTGTCCCTCCACCCCTTCAACCTCTGCAGCAATGCTGGCAGAACTCATATGTCTATTTCCAAAAGACAACCTCTGAGTATGACGCTGAGTACATGCACTCAACTTCTTTGGTCGACCATGGCAAGGCCTGTTCTGAGTGGAACCTGTCCTGTTAAACTGCTGTATAGTCTTAGCCACCCTGCTGCAGCTCAGTTTCAGGGTCTTGGCAATCTTCTTACAGCCTAGGCCATCTTTATGTAGAGTAACAATTCATTTTTTCAGATCCTCAAAGAGTTCTTTGCCATGAGGTGCCATCTTGAACTTCCAGTGACCAGTATGAGAGAGTGAGAGTGATAACACCTGCTCCCTATTTATACCTGAGAGCTTTTAACACTAACAAGTCACATAACACCGGGAGGGGGGGGTGGCTGATTGGGCTCAATTTGGACATTTTCACTTAAGGTTGTACTCACTTTTGTTTCCAGCGGTTTAGACATTAATGGCTGTGTTTTGCGTTATTTTGAGGGGACAGCAAATTTACACTGCTACAATGTAAAGTTGTAAGTGTACAGCTTTATAACAAAGTGTAATTTCTTTAGTGTTGTCACATGAAAAGATATAATAAAATATTTACAAAAATGTCAGGTGTGTACTCACTTTTGGGAGATACTGTATATGTCCACGCTCTTAAGAGTAAGCTTAATTTGCAAATAGGAAGTTGTCAATCTGCAAGATATAGTAGAGAATGGCCAGAGAGGGATCGCTTTGACACAGTTGGCCAGCTGAAAAATGTATTACAATATAGTTTAAGAACCTCCCTTTTTGTAAGAGTTTGCTATGAATGGGTTAATAGGTGGCTACACCTCTTTAGTATCTCATGTGTTGTATATAAAGAAGCTATTTAGGACCTAAAGATACATCTCCATACCCACTGCATAGTGCAGGTTAGTAATCAAAAAAGGCAGGGGTGCCTGAAATTACTGTATTTTTTATATAAGATATGCTCACTGTACTGAACCTCATTTTATTTTTTTATTTTTGTGTTTTGTTTGAGCACACACCTGGTTGCATGTATAGATGGTTGCTGGTGCTTTCCATCCTCCTAGACTTTGTGTGTTTTCCCACTGTGGACATACATCGCTGGATTTTTTTCAACTCATTTCATCCCCAGCCGTGTCTGTTTACCCCCATATTGGCACTATTTGTCTATATGTACTTCATACATAAGACACTAATAATTATGTATAAGTGCGCCTAAAATTTGTGTCTAAAGCAATCAGTCTCATTTCATCACTTACCAATCTATCTATAGTAAACTGAAACCTAACTATTGGTTATGGTGTGCCCCACATAATAATCACTTGATTTTCCTCATTGATTAAAGTAATTGTAAAGTCTTGTTTTTTTTCAAATAACAAACATGTTATATTAACTACTTCCCCACCCGCGTATTGTAATATGACGTCCACAGATGGGATCTCCCATCCTGGGTGGATGTCATATGACGGCCTGGGCTTCCCGGCCGCGCCGGCCGCATTGCTCGGGACCCGGTGCGTGTGCCCGGCGGCCGCGATGTCCGCCGGGCACCCGCGATTGCCCGTTAACCAGGCCGGACCGTGGATCTGTGTGTGTAAACACACAGATCCACGTCCTGTCAGTTGAGAGGAGACCAGTACAGCGGAACACTGATCGGTCTCCTCCCCTTGTACGTCCCCACCCCCTACAGTTAGAATCATTCCCTAGGAAACATATTTAACCCCTTGTGTTCCCCTAGTGGTTAACCCCTTCATTGCCTGTCACATTTACACAGTAATCAATGCAATTTGATAGCATTGATCGCTGTATAAATGTGAATGGTCCCAAAAATGTGTCAAAAGTGTCCGATGTGTCTGCCATAATGTCGCAGTCATGAAAAAAAATCACGATCGCCGCTATTACTAGTAAAAAAAATAAATAAATATTTTTTTTTTAGAAAATGCCATAAATCTATCCCGTATTTTGTACGCTATAACTTTTGCGCAAACCAATTAATATACGCTTATTGTGATTTTTTTTTACCAAAAATATGTAGAAGAATACTTATCGGCCGAAACTGAGGAAAAAATTTGTTTTTTTTTTTAAAAATTGGGATATTTATTATAGCAAAAAGTATAAAATATTGTGTTTTTTTCAAAATTGTCGCTCTTCTTTTGTTTATAGCGCAAAAAATAAAAACCGCAGAGGTGATCAAATACCACCAAAAGAAAGCTCTATTTGTGGGGAAAAAAGGACTTCAATTTTTTTGGGGTACAACGTCGCACGACCGCGCAATTGTCGTTTAAAATGCAACAGCGCTGAAAACTAAAAATTGGCCTGGGAAGGAAGGGGGTGAAAATGCCCTGTATTGAACCGGTTAACCTCCTCTGTGCAGTTGGTTTTGCACAGAACAGCTCAGATCCTCCTCTTCTCGGGTCCCTCTTTGACACTCCTGCCCCTCCCTCCTATCGAGTGCCCCCACAGTCAGCAGCTTCCTATGGGGACACCGGAGCTGAGTCACAGCTCTGTGTGTCCATTCAAACATGGAGTCCTGACCTGGCCCACCCCCTCTGATTGGCTGACTGACTTTGATTGACAGCCGCAAGAGCCAATGGCACCGCTGCTGTGTCTCAGCCAATCAGGAGGAGTATCCCAGACGGCTTAGACTTTTGTGAAGCGATGGGGCTCAGGTAAGTAATGGGGGGGGTGTTTGGTCTGACTTTGATAAATGTAGTTGACACCATCAGAGAACCCACCACATTCTCACCAAAAAATTAAATTGCAACCCAAAATAATTGAATGAATTGCACATTTCTAAGTCTGGCATCCACAAACTTTTGGAGCTTACAGTATATTTTTCAGTTGCATATTCAGTTAAAATGGTGCAAAAATACATAGGTGTACTGAGGATTTTTGTTGTGATTGTTCTTTTTTTTTATTTCTCTCTCCCTCTCTTTCAAAATCCTTGTCTTCTATTTATAACACTGAACAATCCATGAACATAGGGCAGGCACATTTACTTGTTACATAGATGTACTTAATTTGTAATTGTGAAGCTTAGTGACTCTATTTTAAAGTTTTTATCACAATGGAAGTCTAATGTCGAGCTTATAGAGATTTATTAATAATTTTAATGCAATACAATACAATATCATGGTGAGTTGTACTGTGAATTATTATATTTAAGCAGTCAGTTAGGATGCCAGTTGCAGCCAGAAAGCCTTCAGAGCACATGCAACATGGTATATGAATCATGGTGATAAAAATACAGCACATAAAGCAAATAAGAGTGTGAGAATACACTAAGGTTTGGCTTTAAATGTTTAAAATTTATGACAAATGTGCCCATTTCCGATATTCTTTCCCCTAAACGTCTTTCAGTGAGACTTTATACTTTAATAATAAAGACATCTCTCCAGTTCACAATAAACTAATCTGGGAATATATTTTAATATTTGCCCCATTGAAAATTAGATATTGAAGCAGACATAAATTTGTTTTGGATGGCTCCAAATTCCTCTTTCATAAAGCATGATCGCATATTATACTATCACAGCCATTCAACTAATAAACCAATCTGAATTCCTTAATACTATCACCTTATTCCCTTAAGATCCTGTGTGGCTTCTGCAACCTTCTATGGCCAAAACTCTTTGTATTGGCGATGGATATGATTAGATTTACTTTCCCTGTACTCATGCTCCTTTGGATTGTAATATGACTTTTCTTATTTGTCTGTTGCCTTCTAATAAGCAGTATAAGCATTGCTATAGTTTACTGTACATGGCAGGCTGACATTTGGTTTCAGCAGCATGTGCTAATGCTGGAGAAATCTACAATTACAGATCCTGTTCCTGTACAACCTCTCTAATAGTGAGATGGGTAAAAAAAATATATACTGTATGTAAACCTAATCACCTAAATTCCATATAGGTTTTGGGGTAAGCATACTAAAAAGGGTGAGGAAGAAAAATTTCCCAAGTAATTCTTCAATGAGGAACAGCCGAATTTATTAAAAAATATATAATTCTTTATTTAAAAAAATCCACACAAACACTGAAAGCTAGTAAAATTGTGTATATAGCAAACCTCCACCACATACAGTAAAAAAATGTTGTCTAAGGACACAGATGGCCACGACAAGCAGACATAAACTCCTCACTAATATCATGAATAACTAATCCTCATAAAGAAGTCTCAGTGAGGACATGGATGAATGTAGTCTCAGAGCAATTCGCTCAATATCTCAAGGATAGCACACCTTGAGTATTTATCCTTTCCACAGCTGAGTTAGATATATGATATTTAGGAGCAGTTCAAGATTTAACCACTGTAAGGCAAATTGAAAATTTAATGATGCGTTGATAGCAAAGGTAATGATGGGATTAGAGTACGGTTTCCTATAGGTGTAAATTGAGCAAAGATGGACACGACAGGAATATTCAGGGTTCACCCAGGTAGCAGGGTATACAGGGAATGTCCAGGTTGTCAGTTACAGATGGGGACGGGCTATTGGAACTCTAGGGGCAGGTGTGTGTGTATATGTATACACTTCCCAGCCAGGAAAAGGGAATCAATACAGCTCACCACTCTCCTGATATCCACCTCATCCACAGCATCAAGACAGTCAGACTGATAGTCCACCCGTTTCCGGGGAGGATGGGAACCACAGAGAATAGAGAAAAAACTCTGGCCATTACTCCACGTTACTCCTACGTCTAGTGACGTTATAGCTACATACAGGTATCACGATGCTGAGCACTATTACTCCCATCTCTTTTCAAAGCTCCTGGGGAATACGGAGGGGGGAGGTCCACTAGTAGGTGATCTGTGCCCTCATTGCAGGGAGCGTGATGGCGTCATGCTGACAGGTTGCACTCGTGACTCAAGATAGATGTCTGGTAAGTATTTTTAAATAGCCCATGCAAAGTACAATATATGGTGTCTCCACTGGTCATTGGTCTCCAAACAGGTCATATGTATGAATAAAGTATGAATAAACAAGGATGAAGATAGTAATAATGAAGGAAAAAATGAAAAATAATAATAATAAAAAATGTAATAAAAAAATGAAAAATAAATAATAAAAATAATAATAATAATGTCTAGAATTAATTGGAGCTGGAGGGGAGTGGATTTTTTCAATAAAGAATTATATATTTTTTGATAAAATCGGCTGTTCCTTGTTGAATAATTACTTGGGAAATTTTTCTTCCTCCCCCTTTTTTGTTTCTGGTTGATACAGGCAGGTAACTTAAGTTGAAAATTGACCCAGCAGGGTGTAGATTCATGCCACTGGTAGGGAGGGGGGGTTAGAGCTTGACTCCAAACCACCTGGTGTGATAATGATTGAAATGCCTGATTAACACATCTGCAAACAACCTTTAAAGAGAACAACTGCTGCCAAGATGATTAATGAGTTGGGCTACATAAGATCAAAGGGCCAGCTATCACTGAGGATGACCAAGGTCACATAGCTATGATTCATGGACGAATTCTGCCCCTAGAGGCCACTACAGCAGAACGAACAGAAAAATAATATATTAAGGACGGCCTTTTAACTATTTGGATACTAGATGGGCTGGCAATGGGGTTGTGTCTGGGCGCTGTATGAATAGAGTTTAAAAATGCTGCCCGGGAGGAAAAACCCTCTCTTGCAATTTTGAGCCCAGCTGAAGAGACAATATCTAGAGGACGACCTTGCGTAAAGTATCATAGATGTTCTTTTATTATATGCTCTGTACTATTTTCCTTTAGTGTTTTTATGCTAGCATTTCCTATCTTCTTGGGAAATAAATAAGATGTTTTATTAAGCAGTGTGTTTATTTTCATAGCTAACCTTATATCATTGTACTATCACCAGTAACATTATCAGAGATTTGATAGTCTAGCTAATTAAAGGTATAGACAAGTTAATACATATATGGAATAAATAGAGGGAATGCATAACCCACCACCTAATATTTATTTCAAATGGCACCCCAGAATGTGTGTGGAATTTATTTCTGCACAGAATCCAAACCCTAATGTATTTTTGTCTTGAGTCTCTATAAGCTAAGGAGTCGTCAACTAGTCCCAGAACTGAAAGCCTTCTCTACTGTGGACAAGATTTGTGCTGGTTCGTGAATTTTGAAGCCCTGCTTGAGTGGTCCTGAAAGTTCTATGAAATATTTCATCAGTAAGTGGACACGCAGATCTGAAGAGATTTTTGGCTGGTATATTTATATTTCTTAAAATTTATTGTATTGTTAATGCAAATTGTTTTAGGCCTGTGTAGCTGGTCAAGTGTGCCGGTGAGAGAGGGGCTGATCACCCTTGGTTATCTGATGTACCCTACAGATTTATAGGAATAAACCATACATCTTTGAGGGAAAAGTGGGAGAAATATAGAATATATATATATATATATATATATATATATATATATATTTTCATCTATGTGAGCGTGAAATAGCTTTCTGTTCCAATAGAAGTTCCATGTGGCCTAAGATCTGAGAGTGATAAAATCAGTGGTAAAAGGGAGATAGTAGGGCATTGATTAAGAGTGTGCTCCTCCTTGAAGGACTTAACTACAAGTCCATGTTAGCTTTTAAACAGCTGTGTCTCTGTGTGTCTGTAGCTGTTGGATAGACTGGTTAAACAACCTTCAGTGTGGACCTAATTAACACATCAATGGAGGTCATTATACATTTTCTTAGAAAAAAATGCCTGTGTTAATTTCAACACTGGCAGAAAACGCTTTAACCCACCAATTTAATGATTTATTGCAACAATGTAATATTCATAATGATGAGATAAAACATAAACCGGCATTGAAGAAAGGCAAGAAAGCAAGAATGGCCAGTGTTGTATGCATGTTGTTGAAAATGAAAGACATAGCTGAGAAAAAAGAATTAGAGTGGTATAAGGATAGAACAGAATTATTAGAAAAGATAGAATATGTGAATAAAGGTATTTCAGCTATATCTGCAAATGCAGATGCAAGTGTTTGTGAGTATGATGAACTGAGGGATGAGATTTAACAACTGGTCACTGAGAATGGTTCGTTGAAGCAGAGATTGGATGAGTTGGAGGAAACATGTATGTTGAGGGAGCAGTGTATCGCATCTTTAGAACAGAGAGAAGCTGGGAATGAAACTGCTATAGAAATACTTAAAAGAGAGTTACAAGAGTGTAAAACTCAGCTAGCCCAAAAAGATCATGTCATTCTATATTTGAAAGCACAGACAATGGATAAAGTGCACAGCCATTGTTGTGCTAACAAGGATATGCCTCCCTTTGTGACACAGGAGCAAGGGGACAGGATGCTGGTGGAACAGCAAACAATATATTTGGCTGACAATCCTGAAGCGTCCCCAAATCAGAGTTCTTCTCTCTTTACTCCTGCGTGAAAAAGTACTGGGCAAGGAATAGGAATTATAAGAAGGGAGGGTAGCACCCAATCCACAACACTCTCCACACAAGATCACACAAATCTGTGCCAGATTTTGGGGAAATTTGACACTTCACCCATTAGTCCCTCAAACAGGCTGGAAGCTGTGGTGACACAGTACATTTTAACCACTTCCATACCGGGCCTATTCCTGTCACTCCTCTCCTACATGTAAAAATCATAATTTTGAGCCAATGATGAGAGGGAGGGGCGTGACCGGATGAGAAGGTGAACGGAGGTGTGTGGGCTCTCTCCACCCTCCAGCTCCCTGCTGCTGCCCATGCTACTTATGGTGGTTTGATCCGTCATTGAACCCTCTACTGCCCTTGATTCTGGTGTCTTCCTCGCTATTCTGCTGGCTCTGCATTAAACCCTGTGGAAGCGTCCCTACCTGGCGGGTTCCGGCATGGAACGGGGAAACAAATGGTAGTATCTGGGATCGGTCGGCTCAGCTGGGAAGCCAGGCAGTGCTGATAGTGTATATCAGGTTCGAGTGGTCGCCTGGCAACACACTACGCTCTCGCGGGAGTTGGAGCTCCACGCGCCTTCTCAGGGAAGAGAAGCAATGGCGCACAGGCTGACCTACTCGGGGAACCGATAGAACGGAGGACGGAGCCCAGGACAACAGGGGGCTCGCTGGATGGCTTGACTGTGCTGAGGGCTGGCTGATATCGCTCCTGAGCAATGCCAAGGTAACAACCAGAACTGACCAGAACTGACTTTTTTTCTTGGTATTGCAAGTATAGTACTACGAGGAGTTATTGATTAACAAGAACTTACTGCTGAATGCTATTTTTTTTTTCTCAAGCTGTATTTTGATCTTTGAATAGTATTTCTGCTTATTGGGGAATAGTGAAATAGGGGAATTAACATTGGGCACCCCCCCGGCATAGCTTATTGGAACTATTGACAGTTATACTGAGATAAGAAAAAATGACCAAAAAAAGGGAGAGGAGCATTCTCAACACCCCCCTGAGAGCTCACTTGCGCAGGCCACTCGGGCAGCTAAGGAGAAGGGGAACCCTGCAGCGTCCGCATCAGCCGCGGCATCTAAGCTGGAGAAATTCGCCCATACTCCCTCGCATTCCTCAGCAAAGGGTGCTCAGCAATCCCAAGAGAAGATGGGAAGTACAGGGGATAAAAAGAGCTTAAGTAAAACTACATCAGTATTACCAACAACTACGAAAGCGGCAAATAAAAAAAGCCCTGAAAGGGACCCCCCCGGGAAAGGTGAGCGAAGTTAATTTTAATATCGAAGTACCCAGTGAGACCGAACCCACATTGAAAGAGGTTCTGAGTGTAGTTAACGCTTGCAGGGGATCACTGAGCGATTTATGCGACCAGATTAGAGGCCTTAAAGAAGAACTGTGTTCTATGAGTCAAGAATTACAGAAAACTGTGGAAAGAACTTCTAATTTGGAGGAGAGGTTAAGCCAAGTTGAGGATATCTTACATCCCATGAGGCAAGAATTTAGAGTGATGCAGATCCAGCTGGACTCTCATAAAAGCAAAATGGATGAAATGGAGAATCTTCTCCGCAGACAGAATGTGAGGGTACTAGGCCTCCCAGAAGGAAGCGAGGGGTCCTGTCCAGAAGTATTCCTGGAAAGGTGGCTTAGGGAGACTTTTGGGGCGGAGACTTTTTCTCATTTTTTTGCCATTGAGAGGGCTCATAGGGTGTCCACCAGGCTGAACTCCCCAGGCTCCCGACCTAGGCCATTGATTTTGAAGCTGTTTAGCTACAGGGATAAGATAGTATTGATGCAGAAAGCCAAGGAAAAGGGAGATATTTTTTACAAAGATATTGGAATTTCAATTTACCCGGATTATTCCCCTGATCTGCAAAAGAAAAGAGCAGGATTTGCTGAAGTTAAGCGCAGCTTGAGGAATATGAAAATATCTTATGTATTGCTTTATCCTGCGCGACTACGTATCGACGCTCCAGGAGGGACTCAATTTTTTGACTCTGCAGAAAGGGCCACAAAATGGATGGAAGAAAATAAAAAGAACTTGTAGGGTCGGAGTGATATCAGTTGATTGTTGGGTGTTTTTTTTTTTGCAGCAGGGACTGGAGGAGGGGGGAGGGTGTTTGTTGTGTTGGGGAAAAAAGGTTTATGAGAGTTTACAACAGGTGGAGGATGATTGTTTTGTGGGTTAAGTGCTACTGACGATTGGGGAGGGGGGGAGGGAGAGCACTGTGAGGGGGGTGGAAAATTCAAACAGGGGAAAGCTTTTTTCCTTTGTCCCTGGTTGGTTGTGGAAGAGGGGAAAAGAGTTGGGGAGTGAGTTGGTTGGGGGGCTTAAATGGGTCACAAGGAATGCTCCCAGGGTAGGCCAAGAAAGGCAGGGGGGAGGGGGGTGGAGGGACATAAGGGTAAAGAAACAGGTAAAATTTATTCAAAATTAAAAGGTTGCTATGCACTAGTATTAAATGCACAGAGGGTAAAGATAAAATCATCACAAAGTTTTTTTGTAATATCTATTCACATATTAAAATAGTAAAGGAAAATCTGGCAGGATCAAAAGGGATGGGAAATTTTGTATATGAGTTTGTAAATAAATATTTGGCACTGGTGGGTTTAACTAAGGGAGGTTTTAGTGTTCAATATCATAGGAGGCCCATGTCCCTGGCGGTTTTCTTTTTTTTTTCTTTTTTCTTTTCTTTATTTGTACATATGCTTACAATTTAAAGGAGGGTTAGAATGGTAGTAATAACTTCATGGAATATTCGGGGTATGGGAGACCCCATTAAAAGAGCCACCGTATTTTCAGAGCTGGAATTACAGGGTGCAGGCCTGGTGTGCTTACAGGAGACACACCTCACCAATGATTCAAAATCTTTAATTTGGAATAAAAAGTTCCAAGCACAATATCACTCAGTGCACACCTCCTACTCAAGAGGAGTGTGTATATTGGTTAAAAAGGGGATGGTGTTCTCCTGTAGGGATGTTAGGACCGATCCGCTGGGTTGCTATGTCTTTTTATACTGTACAATAGAGGGTAAACCTTTCGTCATAGCTAATGTGTATATTCCCCCTCCCTTCAAGATGGAGATTTTATTTTGCCTTTTAGAATATGTTGAGGACAAAGGTGATATCCCACTTATAGTGGTGGGTGACTTTAACATGGTACTTAATGGGAAAATAGACAGGTTCCCCCCAAGAGTAAGGGAGAATAGGGCAACTGAAAGACGGCTTATCCAGCTGTTCGAAGAGATTGGGTGGTGCGACCTCTGGAGGATCCGTAACCCGGAGGAGCGGCAGTACTCGTGCTACTCGGAGTCGCATCGCACTCTCTCTCGCATAGATATGGCAGTGGGAAATAGGGGGGCGCTTCCCCTTATAGGGAAAATAGAGTATAGGCCAAGAGGGGTATCGGACCATTCTCCTTTGACGCTGGCGATAAATATCTATAATAGATGTAATGAGAGAGTATGGGTATTAAACCCTATATGGCTGGAGATTATGGGAAAAAAAGAAGATATTTCGGAAAAAAATAAATGAATTTGTGGTAATTAACTCAGGCACGGCGTCGCAGGGGATGGTCTGGGACTCCCTCAAAGCGTTTCTGAGGGGTATTCTCCTACAGAATATAACATGGGTTAAGAGACAATCAAGAGAAAAAGGGGACCAAATTAGGAAAGAGGTGCTAGATCTAGAAAAAACAATATGTGGCGGACCCAAGTCCGGAAAAACAGCAGCTTTGGGTAGAAAAGCAGCAGGAGTATAGGATGGATATGCTTAAAAACGCCGAAAACAAGAGACTATTCCAGAGGCGGAGATACTTTGGGGAGGGTGAAAAAGTGGGTCGTATGTTGGCACTATTAGCTGATACTAATTCGCCCTCCTCAACGATCGCTGCGATTCGAACCCCCCGATTCTTTGAATATTATAGTAATCTATACAAATCGCAACAACAACTAGAAGTAAGAGAGATAGAGAACCTCTTAGAGGGTGTTAGCCTGCCACACCTCTCTGAAAGTGAAAGGGTCAGTTTGGACTCCCCCATAACTTTAGAGGAAGTACAGCAAGCAGTGTTGGATATGCCTAACCAGAAAGCTCCGGGTCCTGATGGCCTGCCTGTGGAAATCTATAAGTACTTTGGGGAGGCATTAATTCCAGAACTTTTGAAGACATTGAATTGAACGATTATGGATGGCATTCTGCCCGCTTCAATGACTGAAACCAACATAGTCTTGATAAAGAAGGAGGGGAAAGACCACCTTGAAGCAGCATCTTACAGACCCATTTCGCTACTATGCTCAGACATAAAAATATTGGCAAAAATAATGGCCACTAGGCTAAAGAAGTATATATTAGAGCTAGTGCACCCGGACCAGTCAGGGTTTATCCCAAATAGATCCACTAGTATTAACATCAGAAGGGCATACCTGAACCTCCAGGCTCCAGCAGGGACCAGGAGCTCGAGAGCAGTCCTCGCTTTGGATATTGCCAAGGCGTTCGATAGCCTGGAGTGGGAGTATCTCTGGTGGGTACTGGAGAAGTTCGGGTTTGGCCCGAAATTTATCAAGTGGGTGAAGACCTTGTATTTCCATCCAAAAGCTAGGTTAAAGATCAATAGTGAATATACGGAGTGGCTACCCCTTGAGAGAGGGACGAGGCAGGGGTGTCCACTTTCGCCCTTGTTGTTCGCGCTGGCGATGGAGCCATTAGCAGAGGTAATAAGACACTCGCCTGGAATTCAAGGATTTGGAGAGGGGAATGGGTCGGAAAAAGTGGCACTTTATGCTGATGACGTGCTGATTTTTCTTGGGGACATGGGACCTTCCTTTGAAAAGGCAATACAATTAGTGGAAAGATTTGGAAGATCGTCGGTCCTGGTGGTGAACTGGGAAAAATCAACATTGCTCCCACTAGATTCAACATGTAATAGTCAAAGGGGAAGTTTGCCGAGACTGAGGGTAGTGGAGAAGATGCGCTATTTAGGGATAGTTATCTCAACTGACCCGGCACAATATATAGGAGACAATCTAGTCCCTCTATTGGAAAAATTTAGAAGGAAAAGCACTATTTGGTGCCAACTCCCGCTATCCCTGGCAGGTAGAGTTAATTTGATCAAGATGGTTTGGATGCCACAATTATTATATGTACTTCACAACTCCCCAGTCTGGATTGGGAAGACCTGGTTTCAAAAAATAAACACCATATTTAGAGAATTAATATGGAAGAAGGGGCAGGCAAGGATCAAATTACAAACTCTTCAGCGCCCCGTTGGGGAAGGGGGACTGGCAGTACCACATCCCTATAGCTATTTCTTGGCGGCACAACTACAACATCTAGGAGGCTGTGAAAATCAGGGTCGATCGAACGCCAACGCAAAACTTATGATGCAGGACACCCCATACGTGTCCCTGGCAGAGGCACTAGAGGCTGGGATATTCCAGGAGGAATATAAACTGATCATTAAAGTCTGGCAGGCCATCAAGAGGATTATGGGGTATGGAGGCTATACTGAATTCTCGCCCATATGGGACAATAGGGGATTGAGGGAGTTGTTAACGCTGGAAAAAAATGGGATATGGGTCTGCCACGGAATAAGTAGATTAGTGCAGTTATTTGAAGGTAAAAATCTGAAACCCTTTATTGAGCTAAGGCGTGAATACGGGATTCCAAATAATACTTTTTACACTTATTTGCAGATCAGGCATGCACTTAACAGTCAATTTATTAACTGCCCATTAGAATGGTGCAATGCACCTCTCCTAAACAAACAAACAAATTATTAGAGCAAATTCTAGTAAGGGTCTGATAGCAATGGTAAATAGACAAATTTCTGAAAGACTGCTTGATCTGCAAACGACCTTGGATATCAGGGAAAGGTGGATAGGGGAGGTGGGGGAGATAACCGATAGTCAGTGGAAGAGAATTTTGAAGGCTAGCCCATTGGTGTCGGTCACCCCATCGCAACAGGTGTCACATCTTTTTCTGATACACAGGGCCTATTATACCCCTAAGAGATTGTTTAGGTTTGGCCGTAGACTGGATGACAAATGTCCTAGATGCCTGGATACTGGCGACCTAATACATATGGTATGGAGGTGTCCAAGGCTGGTAAGGTACTGGTCAGAGATAATTAGGATTATAGAGACTAGATTTAAAACCAAGTTGAAACAGGAGGCCAGGGTATGTATCCTTGGCCTGCTTGGGGAAAGCGTGGAGTGCAATAATAAGAAAATTACTATAGGAAGGTGCCTTTATCAAGCTAGGAAACTAATAGCACAATCCTGGCTATCCAGTATGCCTCCAACCATAGAAGACTGGCTTAGGACCGTGGATAAGCTAGTATGGACAGAAAAAACAGTCTATATTAGGAGAAGTAGCTATGACAAATTTACAAAAATCTGGAGCTCTTGGTTACAGTGGTCAGGTATAGCCCCTTGATCTGGACTCAACCTGTAATGTACCTAAGGAATTGGATTGACCGTCAATATAGTACAGTGACAAAGGAGAACCAGCGAATTAAGGATTAGTAGTCGATGTGATGTTAGCATAAGAGGATGTTCATGCAACCTTTTCACATAGCTTAGGGATAGGGGAGGGTGGGTGGGTGTGGGTTGGGGGGGGGGGGGGGGGGAAGGGGTATAGGAGGTTTAGAGTGTAAAATATTTTTATATAAATTGATTGGACTGGATAATCTCCATAAGCTGATGTGAAAATTATAATGTTTTCTATTTTCTTTTGTAACATGAAAAATCTAATAAAGAGTATTTAAACCTAAAAAAATCATATTTTTTTTGCTAGAAAATTACTCAGAACCCCCAAACATTATATATTTTTTTTAGCAGACACCCTAGGGAATACAATGGCGGTCATTGCAACTTTTTATCTTGCACAGTATTTGCGCAACAATTTTAAAAACATGTTTTTTTTGGAAAAAAAACAGTTTCATGATTTAAAAAAATAACAAAATAGCAAAGTTAGCCCAATTTTTTTATATAATGTGAAAGATAATGTTACCCCAAGTAAATAGATACCCAACATGTCATGCTTTAAAATTGCGCACACTCATGGAATGAAGCCAAACTTCAGTACTTAAAAATCCCCATAGGTGACGCTTTACATTTTTTTACAGGTTACATGTTCAGAGTTACAGAGGAGGTCTAGTGCTAGAATTGTTGCTCATGCTCTAACGCACGCGGCGATACCTCACGTGTGTGATTTGAACAGCGTTTACAAATGTGGGCGGGACTAATGTGTTCGTTCGCTTCTGAGCACGAACTACTGGGAACAGGGGCATTTGAATTTTTTTTTTTTTTATTTTTTTTTTTTATTTTTACTTTCTTTTACAACATTTTTTTTATCACTTTTATTCCTATTACAAAGAATGTAACATCCCTTGTAATAGGAATCATCCGTGACAGGTCCTCTTTATGGAGAGATGCGGGGTCAATAAGACCCCACATCTCTCCTCCAGGCTGGAAAGCATGAGATTGGAAAAAAAGTGAATACAGTGAATACTTTTCCATTTATAAAGCCACATACAATTGTCCTGATATGTCTCCTGATGACAGTAGTTTTCTGTGATCTATGACTAATAAGTGCACATTTGTTGATTACCATTAGGGATGAGCCGAACACCCCCTGTGCGAACAGGCAAAAAATTTGTTCGAACGCGCAAACACCGTTAAAGTCTATGGGACATAGACTACGGAACACCCTTTAAAAGTCTATAGGAGACATCAAAAGTGCTAATTTTAAAGGCTTATATGCAAGTTATTGTCATAAAAAGTGTTTGGGGACCTGGGTCCTGCCCCAAGGGACATGTATCAATGCAAAAAAAGTTTTAAAAACTGACATTTTTTCGGGAGCAGTGATTTTAATAATGCTTAAAGTGAAACAATAAAAGTGAAATATTCCTTTAAATTTCGTGCTTGGAGGGTGTCTATAGTATGCCTGTAAATTGGCGCATGTTTCCCGTGTTTAGAATAGTCCGAGAGCCAAATGACATTTCTAAAGGCAAAAAAAGTCATTTAAAAGTAATCACGGCTATAATGAATTGTCGGTCCCGGCAATACACATAAAAGTTCATTGATAAAAACGGCATGGGATTCCCCCACAGGGGAACCCCGAACCAAAATTTAAAAAAAAATGTGTGGGGGTCCCCCCAAATTCCATACCAGGCCCTTCAGGTCTGGTATGAATATTAAGGGGAACCTCGTGCCAAAATAAAAAAATGTGTGGGGGTCCCCCTCAAAATCCATACCAGACCCTTTTGGTCTGGTATGGATTTTAAGGGGAACCCCGTGCCAAAATAAAAAAAAATGGCGTGGAGCCCCCCAAAAATCCATACCAGACCCTTATCCGAGCACGCAACCTGGCAGGCCGCAGGAAAAGAGGGGGGAAAGAGAGAGCGCCCCCCCTCCTGACCCATACCGGGCCACATGCCCTCAACATGGAAAGGGTGCTTGCCCCCTGCCCGCAGACCCCCACAACCACCGGGCAAGGGTTGTGGGGATGAGGCCCTTGTCCCCATCAACATAGGGACAAGGTGCTTTGGGGGGCTACCCCAAAGCACCTTCCTCATGTTGAGAGCATGTGGCCTGGTACAGTTCAGGAGGGGGGGGCGCTCTCTCGCCCCCCTCTTTTCCTGCGGCCTGCCAGGTTGCGTGCTCGGATAAGGGTCTGGTATGGATTTTTGGGCGTACCCCACGCCATTTTTTTTTTTTTTTAATTTTGGCCCGTGGTTCCCCTTAAAATCCATACCAGACCCGAAGGGCCTGGTATGGAATTTGGGGGGACCCCCACACTTTTTTTTAAAAAATTTTGGTTCCCCCTGTGGGGGAATCCCATGCCGTTTTTATCAATGAACTTTTATGTGTATTGCCGGGACCGACAATTCATTATAGCCGCGAGAACTTTTAAATTACTTTTTTTCCTTTAGATATGTCATTTTGCTCTTGGACTGTTCTAAACACGGGAAACATGAGCCATTTTACAGGCATACTATAGACACCCCCCAGGTACGAAATTTAAAGGAATATTTCACTTTTATTGTTTCACTTTAAGCATTAATAAAATCACTGCTCCCGAAAAAACTGACGTTTTTAAAACTTTTTTTGCATTGATACATGTCCCCTGGGGCATGACCCAGGTCCCCAAACACTTTTTATGACAATAACTTGCATATAAGCCTTTAAAATTAGCACTTTTGATGTCTCCTATAGACTTTTAAAGGGTGTTCCGTGGCTTTCGAATTTGCTGCGAACACCCCAAATTGTTCGCTATTCGGCGAACAGGCGAACACCCGATGTTCGAGTGGAACAGCTCATCCCTAATTACCATACCAGAATTGCATTGAGGAATGCCACCTCATACCAGACCTTTATAAATATATTGGGGGATTGGGTTCCGGAGACAGATCAAGACAATAGGCACCACAAAAGAATTTCAGAGATAGTTAAAAGCAAAGGGAGAGTGAGATTTGCAGGCAGGTGTTACAGATGTGGAAATATAGGCCATTTAATGAAGGACTGTAACTTGCCTAGGAGGAGCACGGGTGATAAGAAGCCTTGGCATAAGAAAGAGCAGCAAAAACCTGGATCAGATAAGGTGGCAACGGAACCAAGCAAGGCACCTGATGCTACACTATATGGTCCTCTTTTGAGAGTGTTACATAGGATAGAAAAAGGATTTAAAGAAAACCAGGAGGAATATTAAATCCCCAGCCAATCCTTATTTTAAACAATAGGGATGTCAGGCCCCGGTGGTGTCCCTAGTATGTCATTTGGAGAGGGACAAAGGCGGCAGACCACATATCCAAGGGAAGGTAGGGGGCCATCTCACAAATATACTTTTGGATACAGGAGCAGCTGTCAGCTTAACAAATATTGAACTTCAAAAGGATCCTACTGGGAGACAAATTTTCCTTAGAGGATTCGGAGGATAGCTAGTATCTTTTGAGCAGTCAATACCTGTACCAATATAAATAAAGAGGTTATATGTGGAACACAGTTTGTTTCTTTCCCCACATGAGGGCACCATTTTGGGCTCCGACGTCATGGGGGCACATGGACTGATTCTTGTTCTATGTAATTGGATGCTGTGGAAAGGGACTAGATACAAAGGCAAGGTGCACATGGTCATGGACACCTGTGAGATTACATCAGTTAAAACCAATGAGATCCTTGACCCATAGGCACTGCTGAAAACAAAGGACCAAATATTGGCTAAATTCTTGTGGCAACATAACAAAGTGTGGGCAACGTCTAAAGTGCAATGTGGTAGAATTTCAAACATGATTGTTAAAATTGAGGGCCCTGATCAGCCACCTCAGCATCAGTACAAAATTCCGCCTGAATCTATCCCATACATAGAAAGCACAGTGAGGAATTTGTTGGCACAAAATGTAATTAAAGAGTACCAATCTAAAATGAATGCAGCCCTCTGGTCAGTAAAGAAGGAGGGGGAGAGGAGGCCCATTGTAGATTTTTGTGCGCTAAATAGATGCACCCCATCTATTACAAATGTAGTTGCTAAGATGCCAGACATGATGGCAGCACTGAAACCTTCAGCAAAGGTGTACTTGTCAATTGACATATCAAATGGCTATTTTTCAATTCCTGTACATGAGGATAGCCAATACAAACTTGCCTTTACACTTCAGGGGAAATGTATGTATTCTGTTGATTAGCCTAGGGGTTCAAATCCAGCTCTACATAGTTCCACATCTGTATGGTGGACATTCTGAAGACATTTTCTGAGCCAGAATGCATCATTCAGTATGTGGACAGCATCTTGCTTCAAACAGAGACAAAAGAGCAGCATTATGCTCTGCTGGAGGAGCGCCTGATACTAATTGAGAATGCAGGTCTGAAATTAAACCCCAAAAAGGCACAATTGATGAAGGATTCAGTATGTTTCTTGGGTGTGATAGTTTCACAGGGAGAAGGACTCCAGACCCAAACAAATGTGAAACTATCAGGAAATTACCAAGACCAAGCACTAGGACTGTGCTCAGACAATTCCTGGGGATTGTCGGTTTCCGCAGAGACTTCATTGAAGGCTTTGCGGAAAAGCCAAGGCCCCTATATGATTTTCTCAAAGGAGACAAGAAGGAAACAGAGCTTTTAGACTGGTTGGGAGCATGAGCAAGCTTTTACGAAGCTAAAGGTGAGTCTGATGCAGGCCCCGACCTTGAGCAATCTGAATGCCGATTTGCCCTTTGCATTACAAGTGTATGCCTCTGTAATAGCAATAACAGCAAGTTGCTGCAAGAGAGGCAGGGCAAATGGGTACCTGTTGGATACTGGTCCAGGGTACTAAACCCGGTAGAGAGGGGATTTGATGAATGTGTCAAAAACCTTTTGGCAGTGCACTGGGCGCTTCTTGCCACAGAGCATGTTGTGGGATTTGGCAAAATCGTTTCGCAGACACCCCATTCTCCGATTAAAATGCTTTTGGAATGTACCCTCAGTAGAGTATGCTTCCAAAGGGTAGCCAGATGGCTAGTGGATTTAACACCCAGAAACCTTACCTTGACCCACAATGCCACCTACACTCTCCCACAATTGATGCAATATGGTGGGGAACAGCATGACTGTGGAGAGGTACATCTGATCAGAACACAGGAGGTGTCCAGGTTAGCAACAGGTAATAAAGACCTTAAAATCTGGGTGGATGGATCAAGGTATAGGGATGGAGGAAGTTTTCACACAGGCTATGCCCTGTGGTGCCCCCAGTACAATGTGAAAATCATGACCAAATGCCCTCTAAGCTTTTCTGCCCAACAAGCTGAACTGGAGGCAGTGAGAGAGGCCATCACACATTTCAGTTCAGGTCCCATAATCATATTCTCTGACAGCGCTGAGAGCGGTGCTCAGAGATTTATGGGAAAGAGCAAGTGTGGAGCCTCAGAGAGTGGCTATCATTAAGGTGAAAGCTCACCAAAGAGGTGGTGAGGAGATCTATTGTTAAGAGAGACTTCAGTAGGACGAAGGTTTGTAAAAAAATGAAAATCACACGTTGACAGGCCACATGGGTGTACAGGGTACCTTGATATTTGTGCAAGCTAGATACTGGTGGAAGACATTGGGTAACAGTCTCACAAGTAGTGCAGGAATGTTTGATCTGTGCACAAATGAACCCTAGGCGAAAGGGACAGAAACCAGTATTAGCAAGGGTACCGGTAGCTGATGAACCCTGGGAGAACCTGCATATTGACTTTGTCAGTAGGGATGGGCGAACGGTTCAGCTCGAGCATAAATTTGGGCCGAACTTTCGTTGTTCGGACATTCGGCGAACATCTGATCAAACGGATCATTCGACCACTTGTTTGCCCCCCCGAACCGACCACAATTCAAAGCAGTGAAAGCTTCAGCCAATCAGGGCACAGAACAGTCTGAGTCATGATTGGACACTGTCATCATGACTTTATCCAATCATGGCTCATTCCCGCCCCACAGTATAAAAGTATTCTTTCAATGGCAGGCATTTCCAGTGTGATTTTGGCATGGAGAGAGATAGAACAGGGCTCTGTTCAGTGCTATTAGTTAGTGTGATATACTGTGCTATTTTGCTTCAATTTTCAGTGTAGAATATGAATTTGTTTAGAGTCAGTCTAGGGACAGTGTGAGTGTAGTGAGGAGGACCATAATTCAGCTTTGCATAGTGTGCAGCTAGAGTAGGGACAGCTCAGATAGTTTCAGTGTAGTGTAATGAGACCGTGTCAGTAATCTTGACATTAGTATATAGCTAGAGTAGGGACAGTTCAGATAGAATCAGTGTCTCAGGCACATCAAACGTGGCAAAAACACCAGCCATTTGGGTACCACATGCTTTCACCTCCAACCACTCAGCACGTTGTCAAGAGCACCTAAAAGCCACACAAAAGGGGCACAAATCTGTCCCTCCTCCTCTTTACCCACCTCAGTCTGCCCCTGCTATACTGAGTCATTACCTCTCAGCAGCCTCCACTGACAAGGATGATGGTATAGCACAGGTTGTCCCAGGTCCTAGCAACACATCTGCCAGCAGCACACCACCAGCTGTAGAATGTAGCCAGCAAATTTCTCTGCCCCATCTGCTGCAGTGGGAAAAAAAATACAGTCCCTGCCACCCACATGCCCAGCTTCTAAATACAAGCATGTCAAAGATGTTGGCTCTCCAACTTCTGCTTTTCAGCCTGGTGGATTCTGTCCCCTTCCGTGAATTTGCACAATGTGCTGTACCACAATGGCAGGTTCCCAGTCGCTACTACTTTTTACGTAGGGCCCTTCCATCTCTCTACCATCACGTGGAAGGGAAGGTTCTGGCATCATTGAGCAAGGCAGTCAGACATAAAATACACCTTACTGCTGACACGTGGTCCAGCAAGCATGGGCAGGGACGATATATTTAGTTCACAGCACACTGGGTAATGCTGCTTGTGACTCAAAAGGATGCAGGAAAGGGCTTGGTGCTGCAGCTTGTTGTGCCCCCATGTCTCCATACAGCTGGTGGTGATGATGCCAGACCTGTGAGCTCTACCCCCTCCTCCTCCGCCACCTCCATGCCTTCCTCTGTAGAATTGTCCTATGAACATCAGGTATCCCCTAAGCATTCAAAGGGCTATTCCATGAGTCAGGCTAAAAAGTGCCATGCAGTGCTTCAGCTGGTGTGTTTATGGGACAGGAACAACACCGGAGCAGAGATTCTTGCAGCTCTGCAGGGATAGGCCAAGAGTAGGGATGAGCCGAATACCCCCCGGTTTGGTTCACACCAGAACCTGCGAACGGACCGAAAATTTGCACGAACGTTAGAACCCCATTGACGTCTATGGGACTCGAACGTTCGAAATCAAAAGTGCTCATTTTAAAGGCTAATTTGCATGGTATTGTCCTAAAAAGGGTTTGGGGACCCGGGTCCTACCCCAGGGGACTTGTATCGATGCAAAAAAAACTTTTAAAAACGGCCGTTTTTTCGGGAGCAGTGATTTTAATGATGCTTAAAGTAAAAAAAAAAAAAAGTGAAATATTCCTTTAAATATCGTATCTGGGGTGTGTCTATAGTATGCCTGTAAAGTGGTGCGTGTTTCCCGTGTTTAGAACAGTCCCTGCACAAAATGTCATTTTTAAAGGAAAAAATCTCGTTTAAAACTGCTTGCGGGTTTAATGTAATGTCGGGTCCTGGCAATATGGATGAAAATCAGTGAGACAAACGGCATGGGTACCCCCCAGACCATTACCAGGCTCTTTGGGTCTTGTATGGATATTAAGGGGAACCCCGCACCCAAATTAAAATAAGGAAAGGTGTGGGGCCACCAGGCTCTATATACTCTGAACAGCAGTATACAGGCGGTGCAAACAAGACAGGGGCTGTAGGTTTGTTGTTAAGTAGAATCTGTTTGTAATTTTTAACGGGTACATTTTTAACGTGTTTAGCTCCAGCCAAAAAATCTTTTTTAAGCTTTTCGGAAAACATAGGGAAGGGTTATCACCCCTGTGACATTTGTTTTGCTGTCTTTCCTCCTCTTCAGAAGATTTCACCTCACTTTTTGTCCCAATGACAAATGTTTTTTGAAAATTTGGGTTTTTTTGTGGAACAAGGATTGGAAAGCATCAGTGGAAAGGAGAAATGTTTTTCCCATATTAACTCTTACAGGAGAGAATTTCCCTTCCTAGGGGTAGATTTCATCTCACTTCTTGTTGTCTCCTTCCGTTTGCAAGTAGGAGTCGTTTGTAAGTTAGATGTTTGAAAGTAGGGGCCTGCCCTATATACTCAGCAGAAATTTGGGCCTTAGGTGTTATTGTGGCCACAACACTGTAAGCCCTCACAGGGCCCTGCTGTGAAATATTAGATCAAGAATTGTAATTACATGCCCCTGTTGAACAAGGGCAGAAAAATTGGGCCTTTGGTGGTGGTGGTGCCACAACACTGTAAGTCCTCACTCGCTCTTGGTGGGTGCAGAAATGGGCCCTGCTGTGAAATATTAGATCAAGAATTGTAATTACATGCCCCTGTTGAACAGGGGCTGAAAAATTGGGCCTTAGGCACTGGTGCTGGTGCCACAACACTGCAACCTCTCACAGATACTCTAGTTGGAACGCAGAAATGAGCCCTGCTGCAAAGTATTGCATCAAAAATTGTAATTACATGCCCTTGTTAAACAGGGGCTGAAAAATTGGGCCTTAGGCACTGGTGCTGGTGCCACAACACTGCAACCCCTCACAGCTACTCTAGTTGTAACGCAGAAACGAGCTCTGCTGCAAAGTATTGCATCAAAAATTGTAATTACACGCCCCTGTTAAACAGGGGCTGAAAAATTGGGCCTCAGGCACTGGTGGTGGCGCCCAGAACCAAAAATGTTCTTATAAGCTATCAGCATGATGATTGAGGAGGAAGAGGATAATTACTCAGGGATAGTCACTCAGCATCAGCATAGGCAGTCTTTGAAGGGATCTGAGATTTCAAAAAAAATTATTCGGTTACATCAGCATCAGGTGCTTGGTAGCTGGTGGTGATCCAAGACTGATTCATTTTTATGAAGGTCAGTCGATCGACCGAGTCGGTGGACAGACGCACCCTGTGATCAGTTACAAAGCCTCCAGCAGCACTGAATGTGCGTTCTGAAAGAACACTGGATGCAGGACAGGCCAGTAGCTCAATTGCATACTGTGAAAGCTCTGGCCAGTGATCCATCCTCAAAACCTAGTAACCCAGAGGATTTTCGGTGGGAAAGGTGTCCAAGTCAGATCTTGCCCCTAGGTATTCCTGCACCATGTAAAACAGACGCTGGCGATGGTTGCTGGAACCGATCATACCTTGGGGCTGCGGACCAAAAAATTGGACCAAAAAATTGTCTGAACGCATCGGTCAGACAGCCACCTTCTCCACCGCTCCTTCTTTGACTGACCGAAGCCTCAGAAACACGTTGTCCAGAAACAGGAGTTTGTAACCTCCCAGTCTCTGGGAACGCGTTGCACAGACCTTTCTGCAAGGCCTCCCGAAGATGTTTCATCCTCTGCTCCCTCTGCGATGGCAAGATAAGGTCCGCAACCTTACCCTTGTAACGTGGATTAAGGAGGGTTGCCAGCCAGTATTGGTCCTTCTCCTTGATACCACGAATACGAGGATCCTTACGCAGGCTTTGCAGGATCAGGGAGGCCATGCAGCATAGGTTTGCTGAGGCATTCGGTCCGGAGTCCTCTGGGTCACTAAGGACGACATGGTCCGCAGCCACCTCCTCCCAGCCACGTACAAGTCCATGTGTTTCTTGGGACTGATCCCTTAAAGACTGCTGCTGATGCTGAGTGCCAGGCTCCACCTCCATACTGACACAATCTTTCTCCTCCTCCTCCTCCTCCTCTTCCTGTGTGATCGGCGGGCACGCAGGAACACTGTCTGGATAAAGGGGGCCTTGAGAGCTAAGGAAGTCCTCCTCTTCCTGCCTCTGTTCTGCCTCAAGTGCCCCGTCCATTATTCCACGCAGCGTGTGCTCCAACAGGTGGACAAGGGGGACAGTGTCACTGATGCATGCACTGTCACTGCTCACCATCCTCGTGGCCTCCTCAAATGGTGACAGGACAGTGCATGCATCCCTGATCATGGCCCACTGGCGTGGGGAAAAAAAACAAGCTCCCCTGACCCTGTCCTGGTGCCATAGTCACACAGGTACTCATTGATGGCCCTCTGCTGCGTGTGCAGCCACTGCAGCATGGCCAACGTTGAGTTCCACCTGGTGGGCATGTCACAGATTAGGCGGTTCTTGGGCAGGTTAAACACCTTTTGGAGGTCCGTCAGCTGAGCACTGGCATTATATGACCGGCGGAAATGCACACAGACTTTCCTTGCCTGCCTCAGGACATCCTGTAAGCCCGGGTACCTGCCCAAGAACCGCTGCACCACCAAGTTAAGGACGTGAGCCAAACAGGGCATATGGGTCATTTGTCCCTGTCGGAGGGCAGAGAGGAGGTTGGTGCCATTGTCACAAACCACCATTCCTGCCTTAAGTTAGCGTGGCATCAACCACCTCTGAACCTGCCCCTGCAGAGCTGACAGAACCTCTGCCCCAGTGTGGCTCCTGTCCCCCAAGCACACCAGCTCAAGCACCGCATGGCATCTTTTGGCCTGCGTACTTGCGTAGCCCCTTGAACGGCTACGGAGCACCGCTGGTTCCGAGGACAAAGCACAAGAAGAGGCCATGGAGGAAGAAGAAGAGGAGGGGGTGGAGGAGAGAGGTGTGTCACAATCATTAGCATTTTGGAGGCATGGTGGTGGAACAACCTCCAACACTACTGCACCTTGTCCTTCCCAGCTGCCAGCAGAGTCACCCAATGCGCCGTGAAACTTAGGTAATGTCCCTGTCCATGCCTGCTGGACCATGAGTCAGCGGTAATATGTACCTTACCGCTGACCGCCCTGTCCAGCGAGGCATGGACATTGCCTTCCACATGCCGGTAGAGAGCCGGAATCGCTTTCCGTGAGAAAAAGTGGCATTTGGGTACCTGCCACTGAGGAACCGCACATTCCACAAACTCATGGAAGGGGGCAGAGTCTACCAACTGAAAAGGCAGCAGTTGAAGTGCTAGCAATTTTGCCAAGCTAGCATTCAACCGCTGGGCATGTGGATGGCTGGGAGCAAACTTCTTTCGGCGGTGCAGCAGCTGGGGCAGGGAAATTTGCCTGGTACAATCTGACGTCGATGTACCAAAAGCAGATTGCCCACAAGTACTTGGCTGTGACACACCTAATTCTACACCTTCATTCCTCTCAGTGCAGGTCTCAGGGAGGACTGAAGGTATAGTGGGGTTGGAGATCTCAGCTGATGAGGAGCAAGGAGAGGTCCTCTTTGTTCTTTGGTGTGGGTCTTTTAGATACGCTTGCCAACGAACTGCATGGCAGGTCAACATATGTCTGATCAAGCATGTGGTACCCAAGCAGGAGATGTTTTGGCCACGCGAGATACGCTTGAGACATATGTTGCAAATAGCAGCGGTGCAATCTGATGCACTCGTCTCAAAAAAGGCCCACACCAAAGAACTTTTTGAATAACGCGCAGAGACTGCAGCGCCCTGCACATGTGGAGCTTTGGGGTGTGATGCAGTCAAGGTGCTGCCCTTAGGCTGGCCCCTGGAGGGCATCCTGCCTCGTTGGTGATGTGCCGCCTCCTCCTCTCTCCTATCAGGCACCCACGTTGAGTCAGTGACCTCATCATTCCCTCCCTCCTCATCACTGGAGCAAACCTGGCAGTATGCTGCAGCAGGGGGAGCATGACTGCCAGATTGCTGTCCTTCTTGGGCACCCCCTCTGTCCGTGCTCACGTTACTGCCTTCATCGAGCTCAGTATCATCATCAGAGCCTTCCAAACGCTGGGCATCCTCCTGGAGCATGTACCCAACACTGTGGTCAAACAGTTCGAGGGACTCCTCAGGAGGACATGGTGGGGCTAGGGAAGGAGTCACTGATGACATTGAGCCAAGGGAAGAGGCCGCTGCTTTGCAAGACAAAGTACCCTGGGCATGGGTGAGAGAGGATGAGGAGGATGAGGACGGGTTGATCATCCACTTGACCAAGTCTTCCGCATGTTGCGGCTCAACACGGCCAGCTGCCGAAAAAAAGGCCAAGCTTGTCCCACGGCCACGTGCTGATGAGGATGCACCATCTCCACGACCAGCACTAGACACAGAGCCTGCCTGCCCTCTCTTATTGGCTTGTGACTGTCTGCCTTTCCTTCTTGGCCTTCCAGACATACTAATGGCCTGTAGCTGCACTAAGCTGGGATATATATATATATATATATATATATATATATATATATATATATGTACTGATACTGCAGCTAGCAAAATCAACTGCCTGCCTGTAGTATGAGAACACCACCAACCTTCTACAGGTAGCTTTAGCTGAACACTGTGCAGAGCTCGCAAAAAACTAACTTGTAGCTTTTTTTAGCTGCCTGCGGTAGTGATAGGATCAGGAAAACACCCCCAACCTTCTACAGGTAGCTTTAGCTGAACACTGTGCAGAGCTCCCAAAAAAATAACTTGTAGGTTTAGCTGAACACTGTGAGGAGGACGCACCACACTAACTTGTAGTTTTAGCTGAACACTGTGAGCAGGACGCACCACACTAACTTGTAGGTTTAGCTGAACATTGTGAGGTGGACGCACCGCACTAACTTGTAGTTTTAGCTGAACACTGTGAGCAGGATGCACCGCACTAACTTGTAGGTTTAGCTGAACATTGTGAGGTGGACGCACTGCACTAACTTGTAGTTTTAGCTGAACACTGTGAGGTGGACGCACCACACTAACTTGTAGTTTTAGCTGAACACTGTGAGCAGGACGCACAGCACTAACTTGTAGTTTTAGCTGAACACTGTGCAGAGGTCTCACTACACTAACTTGTAGGTTTAGCTGAACACTGTGAGCAGGACGCACAGCACTAACTTGTAGTTTTAGCTGAACACTGTGAGCAGGACGCACCGCACTAACTTCTAGGTTTAGCTGAACACTGTGAGGTGGATGTACCCAACTAACTTGTAGTTTTAGCTGAACACTGTGAGCAGGACGCATTGCACTAACTGTAAATAGTCTAGCTGCCTGACTGTGGTACTAATAGGATCAAAAGAACACCAGCAATTTTCTTCAGGTAGCTGTAAATACTGTAACAAGACAAGCCTGCCTGTCAGTAAGAAGATAACAGGAACGGATCTAGCTGAACACTGTGAGCAGGACGCACCGCACTAACTTGTAGGTTTAGCTGAACACTGTGAGGTGGATGCACCACACTAACTTGTAGTTTTAGCTGAACACTGTGAGCAGGACGCACTGCACTAACTGTAAATATTCTAGCTGCCTGACTGTGGTACTAATAGGATCAAAAGAACACCAGCAATTTTCTTCAGGTAGCTGTAAATACTGTAACAAGACAAGCCTGCCTGTCAGTAAGGAGATAACAGGAACGGATCTAGCTGAACACTGTGAGCAGGACACACTGCACTAACTTGTAGCTTTAGATGAACACTGTGCAGAGGTCTCACTATGCTAACTTGTAGGTTTAGCTGAACACTGTGAGGAGGACGCACAGCACTAACTTGTAGTTTTAGCTGAACACTGTGAGCAGGACGCACTGCACTAACTTCTAGGTTTAGCTGAACACTGTGAGGTGGACGCACCGCACTAACTTGTAGTTTTAGCTGAACTCTGTGAGCAGGACGCACCGCACTAACTTGTAGGTTTAGCTGAACACTGTGAGGTGGACGCACCACACTAACTTGTAGGTTTAGCTGAACACTGTGAGCAGGACGCACCCCACTAACTTGTAGGTTTAGCTGAACACTGTGAGCAGGACGCACCCCACTAACTTGTAGTTTTAGCTGAACACTGTGAGCAGGACGCACTGCACTAACTGTAAATAGTCTAGCTGCCTGACTGTGGTACTAATAGGATCAAAAGAACACCAGCAATTTTCTTCAGGTAGCTGTAAATACTGTAACAAGACAAGCCTGCCTGTCAGTAAGAAGATAACAGGAACGGATCTAGCTGAACACTGTGAGCAGGACGCACTGCACTAACTTGTAGCTTTAGATGAACACTGTGCAGAGGTCTCACTACGCTAACTTGTAGGTTTAGCTGAACACTGTGAGGAGGACGCACAGCACTAACTTGTAGTTTTAGCTGAACACTGTGAGCAGGACTCACCGCACTAACTTCTAGGTTTAGCTGAACACTGTGAGGTGGACGTACCCCACTAACTTGTAGTTTTAGCTGAACACTGTGAGCAGGACGCACCGCACTAACTGTAAATAGTCTAGCTGCCTGACTGTGGTACTAATAGGATCAAAAGAACACCAGCAATTTTCTTCAGGTAGCTGTAAATATTGTAACAAGACAAGCCTTCATGTCAGTAAGAAGATAACAGGAACGGATCTAGCTGAACACTGTGAGCAGGACGCACCGCACTAACTTGTAGGTTTAGCTGAACACTGTGAGGTGAATGCACCACACTAACTTGTAGTTTTAGCTGAACACTGTGAGCAGGACGCACTGCACTAACTATAAATAGTCTAGCTGCCTGACCGTGGTACTAATAGGATCAAAAGAACACCAGCAATTTTCTTCAGGTAGCTGTAAATACTGTAACAAGACAAGCCTGCCTGTCAGTAAGAAGATAACAGGAACGGATCTAGCTGAACACTGTGAGCAGGACGCACTGCACTAACTTGTAGCTGTAGATGAACACTGTGCAGAGGTCTCACTACGCTAACTTGTAGGTTTAGCTGAACACTGTGAGGAGGACGCACAGCACTAACTTGTAGTTTTAGCTGAACACTGTGAGCAGGACGCACTGCACTAATTTCTAGGTTTAGCTGAACACTGTGAGCAGGACGCACCGCACTAACTTCTAGGTTTAGCTGAACACTGTGAGCAGGACGCACCGCACTAACTTGTAGTTTTAGCTGAACACTGTGAGCAGGACGCACCGCACTAACTTGTAGGTTTAGCTGAACACTGTGAGGTGGACGCACCACACTAACTTGTAGGTTTAGCTGAACACTGTGAGCAGGACGCACCCCACTAACTTGTAGTTTTAGCTGAACACTGTGAGCAGGACGTACCCCACTAACTTGTAGTTTTAGCTGAACACTGTGAGCAGGATGCACTGCACTAACTGTAAATAGTCTAGCTGCCTGACTTTGGTACTAATAGGATCAAAAGAACACCAGCAATTTTCTTCAGGTAGCTGTAAATACTGTAACAAGACAAGCCTGCCTGTCAGTAAGAAGATAACAGGAACGGATCTAGCTAAACTGAATATAGTGTATATATATATATGCAACACCTGGGATGCATATATATACACAATACACTGTAAGTGCAGCTAACTGACTGACTGTTCTGCCTAATCTATCTAACTCAAATCAAATGACACTGTCTGTCTCTCTCTCTCTCTATCTATGAACGCCGGAACGCACACTACACAGGGCCGCCGTGTAGGCGGCCTTATATGGTGTGGGGCGTGTGCTAAATCCCCTGAGCCATAATTGGCCAAAGCCTCCTTGAAAAGTCTGTAGCCATTTCAGTCATACACAGCCAGTCCTCGGTTGGTTGAAATTCAGGGGGAATTCCACCTGCCCGTAAACCGCCTGATTTGTGACATGCCCACCAGGTGGGACTCGATTTTGTCCATGCTGCAGCGGCTATACATGTAGCAGAGGGCCGTCAATGAGTATCTGTGTGAATACGGCATAACGACAGGCTCAGGCACCTCAGATTATTTTCCCCACACCAATGGCTGGTCATTAAGGATGCATGCACTGTATTGTCACCATTTGAGGAGGCCACAAGGATGGTGAGCCATGACAGTACAGAACACACAGGAGGAGAGAGGGGAGGAGGATAAGAAGGAGGATTCTGGCACTTTCATAGGCTTCAAAGAAGAGGAAGACATGCATCAATCAGTAAGTGACGGCTTTCCAACCCCAGGACCCTTGGGAGTAGTACATGGCTGGGAGGAGAAAGTTCCAGATACAGTCATCCTGAGTGACCCCGAGGAGTCTGCTTCTTAAGCCTCTGCAAATTTGAGGCGCATTGGCAACCTCATGCTTCAAAGCCTGCAAAAGGACCCAAGAATATGTGACATAAAGGTGAAGGATGATTTCTGGTTGGCAACCCTCCTTGACCACCGTTATAAGGGGAAGAATTCAGAGCTCAGAACTCATTCCATTCTCAGAGATTGCAGAAGATAAAATCTCTTGAGGACATGTTAAAGAGGATTTTATTGAACATTTTTCCTGTTTCCAGTAGGGAAAACGTAGTTTTGAGTCTTCTGTTGGTCAAGAGAGGAGCATTGGAGAAGGCGTCCCCCTAAGTGAGGCATTTCGGAATTTTTTTAGTTCTCACCGCCCAGGGCTGTCAGCTTCCACATCCCATCAGCAGCATCTGCATCACATGGTGGTTGATCACCTCGGGGCCAAAACAGAGATAGAGAGCTTTCCAGCTGACGATCCGCTGATTTACTGGGTCATGAGAATAGATCACTGGCCAGAACTTGCCCGGTATGCTATTGAGTTGTTGGGCTGCCCTGTATCCAGCGTGCTTTCAGAACGGGCATTCAGTGCTGCAGGAGGTTTCATTATTGATCGTAGAGAGCGCCTGTCCACAGACTCTGTGGATTGTTTGACTTTTATAAAAATGAATCAGTGGAATCTCTGAATGATTTCAAGGCTGCCTAGCTTTGAGAGTGTTCAATCATTTCATCTGGAAGAATGCTTTTGGTATAGGTTTCATGGACACAATAACACCCAAAAAAATATTTTTCAGCACCTGTTAGACAGGTGCATATTATTGCAATTTTTCACAGCAAGGCCAATAATTGCTTTAATCAAAAGTACCTCTATAGGGTTACAGTGGGCCGGCGCCACCGACACCCAAAGACCAATTTTTCTGCACCTGTTTGACAGGTGCATATCATTGCAATTTTTTACAGCAAGGCCAATTCTTGCTTTCATCAAGAGTACCTCTATAGGGTTACGGTGGGAAGACATCCCAAAGACCAATTTTTCTGCACCGTTACTTCTATCCAAAGTCAAAGTGACACCAGAATGTATCCAAAGAATCCCTAATCTTGTTCCTAATGCACTACATTGTGGCATCATAAGACACACTGGCTCCCCAGCTGTTGCTAGGTAAAATTAAGACAGCTTGCAGGGAAAATGTCATTTTTTTTGGCTTTATAAATGCAATTATTTCTGCAGCAGATTTTAGACATGGTACAGATCTGCCACTTTACAGGTAGACTAAGGGGACCCCCCAGGCACTATATTGGAAGGAATTTTTCATTTTTATGCTTTCATTTAAAAATTATGTTTTTCACAAACTTTTTTTATTGATGCATGTCTCCCAGAGCAAGACCCAGACCCCTATAACCATTGTATGCCCAATTACTTGCATATAAGCCTTCAAAATGGGCACTTTTGATTTTTGATGTTTGGGTCCCATTGACTTTAATGGGGTTCGTTATTCGGGTCCGGACTTTCATGGTGTTTCAAAGTTCTGGTGTGAACCGAACAGGGGTCCATTTGGCCCATCCCTATTTGTCAGTCCATTACCAAGTGCCCCTGGAGGATATAGATATCTGCTGGTAGTTGTGGATGTCTTTTCAAAGTGGGTGGAGGCTTTACCCCTGAGAAAGGACTCTGCTACTGCCACAGCTAGAGCTTTGTGGACTGAAGTATTTTCAAGATGGGGGTTCCCCAAAGTCCTGGAATCAGATAGGGGGACTCACTTTACCGGCAGGGTCATGAAAAATATTTGTGAGCTGCTGGGAGTAGAACAGAGATTCCATATACCATACCATCCACAGTCTGCGGGGATGGTTGAGAGAGTGGATCGAACTCTGAAAGAGAGGCTTAAGAAGATGGTATTGAAATCAGGAAAGAACTGGCTGATCCATTTGTCTTCAATCCTGATGACCGTACGAGGGTCTGCAGCGAAAGGTACATCATTAACCCCATATCAGCTAATGATGGGGAGAATGATGAACCTCAGCCATCCAGCAGACCCAATACTTAGTACTCCCCTGAGAGAGAGTGCTGAAAGGGACACATTTCTGGTCCAGCTGCAAGAACAGGTACAGGGGTATTTGCAATTTACTGCAAATAACATGGCACCTAAAGAGAAGGAGCAGCCTGAAATGCCTCCCATTAGCTTGAAGATTGGAGACAGGGTTATGGTGAAGAACTTTGTTTCCAAGTCTTCATGGGATGCAAACTGGACCGGACCTTTCACAGTCACTTAGTGATCATGTGGTCAAAGCGAAGCAGCCCATGGACAATAATGCCGCATACACACGATCGGATTTTCCGACAACAAATGTTCAATGGGAGCTTGTTGTCGGAAATTCGGACCGTGTGTAGGCTCCATCGGTCCTTTCCGATAAACAAAATTTGAGATCTGGATCTCAATTTTTCCAACAACAAAATCCATTCTCGTAAATTCCGATCATGTGTACACAATTTCGACGCACAAAGTTCCACGCATGCTCTGAATCAATTACGAGATGGAATTGCTTGGTCTGGTAAAACTAGCGTTCGTAGTGGAGACAGCACATTCGTCATGCTGCAAATTTTTAAATCTTTTAATGCAGCGCATTCTCTTCTTCTTTATAGTGCTAGAATAATGAAGTTGTTTTGCTGCTGATATTCACACGGAGTTCTGAAAAAATTATTTCTTTATTATTTCTCGTGATCTCCTGAATAATATTAGTTTTTTTTTTTGTCAGATCTCCATAATAATGTATTTATTTTTATAGTGATTTTTTTTATCAAGATCTCATGTTTTATTTTTTTATTTTTTATTATCTTGTATTTTTTAACCTCAAGGAGGTTGGTGCCCCTTGTTAATTTGACATTGTATTTTTGAAATGTACCTGCCTACTCACAAGCAAAGTTTCCTTTTTGAAGTAAAACACATAGTTAAGTATGTTAAAAAAATAAATAGCCATTTATTATGGGTCATAACAAAATAAAGCGGAAAGCAACGCTGGATAAACTGGTGAAATTTGCAAAACCTTTGTACCCCAGGGGACACATCAAAACTATTTTACAGGCAAAATTGGTGGCCTGAGGAGTCCATATAATAGTGAGCCCAATCCAGTCTAGGAGTCCAATAGATCAGGAACAGCAGCAGATGACATATATGTCCCCAGGCTGTGCATCTTTTCCAAGACCAGACTGAACCCAGGCCATCACACTCTTGTCTTCCTTAGACGCTTCCTTCCAGGCTGTGGCTCTGCTGTTGGAGTTGTGGCAGGAAGTGGAGGAGGATGATGGTCGACCTCCTGGCTGCTACTTATCCCCGCCACCTCCTGGCTAAGGCTTTCCTGTGTATGAAAAAGGGATATAGTTTTAGTTTTTTGTTCATCAATCACACATAATTTGGAGCTCATGACTGTTATAAAAGACTATCATTCTGAGGCCAGCATTTTTCATTCTTGTCCCAATTCTTTTTGGCCACTACTGTCTATTGATATGTAAACCACTTTGTTAAATCAGCAATTAGTGATCAATAATAACATCTAGTTAACATCATTAATTTTACGACAAGAAATATTTTGAACAATGCTCTACCTGACTCAAGCTGGGCTCCTCCACATCTTCCTGGGTGGAAGGCCCAGGTTGGACATCGGAAGCCTCAGCTGAGGTGGAAGGAAGCCTTGAAAGAAGAATGCAGAGTGCTGGCCTGGGTTCATTCTGGTCTGACAGAAAATGCAGTCTGTCATAGTATCACAGTCTGGGTACATAAACGCCATCTGCTGCTCCTGATTTCTGGGAATTCTGGACCTTCTTTCATTCCCTAAGATAAGTACTCCTCATGCCACCAATTTTGGCCTTCAAATAGGTGATGTCTGCCGTGGGGATCATCGGTTTCACAAATTCAAGCAGTTTCTCCAGTGCTGCCTTACTCTTTCTTAGCTTAGTAAAAAACGGGTGGTTCACCTGCCACAGACAGGGCAGCTCCTTGAACATGGCAATGAATATTGCTAGAAATTCCCTATCATTGAATGGAGCCATTTTTTCTGCAAGACACAACACAAGACAAATCCTCAGGCTAAACTCTTCTAATCTTGTCCCAATATAGGCCTTAATCTATAAGCAGTATAGGCCACTGATGCACCAAGTTCAAATTGTACCTTCGTTATTACGTTCGGAGCTTCCGTTACTCCTTCCTCCGCTCACAGATCGTACGTATGACACACGCATGTTACGCTTTATATACACTGCGCATGCATGAAACTCTGCCCACCACTGACGTTCTTTCTAGTCTATTCCCCGCCTCTTGTCTTTTGGCGCAGTGAGAGAGCACATGGCAGAGACAGAGCAAGTGCATGCAGATAGCAGTAGCAATGACGAAAGGCCGGAGCCATGAACGTCCCGATCATGGAGGAGATTTAAGGCCTCAAATATGTCGTTTATAGAGATGGTGGAGATGGTGGACATCTTGAAGAGGGCCGACTATGATGAGAAGCATGGACCTTACCCAAACCCAAATGTGAGAAAGGCCAAGATCATGACTTGTGAAAAGTCTGCACAGGAATTTTGGGGTACGACGATCCAAAGATCAATTGAGGAAACGCTGGTCAGACCTGAAATTGAGGGAGCACGAACAGTACAGAAAGATGAAGAGAGTTCTTCAAAAAAGTAAGTAGTTGTGTGTTCCTATTATTATTACTTTAGTGCTGCTTCATGTGCTTTTCTTTAATGTTGTACAGTTTAAAATGACAACTTTCAGGTTCGTGGGCACAGTAATAGTTTGTAGTAAACATCGTTCATTCACCCACTAATACGATGCTTTTGGCAGATGCAGGTTAACTACATTTGGTCATGCCTATTTGTATTCAAAGAAGTTTAGTACATTGTTGTCTAGATGGGTTTGTAACTAGAATGAAATGCAAACTTGATTCAGTGTAAGGAGAGGACACTCAGCATCTGTTTACACATCTGGACGCAGGAACACTAGTGTGGGATACCAGAACACCCTTTTTAGAGTGTCCCACACAGGTGCTCCAGTAGATACTAGGGGTGTCTCCATGTGTGAAAATTGAACAAAAAAGGTAAGTATTCCAGCTTTATAAAGGGAAAAAAATAATGTCTTCAGCTTGGAACTCTGCCAAAAAAGACAATTGTACGACACTTCCAAGCAATGTTTCATATTACTATTTCTCACCTCAAACATCTGTGTGCTAAGTATACCTTTTTTTTATTCACATAGGGGAGAAAAGACTCGGGACATCTGAGGACACCAGGGACCCCCACCTCCTAAAGAAAAGGAAATCCCCACACCACAACCAAAAGATGTGGAGGAAGGAGAGATTTATGAAGTGGGCAAAATAGTGACCACAACAGGTGAGACCACAGCTTCAGGTAATAGATCGATGCCTACATATTTATAATACATGGTGTGTTTTTTTAGGTGATGTGGATGTTTTGGAAGAAGAATCTCATTTCACAAGTGCAAGTGCACACGTCCTCATCGGGGAGATCATGGTGTGCAATTGTGATTTGCAGAAGATCAAGGAAGACATCAATGATGTGGAAAAAAGACTCAAAAACATCATTGATGTTTTAGGCAGAATCTAAAACACGCCAAAATTCTTCTATTTTGTTTGCATTTTTATTATTTTCACACATTTCAAATATTTTTTAGAAAGCCAAATTTTGAAGATGCACACAGTGGGGGTCATTTACTATATCGCTATGGCGTTAATTCGCGCAAATTGCCGCGAATTAGCGCTAATTCGCGGCAATTTAGCGCGAATTAGTGCTAATAGCACTAATTTGCGCTAAAACGGTATTCACTATAGCGCTGGTGAGAAAATTCTCCCAAAATGTAATTTACTATAGCTCCCTGAATCTAAATAGTGCCCAAACCCTTACTCTGCTAAAACCTAGAGAATTGCACATGGAAATAATGTTTAGAACATGATATAATTGTCTAAATGGTACTGAAATATGCGGTATATTATTTAAAGATTATCTGCTTTTAAACTGTGTGAAAAAGTGATTTCTACACTGAAATATCTTTAAAAGTCTGAAAAGTGAAAAATTCCCCTTTTTGGACAACTAGGTGCCAACACAACTGAGCATGCTCAGACCTGAAAATAACTCTCATTTTATCTCCAGTGTCTTTTTTACCTGGAGCTATAGTAAATACCAAAATGAGAGCTAATTAGAGAACATTTTTTGGAAGTTAAAATCTGCTCTAATTTAGTCCAAATGAAGTTTCAGTCACTGATTCTAATGGAACAATTCTAACTTTCACAAAAAAAACTTTTAATGTTGAGATGAAATGTATCTTTCTGTGAAATAAATTTTCCTTTGCAACATTGTTGCTTCTACTTAAAATATTTTGATTTTAAGAATGCTACAATGTGGAATGTTTTGATAAAATATATTTTTCTCTGTCACTTTCACTTGTTACTCTTCCTCTCACAACAATCTTGAATCACATTTTTTTGTGCTTTTTATTATTTCCAAATATTCATAATTTGAGCCCAAAAAATGTGATATGTGTACCAACATCAGAAATCAAAATGTAATTCCCAAAAATTTGAGGGTAATATTCTACTCTCACCCACAAAAAAACACCAAATATCACAGAATAAATCAAGAAGAATAACTCTTGAGTAATGTAAGTCCATCACTTGTATGTCCATAGAAATGCAGTATTTATGTGTAGTTATGTGTAGGAGGGTCTCACATGTGGCAGCTCTGTGGCTTAGAGGTTAGAACTTCTGCTTAGTATCCCTGAGGGTCTGGGTTCAAATCCCAACCATGTTACTTCATGTAAAGAAGTTGTCTCATCTCCCAGGTCCTATAATTATGTCTAAATGTAGTAGTTTTTTTTTTTTTAAAGTATTTTATTAAGTTTTCACATATACAGAAAGTTCAGTACATCAACTGTTGTAATATAAGGAAGGGTGTTATACAGAGTCAGCATACATCTTGAAGAGTAGGCAAAATAACATCACACAAGAAAAGTTGTGGAGGCAGAGATAAGCAACCTGTAGGGCAAAAGTCATGGAGGATATAAACAGTCCATGTCCGTGGTTGCGTAAGTCTCTGACTAATCCTTTATGTATTAGCGGGAGCTAGTTAAGCCAAGTGGATTATGAGAATGTTATCATATAAGCCCGCCTGTTGGGAGTGTGAGTCTTCGTCAGAGTAGGATATCAGTAATGGAGGGGAATCGTGTATAGCTTTGCCGACCGAAGTAGTTCAACCCTCAGTCCTGGGCACCCCTAATGGGATCTACCTGTGCCCAGAGAGGGTGTATACAGGCATCTTCTGGTTAGGAATGTCGGTTTGGTATGCTTGTAGAGAAAGGGTTCCCATCTAGCCGGAGAATTCCCTAGGATGAGATGAGACAGCTTGTATACGTATGACTAGGAGTTGTCGGTGTGAGAGAGGGGGACATGAGGGAGACGGAGGGTTAGGGTTGAGTATATATAAATTTATGTATTGATGTGTTCAGTTGTGCATGGCCTTTCATTGCCTTCAGAGACAGTGGGTGGCTGACTGGTTGGGGTAGGTGTCTGTTGCGATTCTTTAAAATGGGCCCAGCAAGCCCAAATTTCCCTGTATTTAGATGGAGTGTCAGCAGACTGGTGTATGAGGTTTTCTATCTCAGCGAGTCTGTCCACTCTCCGGATCCATTCTGGGATCGAGGGAGGGGACGTGCTTCTCCAATGGACTGGGATACACAGATTTGCTGCGTTGATGAGATGTAGAACTAGTGATTTCTTGTAAACACGTTGAGGAATGGAGGTGTGGTGGAGTAGGAATTGAGCCGGAGTATAATCCGGAGTAAAAGTCGTAATATGTGTGATTAGGCAGTGTATTTCAGTCCAATATGGTTGGATGAGGGGGCATTCCCACCAAATGTGTAGAAGAGTGCCTCTGGTTGCGTTACATCTCCAGCATTTAGGAGATATGGTCGGCATAAATTTATTAATTTTGTCGGGGGTCATGTACCATTTTGTAAATATTTTGTATCTGCATTCTTGTGTCGCTACATTGATTGAGCCTTTGTGAATGTGGTTGTGTATGTTTTTCCAATCATCAGGGGTAGGGATGAGCCGAACACCCCCCTGTTCGGTTCGCATCAGAACATGCGAACAGGAAAAAAGTTCGTTCGAACACGCAAACACCGTTAAAGTCTATGGGACACGAACATGAATAATCAAAAGTGCTAATTTTAAAGGCTAATATGCAAGTTATTGTCATAAAAAGTGTTTGGGGACCCGGGTCCTGCCCCAGGGGACATGGATCAATGCAAAAAAAAGTTTTAAAAACGGCCGTTTTTTCAGGAGCAGTGATTTTAATAATGCTTAAAGTCAAACAATAAAAGTGTAATATCCCTTTAAATTTCGTACCTGGGGGGTGTCTATAGTATTCCTGTAAAGGGGTGCATGTTTCCTGTGTTTAGAACAGTCTGACAGCAAAATGACATTTTGAAGGAAAAAACTCATTTAAAACTACCCGCGGCTATTGCATTGCCGACAATACACATAGAAGTTCATTGATAAAAACGGCATAGGAATTCCCCAAAGGGGAACCCCGAACCAAAATTTAAAAAAAAAAATGATGTGGGAGTCCCCCTAAATTCCATACCAGGCCCTTCAGGTCTGATATGGATATTAAGGGGAACCCCGGCCAAAATTAAAAAAAAAAATGACGTGGGGTTCCCCCTAAATTCCATACCAGACCCTTCAGGTCTGGTATGGATTTTAAGGGGAACCCCGCACCAAAAAAAAAAAAAAAAACGGCGTGGGGTCCCCCCAAAAATCCATACCAGACCCTTATCCGAGCACGCAACCTGGCAGGCCGCAGGAAAAGAGGGGGGGACGAGAGTGCGGCCCCCCCTCCTGAACCATACCAGGCCACATGCCCTCAACATTGGGAGGGTGCTTTGGGGTAGCCCCCCAAAACACCTTGTCCCCATGTTGATGAGGACAAGGGCCTCATCCCCACAACCCTGGCCGGTGGTTGTGGGGGTCTGCGGGCGGGGGGCTTATCAGAATCTGGAAGCCCCCTTTAACAAGGGGACCCCCAGATCCCGGCCCCCCACCTGTGTGAAATGGTAAGGGGGTACTTACCCCTACCATTTCACTAAAAAACTGTCAAAAATGTTAAAAATGACAAGAGACAGTTTTTGACAATTCCTTTATTTAAATGCTTCTTCTTTCTTCTATCTTCCTTCATCTTCTGGTTCTTCTGGTTCTTCTGGCTCTTCTGGTTCTTCCTCCGGTGTTCTCGTCCAGCATCTCCTCCGCGGCGTCTTCTATCTTCTTCTCCTCGGGCCGCTCCGCACCCATGGCATGGGGGGGAGGCTCCCACTCTTCTCTTCTTCTCTTCTTCTCTTCTTCTCTTCTTCATTTTCTTCTCCGGGACACTCCGCAATCCATGCTGGCATGGAGGGAGGCTCCCGCTGTGTGACGGCGCTCCTCGTCTGACACTTCTTAAATAACGGGGGGCGGGGCCACCCGGTGACCCCGCCCCCCTCTGACGCACGGTGACTTGACGGGTTTTCCCTGTGACATCATGGGGAATGCCACAGGGAAGTCCCGTCATGTCCCGTGCGCCAGAGGGGGGCGGGGTCACTGGGTGGCCCCGCCCCCCGTTATTTAAGAACTGTCAGACGAGGAGCGGCCCGGAGAAGAAAATGAAGAAGAGAAGAAGATGAAGAAGAGAAGAAGAGAAGAGCGGGAGCCTCCCCTCCATGCCATGGGTGCGGAGCGGCCCGAGGAGAAGAAGATAGAAGACGCCGCGGAGGAGATGCTGGACGAGAACGCCGGAGGAAGAACCAGAAGAGCCAGAAGAACCAGAAGAACCAGAAGATGAAGGAAGAAAGAAGAAGCATTTAAATAAAGGACAAGGTGTTTTTGGGGGGCTACCCCAAAGCACCCTCCCAATGTTGAGGGCATGTGGCCTGGTATGGTTCAGGAGGGGGGGGCCGCACTCTCGTCCCCCCCTCTTTTCCTGCGGCCTGCCAGGTTGCGTGCTCGGATAAGGGTCTGGTATGGATTTTTGGGGGGACCCCACGCCGTTTTTTGTTTTTTTTTTGGCGCGGGGTTCTCCTTAAAATCCATACCAGACCTGAAGGGTCTGGTATGGAATTTAGGGGGAACCCCACGTCATTTTTTTTTTAAATTTTGGCCGGGGTTCCCCTTAATATCCATATCAGACCTGAAGGGCCTGGTATGGAATTTAGGGGACTCCCACATCATTTTTTTTTTAAATTTTGGTTCGGGGTTTCCCTTTGGGGAATTCCTATGCCGTTTTTATCAATGAACTTCTATGTGTATTGTCGGCAATGCAATAGCCGGCCCGCGGGTAGTTTTAAATGAGTTTTTTCCTTCAAAATGTCATTTTGCTGTCAGACTGTTCTGAACACAGGAAACATGCGCCCCTTTACAGGCATACTATAGACACCCCCCAGGTACGAAATTTAAAGGGATATTACACTTTTATTGTTTGACTTTAAGCATTATTAAAATCACTGCTCCTGAAAAAACGGCCGTTTTTAAAACTTTTTTTTGCATTGATCCATGTCCCCTGGGGCAGGACCCGGGTCCCCAAACACTTTTTATGACAATAACTTGCATATTAGCCTTTAAAATTAGCACTTTTGATTTCTCCCGTAGACTTTTAAAGGGTGTTCCGCGGCACCCCAAATTGTTCGCTGTTCGGCGAACTTGCGAACAGCCAATGTTCGAGTCGAACATGAGTTCGACTCGAACTCGAAGCTCATCCCTAATCAGGGGTAAGGGAGAGATTCAAATCAGTTTCCCATTGTCTGATTAAATTGTCTTCCTTGATGTCGTTAGGTGGGTAGAAGAGAGCATGAATGGTTGAGATGAGGTGTCTTTGAGGTTCAGGACTGATGCATAGGAGTTCGAAAGGAGTGGGATCCCTACGTATGTCTGTTTCGTGATGGAGACTATGAAGGAAGTGACGGATCTGGAGGTATTTGTAGAAAGGAATGTGCAGATCTGGGAAGTTGTCGGACATGGCTTGGTGTGACATAAGGTTTCCTTGATGGAACAGTTGTTGCACTCTGAGACGGGGTCTATGAGGGTCATTCTGTGGGTGGCGTAAAGACACACCCGGCGTAAAATCCGGATTGTCTTCCACAGGGGTCATTGGGCCTGGTGTAGGTCGTATCTGGAGCACTTTGCACGCCGCTCTGAAATTCAGTAGAGTGGAATTAATTATGGGGTTTGCCGTGATTGTTTTCGGCACTCGTTTTGGGTTTATCCAGGGCAAAAGTCGTAGTGGAATCGAGGTGAATGCGTTTTCAATATGTACCCACTCCTTGTTTTTGTCGTGTAAGTGCCAGTCCACAATTCGGGCTAAATGGCACACCCGGTAGTAGGTCTGTAAGTCCGGTACCTGTAAGCCTCCCCGTAGTTTAGGGGACGTCAGTCTGTGCCAGTTCAGTCTGGGCTGTTTGGCGAACCAGATAATTTCCTGCATATCTTTGTGTAGGAAGAGAAGAAGGAGGGTGGAAGGAGTATGGGAATGGATTGGAGCAGATATAGTAACCTGGGTAGTATATTCATTTTTAGAATAGCAATCCTTCCGAACCAAGAGAACGGTCCCACTTGCCACTTCTGTAGGTCGGTCTGGATGGTTTGGATGATTGGAAGGAAGTTTAGCCTAAATAAGTCTGTTAGTTTGGTGGGGATTTTAATGCCAAGGTAGGTTATTGCTTGAGCTTCCCAGGAAAAGGGAAAGTTTTGTTTGCACTGTGCTACGGTGTCATCGGGCAGTGATATGTTGAGGGCTTTGGATTTGGAAAAGTTAATTTGTAAATTTGATAGAGATTTGAAGAGTGCAAAGTCTTTAAGCAAATTCGGGATGGTGGTGATGGGTTCGGAAAGGAAGAGGAGAACGTCGTCTGCGTACGCCGCAACTTTGTACTGTTTATGATTGATGTCAATGCCTTTAATGTCTGGATTCTCTTTAAGTCTGCGAAGTAGGGGTTCCATTGTTAATATAAAAATCAGGGGGGACAAGGGGCAACCTTGTCTAGTACCGTTGGACACGGAGAAGGCCTCCGACAGGCCGCCATTCACCCTTACCCTGGCACAGGGGGAAGAGTAGAGGGCTATAATCAATTTGATCATCTGTGGGGGAAGACCTATAAAGCGTAGGGTAGCTTCCATGAAGTCCCAAGCCACCCTGTCGAAGGCCTTCTCCGCGTCCAGGGACAGAAAGAAGCCCCGAGTGGAAGTGGAGGTTAGCCAGTGGTGTACATTTAAAGCTTTGGTTGTGTTGTCCCTTGCCTCTCGTCCGGGAACAAAACCTACCTGATCTGTGGAAATTAGATTGGGAATCAAGGGCAGTAAACGGTTGGCTATGGCTTTGGCGTATAATTTGACGTCTACGTTTAGTAGGAAAATGGGACGGTAGTTAGAAATTATCTTGTCATCTTTCCCTGTTTTTGGAATGAGGGTAATGTGGGCCTCTAAAATATCTTTGGAAGCTGTGTTGGTGGACGAGAAACTGTTAAATGCCTCGACTAAGTGCGGCATAAGTATTTCAGGGAAGGCCTTGTAGTAGCCGACCGTCAGTCCGTCAGGACCAGGGCTTTTGCCCGGTTTCATGTGCTGTAGTGCTAATAATATCTCTTCCTTCGTCAAAGTGGCGTCTAGAGATGCGGCCTCGTCAGTTGTGAGAGGTGGAGGTGAATATCTAGCGAGAAAGGCATGTATTGCTGCTTTCCTGACCTCTGGGTCTTGCGTCGTCTGGGGGGTGCGGAGGTTGTACAGGTCTGTAAAGTAGCGAACAAATTGTTTCGCTATGTCCTCTGACGCGGCTAGTGTTTTACCTGAAGGGTCAATGATTGAGTGTATAGTGTGAGCCACTTTTTTAGCCTGTAGTGCTCTGGCCAACAGTTTCCCTGACTTATTACCGAACTCATAGAAACATTTTTGTGTGAGCATATATTTACGCCTAACGTTTTTGTGCAAAACCTCTAAGAGTTCGTTTCTTAGTTGTGTCAGTTCAGCCAGGGTGTCAGAGGCTAGAGAAGCTTTATGTTTCCGTTCCAGTTCGGAGATGCGGTCAGTCAGTCCCTCCAATTCTGCTCTTTGTAGTCTGTTTCTGATCGCGGCTTGGGACAGAAAAGTTCCTCTTATGACGCATTTATGTGCGGCCCAGACTACTTCGGGGGGGGATTCGCCCTGTCCGTTTTCTGCAAAGTAAGTGCTGAGGTGTTGGGAGACGGTATGTGCGACTTCTGCGTCAGTGAGAAGGGAGTTGTCTAGACGCCAGATGCGAGAACCTGATCTCACAGTGGGAACATGTAGGGTCATAGTAATGGGGTTGTGGTCCGAGAGAATCATCGGTTCAATCGTGGAGTTTTGAAGTAAAGTCAGGTCATTTTGGGAGAGAAAAAAGTAGTCTATTCTTGAGTACTTGGAGTGCATTGGGGAGAAGAAGGTGAAGTCTTTACCATTTGGATGGAGCGTACGCCATGTGTCGTGTAGGAGTAGGTGGCGGAATTGTGTTTTGATCGCACGTAGGGCCCTAAAGGTAGAGGATGAGGTACCATTGGAGGTATCAAGGGAGGGATTGAGAGGGACGTTAAAGTCTCCACCGACTATTAATGTGCCCGTGCTGAAAGTCAAGAGCAGTTGTAGTGTGGTGCGAAAAAATGAGACCTGTTGTGTATTTGGAGTGTATAGGTTTGCAATGGTAAATGTGGTATTGTGTAGAGTACCCTTAATGAAAAGAAATCTATCAGACTGACACGCTACACCCTACAGGCGTGCACCGGCATGTTATCCTGCTGGACATCATATGACGCCCAGTCAGGATAACAGAACCACTTCCCAGCCATCATTCTGCTATAGGCCGGGCGGGAAGTGGTTAAACCAATGACGAAACTGCAGCAATAATGAGTAATACTACAACGGGATGCATCAAAAAATTCAAAATACCATTGGCCTTACTGGAATGTCCGAATATTACCTCCCACAAATACCCTCCAGCATCATTCTCTAGTTGAGGCACTACCTCCTTTATTTTATTCTGATCATAGTAGATAGCTATAGTAGCGTTAGTGCTCTCTTATTGCAGCATCCTCATAAGGCTCTCATTCCTGTATCTTCCTTCCCATACCAAGGTTCAGGGCTCTCAGACTAACAGGGCGGTTATAGTTGACATCCACAGACAGATTGGCAATGTGCAGTATCACATATTTCCACTCCTGTGTCTGTATTTCAGAGACACTGTCAAGGGTACACCATGCTCCTCTAGCTATTGTTAGGTTCATAGAGCATCCTAGTTCCGTGACTTCCATTGGTATCCTTTAGGATAAAGAAACAAACTTTCCTATGTCCCAAATAATACACCAGTGTTTCCTTCCCGGCAACGTTCTCCCTATCCAGAAGATGCCTCACTCTATTTCTCGTTCACTAACGTGTATTGACCTGGCATGCAAAGGACATCAGGTCATGCCTTCGACAGAGGGAAATATCAACCTGCCTCTAGCTTCCATCCTCTCTGATCACATGTGATCACAGATGCAACAAGGTAGAATCCCCAGTCAGCAAGCCCATTGATACCACCAAATATACAGACTGAGTCTGCACTTCTGTATATGGGATCAATGGGGAAACATAAATCTCTCATAATCCAAACTAGCACAGCCCATCCAGGCATTTGACCACCACCTTGGATTAGTGCTTTTTGTCAAAATCTTACTGAGCTGTGATGCTAACTCATAGGTCCACTGCCCCTCATACAGAAACTGTGCAATCAGCTTGATGTTGGTTGATAACTCCACCTGCCCCTGCATGCATGTCAGAGTCATGACACATTTTTGCCCTGTACCACCACACTCTCTACCAACCTCTTAAAATGGTGGATAAAATCTTGAGCCACTTTAACCTGGGTATTTATGTGACTTGTTGAATGTTATCAAGAATGTCATTAATTTCCCTCTGAGTAACAAAGCCCCACTTACTGTCTGAAGCTATGGCTGAGAATTTGTTCCTCAGGATACCGATGTCCACTCCATTAATAACACCCACTCCAGCTCCTATTCACCCCAATATAGTGCTGAATACATTCCTCCTCTTTTGGTTACTCCTCAGAAATAAGCATCCTGCATGAACTTCATTCTGTGTCCGCACATCTCTGGGAGTAATCCGCTGGTACAATGACCGCACTTGATTCAGTGTATATTCAGCGCATATAGAGTAATAGGATTTTATCAACCACTGTGAGACTTTGAAGTGTCATGTGGTGAAGGAATACTGTACCCTGGTAGCCAGTGTTTGGGAAGGGCTTAGATCTATTTGTAGTGGTTCCCCTTTCTCTAACGGAGAATGCCTCTGTGTGTAGTCACTGGCATTACTTGTGTAGGGTTTCAACCTCTCAGGTGAGACATCAACCAGGCGTATCTCCCCCATGTCCAGTTCTGCTGTCCCACATGTCCAGTAACCGAGAGCCTCTCTATAGGAAATTTTCACCTTGTTGATGTGTCATCTGGAGCTCCCTAGTTTGGCCAAAAGACACCTTACTATGCCTAAGTGTCAGCCTCCTGGGCATCTGCTTCATATCAACTTGGTTATGCCAATATATGCCACACACAAAAAACATATTTCCCTTCTTTTAATTTCTCACCAAAACCCCCCATATCCTAGGTCCCTTGCTTCCAAAGGTTTGGATAGATTGGAATTTTTCCCTAACCAATAACCTGTTTCATTCATATATATAGTTGCATCCACAAACGACTGGAGGGATCCCGGTATAATATTTTGCAAGTCTTGTTTATACGCAAGTCCTCGAGATGTTGAGTTAGGATTAAATCGTCCAAAAGCAAAAGAAACTTTGTATTGCAAATTGCCATGGTGACCCCATTGGTAAGTTTCTGGTAACTGAGGACCCTCTGGTAAAATCCTAACCTTTCTCCTTCTCTCAACTCCCCCCTGCCTCCCTCTTTGGCCTAACAAGTCCAACATTGATGACACAACAGAAGTGGATGCATAGTTCTCCTCCAGATTTTCCCTTTCCACATCATCCCCTGAATGTTCGTCTGAATAAATTTGAGATGTTACATGGCTCAGATGGATCGCCAACATGACAATTATGATCCTTCCATCCATTCTCCAGAGAGCTTGCCAATCTTTGCTCCACTTGGACTCTGGAAAAACAAGAACAAGAGTGGAATCAATTCTTATCAGCAGTACCTTTTACATTGATCGGCATGAACCCACTTCTCTCCCTCCTGTTCATGCCTTTTCCACCCTTATGCCACATACACACGATCGCACATTCCGACAACAAAATCCATATTTTTTTTCCAACGGATGTTGGCTCAAACTTGTCTTGCATACACATGGTCACACAAATGTTGTCGGAACTTACAAACGGCAAGAACGGGGTGACGTATAACACGTACGAAGGCGCTAGACAAGGGAAGTTCAATAGCCAGTGCTCCACCCTTTGGGCTCCTTCTGCTAATCTCGTGTTTATCTCGTGTTAGTAGAAGCTTGGTAAGAGATGATTCACACTTTTCAGCCCCGTGCTTTTCAGATTGTTACTGCTCTTCAGTTTGTGCTTGTGAGTTTGAATCTGGTTTTCAGTGCTTGCCCCCCAAAGCGCACACAAGGTCCGTATAAAATATATGGAGTACTTTGCGGGTAGGGGGGCCATTGATATGCCAGAAAATGTTTAATAAACAATTAAAAATTTTTTTTTTTAGTTAAACTGAAATAATATTCCTTTGATTTACTGCTTGTGTTTCTTATAGCTGTCTCCTAGGTTATCCAATGGGCTTTTTTTTTGGCCATTTTCTTCAATAGTGCAAACGTAATTTATTTGATACATGAGGTGACAATCTCTTCTTCTTCGAACTGTTATTATGTTGTGGGTCTGCTACACACACACCTTGTTTTTGTTGTTAATGTATGTAATGCATTACTGATAAAAAATATACATCATTTTCAGCACCATGAATGAATTTTGGCGAGTCACGAAAATGGCATGATTGTGGCAAATTATAAAGCACTGTGGGAGTTATTTACTAAAAGAAAATCCACTTTGCCCTCCAAGTGCACTGCAAAACTGCACTTGAAACTGCACTTGTAGTGCAAAGTGGATTTGCCATTAGTAATTAACCCCCATTTCAGTGTAAACACCAACTTAGTCCAAAATATGATATTTAGCATTGAAAGAAGAAGCCACACATTGTTGAGTAGAAAACTTTTTAGTCAGTGCACATTCACATGAGTGTTAGAAAAGGGTTTTTGGACAAACATATTTTAGTAATAACATTTTTGTTTTTGACAGTACAAATAGCCTTTTTTGTGTTAAAACAGGCATGTTTAAAACCATAAAACAATACACAACTCAACTTACAAAGTTCAACTTTGACAAAGTGAAGGCAATATCAGACATTAGTATGTCCAAACTGTGTTGATATTGCCTTCATCAGATGGGGTGATGTCACCCCTGTAAAAGTCAAATTTTGAAGATGCACACAAATTGAGAGTCAAAATGGGGATTTCCCTCCTGATCCCATGCCTAATGTCAACATGTGTTAGCTCCCATTATGGGGGATCAATGGACGTGTTTCGGGGGTGCAACCCCTTGCTTTCAGCTACTTTAGTTGCGAGGAAGGGATTGCACCCACAAAACCACTGTTTTTTCATTTACCTTCAATGTGTTGTAATACCAAACCTAACCACTCGGTGGCCCCCAATGTGGTGGTTATGGTGACACTGTAGAGAATATCCAGCTGGCTTCCGGTTCAGTTGAATATATTGTTTTTTATATAGATTTTTACATAGACGTTTGTTTTATAACTTTTACTGCCAGCCTCTTTTTGCTGTTCAAAGGATGTTTTTCAAGTTAGATATTTACGAAATTGTTGGTCAACACTGATCTGAAATCTAATTGGCCGCAGGGAACCCGTAGACATCATCAGCTTGCAGCACTGATGTGTATGCCCAATGAGTGGCTAATTCCAGAACGAGGTCTGGTTAAGTGTATGGGTATTTAGGGAGGTGACGCAGCGTGCTGCCCGTGCCCCTGGACGACGTGACCTATCACGAAACGCCGCGTAGGGCGAGCGACGCGCTGACGTCACCACGTGTCTTCCACTGATCGTTCAGCAGGACAGGTTAGTCTGTGTGCTACCGGCCGGCGCACCAGATGAACAAGGCTTGCTAAAATTTGAATTGATGTAAGTGTTTATTTTACTTTACCTATTTAATAAACCAAGGGATTTTGCACTATGGAGCGCCTGTGTTCTCTCTTACTATGCACATCTATGGTTGAGTCCATCTTTCTATGAGGAGAGCTGGGGACATCAGGAGCCTTGCAGAGGAGGTTTAGAAACAGCCATCATCCCTTAATTAGCCCAGCAGCTGTCTCGTTGGTTATACTCTGCAGAAGAGTTTACATACCAGCTTCCCCTGATCCTCTGTAGTGGGGGATCATGGGGCTCCGGTAAGCAGTCACCCCTTCTTTACCGGTGGTGGAATCCTTCTTGTCAAGACTTGACTTGCACAAATCACCTTATCTAAAGGGACTTTTTTATTCACGGGGACCAACCCCTTGGTTTTTCTATTATTGTTTATTGGATTTAAATCAGTTTCCCACATCTAGCACTTTTTATGGCACAGCATTGTGACATTACACATGAGTGAGTGGGTTGTCTTAGATTCTATCACTGCATTTATTATATGTTTGTTCATATACCATTATCACAGTTTGATTATTTAATTCATATACAATAGGCTATAAACCCGCCATGTTTTGAACAAGAGTTCTTCGACTGATGCCCCAGTCTTTATAAATCCTGGACATTTAACAGATGTAGAGAAGACTGCAGACAAAATGGTACAATTTATGTAGGATGATTTGTTTCATCTCTGTGTTTCACCTAAGGACAGTTACTTCACTGGGTATATGTAAGGGTTTACAACCACTTTAACACTTATCAATGTGTATTTACATTTCATATTAATATCTGTTTTACATTTTACCTGCTTACAAAAAGTGTTCAGACCAAAGACCTCAGTAATTCATTTTAGGTTAGAGTAGGCTTTCTACCTATTATGTGAGCAAATCAGTGAGGGTCACTGGGTATGACATCACAAATGACATCACAGGGCTTCCTGACAGGCTCCTTGAGCAGGGGCAAAAGAGGGCATTGACTGATGGAAGTGAGGCCTAACATAAGGTTGTACTTTCTATACATGGTAGCTTGCATTATACAGGTGAAGATCAGAGCTATTGACTGCCATGGATTGAAGGGGAGTAGTATGGTTGGGATTTTCTTTATGAATGTAGGTGGCAGTCGCACTGATAATAAAGATTCTACAGTTGCCAGTCAATTCCCTCTATCTCTGTCCCTAGGGTGGTAATCGTCGCAATTTTATTGGCATTTTTTTTATTGCCAGCACTCAAGTGGTTTCTTAAGTTGCTCCCTCGGTGGGCTTTTGGAAGTTGAACATCTGTCTGTAAGCAATGTAAAGAATTAATTGTTAGACTATGTTTATTTTAGTTGGGTGCTTACAGGTTTTAAATGTCAAATGTGTTGCTGTTGTGGCTTGCGAAAGGATGTCATATCAGTTCAATAAAGATGTGACCATGCCCCTTCCTGATGTAGTGCCCCTGTCCTGAGCTGGCTAAATTTAATATATGGCTCTGCTTTATCCAGCTGACCTCCATTTCATTTTTCAGGTCTGTTAAAGCTTTGCTTAGCCTGGTGGTTGATTGCTCCTGTCTACCACTGGAAGAATGTTCCAGCAATAGTGTGGGAGGGTAAATCATTGGGTTATGAATATTTATTTGACCTTATCTAATTCCTGGGAGGCTGACCCGGAAGGTATGGATGGGGAAGAAGATAAATATTTGGGGCCATCTTGTCAGGTAGCCTGAGGTCAGGTGACAGATGCACACCGCTGGGGTTAGGAGCATGCTGCTAAGGTTGTGGACCCTTCAGCTGGTTTCTGCAGATGGAGCTCTGGGTGGTTCATAAAAGCAGCTCCACCTGAACACAGACACATGCCAAGCAGGAAGCTAGATCATAAGATAGTCAGGAGAACAAGCCAACTAGTAGACAGAGATCATACTGCTGTGCAAAATGTAAGCGCATTGTTTCCCTGGAAGCCCAGGTTCTGAATCTAGGGAAGCAACTGTCAGCGCTGAGAAGACCCTGCATACTAAAGGAGAGCTGGGAAAGTGCCCGACAGGTGCCGGCAGGGGCCAGCACAGAGGCATGTGGAGACAAAGAGGTGCAGGCACCAGAAAAGAGTAGATGAGTGATAGTCAGGAAGGATAGAGGGGGAAGAGCTAGGTAGGCTGAACCTGGGCTGGAGCATCCTAATAGGTACGCTCCATTGAATGACATTGGTGAAACTAGTCAGTGACCAGCACTGCTGGAGCTGAGGGACTCCCCTAGCTGCTAGGGAAAGAACTCCTCCAGTGAGAGTTTCTGGTGGTAGGGGACTCAGTTCTTAGAAGGACAGAGAGAGCAATCTGTGAAAAAGACCTGAAGCGCCAAACAGTATCCGGGCACTCGGGTTTGGCACATCATGAATCTGTTTGGACTTGCCTTGTGAGAAGATGGCTGCTTAACCCACTAGCTCCGACAGACCGAGGCCGAATTTTCGCTTTATTTGGGGATTTCAGCTACAAACTCTCACACAATTATGGGAACATCTTCCCGCAAATCCTTGGCATCTAGATCTCGCTCCCCGAGAGACATTTACGGACCTATAAGCCAGAATATCCCGGAGATCTTCCGGACACAGCGATCCAACATGGCGGCGTCTTCCTCAGCCACGACCCCTGCTCAGACTCCCACAGGGATCATCCTCACCCCCACCGAACAACCTCACGCTATACCTGCTGTTACCCAACCACCGCTCCAACAACCGAGCCTGAACGACCTACACACAGTGGCAGCCGACATAAAGAACACGCTATTTGCGGCCATCACGGATCTCCACCATGAAATACAGGCAATAGCGGGCAGAGTACTTGAAGTGGAACGCACTGCCACACAACAACACACAATTATCTGTAAAGTTAACCATACAGTGGGCACACATACCTTGCAGCTTCGGGACCTACAGAGGCATGTGAAGGACCTCGACAACCGAGGAAAACGTCACAACCTGAGAGTCAGAGGCCTCCCCGAATCCGTAGCTCCTGATCGTGTGCTACCGACGGTGACAGAGCTGTTCAACCAACTCCTCGAACAACCCCGCCAAACGCCCATCGCTATGGAGCGAATTCACAGAGCCCTTAGACCGCGCGGCAGAGACTCTGACCCTCCAAGAGACGTCGTGTGCTATATCAATGACTTCCAGATTAAAGAAGACATCCTTCAGAAGGCCCGCACCAAGACTCCGCTACTATATGAGGGACACAGCATTCACATCTATCAAGATCTTTCGGCCATCACGCTCAGGCACCGCAAAGGTCTGCGTCCCCTGCTTGACATGCTGTGAGCTAAGGACATACCATACCGATGGAAATTCCCATTCGGTCTCTCGGCCTCCCATCAAGGTCGCACTGCCCTCCTGCGAGTCCCTGAGGAACTGGAAGACTTCTGTCGGACTCTGGACATCCCGCTCGTAGAGGTTCCGAATTGGTACGCGGACTTCACCATCCCTACTCCGTACCATCACCAAGCCAGAGAGGAAGCGATGGAGACACAAGACACCCGCTCTCGGAGACGGCGCTCGCCATCCACACCCAGATCACACCCAGCTTTGATGTTCCATCAACAACCTCCGAACGCCATGACAACTCCACTACCACGTAGAGCACGCAGGGACCGCTAAACATCCCTCCTGTCATGTATACCCAGGACTGCCAGATAAGTGTCTTTGCCTCCTGTTCTCTATTGCTAGCTGTCTTTCCCTGTATATTGCCTTATTACCCCCGCAGGTCAGCCTATCTATTTAGGGCCTTTCTCGAGAGGATAGATAGACCTATCTAGATTATTGCCACACGCATGGTGAGTGTCACTGCTCCAGGACAGCAGACCGCACTATTGTACAGCTGACACATCTCACCCCTCTGCAGCCCTCGGATGTCACTCACAAATTTTTTCTGCTTGCACTAGGCCACATGACAAGAACAAGAACTGGGCTTCTCATTGACCAAGTGTGCCTTTAGTCTCCCCATCCATGTTAGGCTGAGGATTCTTTAATCGTAAACCTATAGGGTCACATGTACACACCCCTCTTGGCATCTATTTTCATGTTTATATGACTACTACATGCTTCCCGCTTTGTAGAAGGACCTGTACCCCATTGCACGGTATGTCTATTCAACGATCCATCATTCATAGACTCACACGTATCTCCACTGAGCCTGCCATAACGATGTCCGACTGTTACAGACGAGACATGGGCGTTATACCATATATCTCCAGAGATACAGCCCTTACTCAATTTGATCCTCACATAAGGGGAGACAAATTCTTTATATTCGCCTTTCTGATGCGGCGCCGCCATATAACAGAATCTGTCGGTCAGGCATAACAGGTTCAGAATATGACCCCGGAGTTCCACCTCCAGAATAACCCCCTCCTTAATGCTGGCACACTAACAGGAAAAACACAGGAACTGCAACGCTTTCCTGGCTAGGTTCACATGTTAAAATATGTATGCCTTAAAGCTATTCTGGGTACCTTTCTCTATTCTTCTCCTATCGGTTCTACATTTATGAGTGTTTGCTGTTTTAGAGCTGTTATGATTTACCTTTTCATATAGTTATCATATTGACATGTTATAGCTTCTGCTACCGATGTTAATCTTCGGTACTTACGTAATACAGAAATGCATTTGAGAAGTAATGTAGATGACTAACCTACACTCGACACCCACAGCTGACCTCCTATGATCCCATGACACCCATGGAGTTCACGGCACTTTCCACATACATAGTTCAATACCTGACCTATATCTACACCCGTCCTCAACAGCACTGTGATCCCCACATGCACCCGAACATAGGCCCTAACTGGCTTTCCATCTGTCGGTTCATCTAAACACATAGACTCCTCTTTGAACAACAAGCCACTTCCCGCACAGTGGTAATACTCGACGCTGACTATAACACTACAGTGACCTCTTTTTTACACCACTGACCTTTATGGCTACTCCGCATTTGCGGACAATACCTTACTTGGACAAGTGAGACGGTTCTCACCTGTCGCCGGAATCTATCCAGACCATTCCCATACCCACTTGCCTGAACCCCTTGATCCTCCACCTTGACTCGTAACATCAACTAACTTTAAGCCTCTAAAACAAAAACAAAAATTATCCAGAGCCTCTACTTGCTGCTCTCCTCTCCCTCACCTCTAACACACCACTCAAAGCCACCATAAACTCAATCCGAAGAGCTCTGGTTACGTCGATAATAATGGCCCCTACTAATATCACGACGGACAAGATCCCTATCAAGATCATCTCGCTAAACGCGAGAGGACTTAATATTCCAGAACGACGCTCCCAACTCCTCCTTACTATGCAACGCTGCAAAGCGGACATAATATTCCTACAAGAAACGCACTTCCGTACGGATGCGATACCAAAACTACAGAACCAATACTACCCCACTACGTTTCATGCAACTTCCCAAAACTCCAAATCTAAGGGTGTCTCCATACTTCTATAGAAACACTGCCCCTTCCAACTCACAGACACTTTGACCGACATGGACGGCCGTTTCCTCTTCCTTAAGGGGGTGCTTTTCGGCAGAAAAATCACATTTGCAAACATATATGCCCCAAACTCTCACCAAGTAAAATTCTTCCGAGACATCACCAATGCTCTCATTACATTCCAAGAAGGCATTCTAATCCTAGGTGGAGACCTTAACGTCCCTTTAAACCCAATCCTAGACACCTCTACAGGTACATCCTCCCTCCCCTACGCTGCTCTGCGATCTATAAAATCCCAACTTCAATTGCTGTCTCTACATGATTCCTGGCGCTTTCTAAACCCCAACGGCAGAGACTACACATTTTTCTCTGCTCCCCACAATAAATATTCCAGGATTGATTACATGTTCATATCACAAAATGACCTAACTATCCTTCAACACACGTCCATAGACCCTATGTTTCTCTCTGACCACCATCCTATTTCAATGACTATAGCATTCCCGGAAATACACCCTCGCCCACAATCTAGGAAATTGGACCCCTCCTTGCTCACGGACCCGGCAGTGCTGGCGGAGGTCGAACTCCACATTAAACAATACTTTACAGAGCACAAACCCACTGACACCTCCCGTCTTATCACCTGGGAAGCCCACAAATGCGTAATAAGGGGCATCCTAATAGCGGCCGCATCCAAGTGCCGTAAAGAAAAAAGAAAACATCTTCTGGGTCTTTTAGACAGAATAAAGACATTAGAAAACGCTCATAAACGGTCTCAAGCACTGGACACCTTACAACCCCTTTTACAAGCTAGAAACGAATTGTTAGAACTATTAGGCAAACAAATTAAACGTAAATACATTCTCTCCCAACGCGTATTCTACGAATATAGCAACAAAGCTGGACGACTAGTAGCGAGAGCCTTACAGGCCAAAAAAGCGACCACAACAATACACTCCCTGACGGATGCACAGGGGCGTAAGCTAACCGCTACCCCAGATATAGCCGACCACTTTGTCACCTACTACTCGCAACTGTATAACCTACCACCTGTGTGCCCACACACGGAAGTAGACTCGAGAAAACAGGCAATCAGAGACTTTTTGCAGCAATACAGCCCCGCTCCAATCTCAGACTCCTTCGCACAGCAACTAAACAACCCCTTGACCACTGAGGAAGCTGACCTAGCGCTAAAACAAATGAAACCAGGCAAAAGCCCAGGCCCCGACGGATTGACGACAGGCTACTACAAATCATACGCTACTTTACTTACCCCTTTCTTCCTCGCAGCTTTTAACTCATTCGCATCACCTACTGAACCCCCTCGAGATCTACTCGCAGCATACATAACAGTAATCCCAAAACCAGGAAAGACCCCTCCGCAGTCACAAATTATAGACCTATCTCACTGCTGAACGTTGACCTCAAGTGGTATGCCAAAATGCTTGCTAACCGACTGCTCCCTTTGCTCCCCCAATGGATAGATTTGGACCAAGTCGGCTTCACAGCAGTCAGAGAAGCGAGAGATAATACGCTTAAGGCTCTTAACATTCACCACTGGCTAACGACTCAGCAGCGACAAGGATTTCTACTCTCCCTTGACGCAGAAAAAGCATTCGATAGAGTGGCCTGGGACTACATGTCGGAAGCCCTTCAAAGCTTGGGCCTCCCCCCACGTATGCTACAATTCATACTCGCCCTCTATGTTAATCCCACTGCCAGAAACAGAGTGAACGGCCACCTATCGAATGCCTTTACAATTTCTAATGGGACGCGCCAAGGGTGTCCACTCTCCCCAATAATCTTTGTTCTCACTTTAGAACCGCTTTTAAGACGTCTCAGAACAAACCCTGACATAAAAGGGATTGACATCAAAAATCACAACTACAAAATAGCTGCGTACGCGGATGACATCCTCCTCTTTCTTACTGAACCACTCACCAGACTCCCGAACCTACTTAAAGACTTCCATACTTTCACCTATCTAACGAACCTCAAAATCAACTTTATGAAATCTGACGCCCTTAATGTTTCATTACCCCCGGACCTCTGTGCACAATGCCAAACTAACTTTCCATTTAAATGGAACAACCGTTCCATTACATACTTGGGTATCCAATTGCCTTCTTCACTAGCTGATCTATATTCAACTATCTCCCCCTTATACACAACATAGTGCATGATCGGAAAAAATGGTCCACAGGGCTTTTCTCCTGGTTTGGCAGAGCCGCCATAATTAAAATGAACATCCTACCCAGACTCCTATACTTGATGCAAACAGTCCCTATTAAGCTCCCACCTGCTTTCTTTACAATCTATAGAAGAACCTGTTCAAACTTTATCTGGGGCAGTCTACGCCCCAGAATAAGTTATTCCAGACTTACCATTCCAAAACTCAAAGGAGGCATTGGTCTCCCGGACATCCACAAATACCAACAAGCCTGCCATTTAACGAGAATTATTGACTGGAATATACACCACGAAACCAAAGCATGGGTCCGTTTGGAACACTCTCTATCACCTATACCGCTGTCCCAACTCCCCTGGATTGCACCAAACCACATTCCTCCCACATGTAAGAACCACCCGCTCATCCACCTAACATTGACCTCCTTTCGTACTGCCTGTACTACGTCTAAAATCTCTTCCGCCTTAGGACCAATGACACCACTTAGACAGAATCCGGACTTTTCACCAGGTACCTCTCCCTCCTTCTTATCGGACATTTGGCCTCACACGACAGTCCGCGCTGAAAACTTCTTTGCAAATAAACACCTTATCTCCCACACCGATCTGGCAGCTAAAATGCCCTCTGGCACATTCCCCTTTTGGACATATATCCAAATTAAACACTTTCTAGATAAACCTAAACCTAATCCTGATTGGTCAAGACAACTCACCCCCTTTGAAGCTCTCTGTCAAAGCTCTACACCCCTAAAACACTTGATCTCCTATACTTACACGCTTCTCTTCTCAGAACAACGCCCCAAACTTAATTGGGCCAGTCACAAATGGTTCAAAAGAATACAAAAGATCGCAGAGATGGAGGAACTGATACATCAGGCGCACGACACGCCCTCCAAATTCTGTACAACATGGCCTTGCTGGTTACATTTCACCACAACAGACGAATTTCACCGTTCCATCTCTTGAATGTTTACTAAGAGCAATAGTAAAGATAAGAATCACTTGAGGAAACACTTTCCTAACGTCCCTTCTCCTACCCGTCCAACCACGCATATTCTCCCTCCTGAAATTACACCAGTTATACAACCCCCACCTAGACAGCATCCTGACAAAAATACTCGAGACTCTCGAATATGCGTAACCTTCCCGCCGTCCCCTCCCCTCATACCCAATTATACTATCCATACGATGTCCAAACATCCCGGACTATGAGGAACCCCCTATGACTTCAGTTCCAGCAGCTCAATAACTATGCTCCTCTTACCTGACTGATGACTGATAATACTTCAACATGTACTTCCATTAGAATTGTTATTTCCATTGACACACGCGAGTTCCTCAGTTGTAACATAAAAATATTCTGCATACCTCAAGTAATACAATCCACAACCACTAAGAAATCACTAGAAAGCCATTTGTCTGATTACTTCCAGATCAATTCCTCTTCCACAAATGATCCGTAGCAGCGGCTTGATACTCTTTACGCAGATATCAAAGCTCTAGAAGTTATAGACAAAAAAAAACCCTACAAGCCAGGTTAGCAAAAAACTGACAGACCTGCGACACGCTCTCAGGTTAGAATTACTTCATTCCTTTGAACAAAAGGAACGACGACTAAAAATGTTTTTCTATTCGACCAGCAACAAAGCTGGCAAAGCACTGGCCCGTAAACTACGAGGCCAACGCTTCAAGACTAAAATACCTTTCCTCATTAGCCCTACTTCCAAACAAAAAGTATTTGACCCCCAAGGCATTGCTAATGCATTTAGCGAATACTACGGGTCCCTATACAACCTTAATCATGACAATCATATTGTTCAGCCATCACAAAGAACTATAAATGAATTTTTAGAAAATATTAATTTACCCAAACTCTCCACTTCTCAAATTCAAGCCTTGAATTCCCCTTTCTCGCTATCTGAACTACTGACAGTAATTGACACTCTTCCTATCAATAAATCTCCAGGACCAGATGGTTTGACAGGGGAATATTATAAGATTTTTAAACACTATTTAGGACCGCACCTTCTAAAGGTATTTGAGGCTGCTGCTGCTTCGTCTTCTTTTCCACCTGAAATGTTATGCCGCGTACACACGGTCGGACTTTCTATCCTACTTGGTCCGGCACACTTTCCGACGGACTTTGTCCGCCAGGTGCGCCGGACTTTAAAACGGACGGACTTGCCCACACACACCCGGACTTTCCGGCGGGCTAAGTCCGCCCGTCTTTCCGACGGACTTTCGCCGGAGTTCCGGCGGACTTTCAGAATGAACGGACTTGCCCACACACGGACAAGTCCGTTCATTTTGAACGTGACTCAGGTGCGACGGGACTAGAAAAGGATGTCAATCTTGCCGCTTTTATCGGCGAGATTGACACCTTGCGAGCCCCGTCGCGGGGCATACCAGGCCCTTAGGTCTGGTATGGATTATAAAGGGAACCCCCTACGCCGAAAAAACGGCGTGGGGTCCCCCCTAAAATCCATACCAGACCCCGATCCGAGCACGCAGCCTGGCCGGTCAGGAAAGGGGGTGGGGACGAGCGAGCGCCCCCCCCTCCTGAACCGTACCAGGCCGCATGCCCTCAACATGGGGGGGTGGGTGCTTTGGGGGAGGGGGGCGCCCTGCGGGGCCCCCCCACCCCAAAGCACCTTGTCCCCATGTTGATGAGGACAAGGGCCTCTTCCCGACAACCCTGGCCGTTGGTTGTCGGGGTCTGCGGGCGGGGGCTTATCGGAATCTGGGAGCCCCCTTTAATAAGGGGGCCCCCAGATCCCGGCCCCCCACCCTATGTGAATGAGTATGGGGTACATGGTACCCCTACCCATTCACCTAGGGAAAAAGTGTAAGTAATAAAACACACTACACAGGTTTTTAAAATATTTTATTAAACAGCTCCGGGGGGGGATCTTCCTCCGGCTTCGGGGGTCTTCTTCCGGCTTCGGGGGTCCCTCCGCTTCATCTTCTCCCGGCGTCCAGTTGGTTCTTCTCCGCTCTCTTCTCCCGGTGTTCCTGTTCTTCGGCCGGCTCCTCTGCTGTCTTCAAGTAGCTCTCTTGCCAGCAGAGGTCCGGACTTCTGGGCTTCTGGGCTTCTGGGCTTCTCTTCCCCAGATGTTGACACGACGCTCTCTCCTGCTGGACTGCTCTCCGAGGGCTGCGTTGTGACTTATATAGGCGGAGACCCCGCCCCCTTTTGATGTCACAGTCCCTGGGCATGCTGGGACTGTGACGTTTTAGGGGGCGTGGTCACTGGGTGATGTTGACCACGCCCCCTAAAACGTCACAGTCCCAGCATGCCCAGGGACTGTGACATCAAAAGGGGGCGGGGTCTCCGCCTATATAAGTCACAACGCAGCCCTCGGAGAGCAGTCCAGCAGGAGAGAGCGTCGTGTCAACATCTGGGGAAGAGAAGCCCAGAAGCCCAGAAGCCCAGAAGCCCAGAAGTCCGGACCTCTGCTGGCAAGAGAGCTACTTGAAGACAGCAGAGGAGCCGGCCGAAGAACAGGAACACCGGGAGAAGAGAGCGGAGAAGAACCAACCGGACGCCGGGAGAAGATGAAGCGGAGGGACCCCCGAAGCCGGAAGAAGACCCCCGAAGCCGGAGGAAGATCCCCCCCCCGGAGCTGTTTAATAAAATATTTTAAAAACCTGTGTAGTGTGTTTTATTACTTACACTTTTTCCCTAGGTGAATGGGTAGGGGTACCATGTACCCCATACTCATTCACATAGGGTGGGGGGCCGGGATCTGGGGGCCCCCTTATTAAAGGGGGCTCCCAGATTCCGATAAGCCCCCGCCCGCAGACCCCGACAACCAACGGCCAGGGTTGTCGGGAAGAGGCCCTTGTCCTCATCAACATGGGGACAAGGTGCTTTGGGGTGGGGGGGCCCCGCAGGGCGCCCCCCTCCCCCAAAGCACCCACCCCCCATGTTGAGGGCATGCGGCCTGGTACGGTTCAGGAGGGGGGGCGCTCGCTCGTCCCCACCCCCTTTCCTGACCGGCCAGGCTGCGTGCTCGGATCGGGGTCTGGTATGGATTTTAGGGGGGACCCCACGCCGTTTTTTCGGCGTAGGGGGTTCCCTTTATAATCCATAACAGACCTAAGGGCCTGGCATGCACCGCGCTCACCGCAATAGGAAAATTTGTTTTTCCTATTGCAGAGAGCGCGAGATGCAATACCCTGCCCTCGCGTCGTATCTGGTCCGTCGGACCAGCCTACACACGAGCGGGCTTTCCGTCGGACCAGCACACACACGAGCGGACTTTCCGCCCGAAACTGAGTCCTACGGAAAGATTTAAAACTTGTTTCAAATCTAGGTCCGGCGGGCTTTTGGGAAGAAGTCCGCCGGAAAAGTCCGCTGCCGCCCACACACGGGCGGATTGTCCGGCACACTCTGGTCCGCCGGACCAAGTATGCCGGAAAGTCCGACCGTGTGTACGCGGCATTAGAAGCATTAATAGTCATGTTGCCTAAACCAGGGAAGACACCGGATGTCCCTCAAAACTTCAGACCGATATCCTTATTGAATACTGATCTCAAGCTTTATGCCAAAATGATAGCACTGAGGCTTATTGACATCCTCCCCACTATAATCAACCCAGATCAATCTGGATTCACCAAAGGTAGGCAAACATCTGATGCTACCAGAAGACTAATAGATGTGATTCATACAGCCAGGAAACATGGGACGCCTTCTCTGCTTCTTGCTTTGGATGCAGAGAAGGCGTTCGACAGAGTGCACTGGACATATCTCTCAACCACTTTGGAAAAATTTGGTTTTACAGGTCACATATTGTCTGCAATACTATCTTTATATACCTCACCATCAGCTAGGGTATACACCTCTGGTATGCTATCTAAACCTTTCAAGATCACAAATGGCACCCGCCAGGGCTGTCCATTATCCCCTCTCATTTTCAACCTCTTAATGGAGCCCCTTGCAGCCAGCATAAGACAAAACCCTAATATACAAGGTTTTACTTTCAATAACCATAAACATGTCATAAGTCTCTTTGCTGACGACGTGATCCTCATGTTAACTAATCCGGTGTCTTCCCTACAACACGTCTCTCAACTTTTACATGACTATGGTAAGGTATCATATTACAAGGTGAACGAAACCAAATCTTACATATTGGATCTTGGAGTAGCAACATCAGATAAAACAATTTTGCAAAACAAATACCCTTACGTATGGGACTCACAAGAAATAACTTACTTGGGGATTAAACTAACATCCTACCCCTCACAATTATTTCACGCTAATTACCTTCCGTTAATACGTACATTGCAAATAGGTCTCCAATCCCTAAGCAAACACACATTGTCATGGTCAGGCAGGCTGGCTGCCTTCAAAATGCAAATTCTGCCACAAATACTATATATATTTCGCACAGTTCCCATCCCTGTCCCACGACAACACTTTCATACCTTACAATCCATACTTTCTAGATATTTATGGGATGGCAAAAAAGCTAGAAGCGCTCTAACCAAACTCCGTAAAACAAAAACAGCAGGAGGGGTTGGTCTCCCAATTTTTGCTGACTACCATCTAGCTGCAATCCTAGCACAACTAAGAGGGTGGTTCCCCCATCCCCAACAGCCTCTTTGGTGTTCTATTGAACAAACTAACATACCAGGAGGAAACATCTATGATTACTTGTTAGCTTCTATGCAACTACAGTCTAAACCCTCTGACATCTCTCTCCCGACTCTAGCAACACTAAACTCATGGAAAACACTGACAACAACTAAATCCAGATCCTCTCCTACTATATCCTTGTTGATCCCTCTGTCAACATTGGCTTTATTGATCCCAGACATACCCTTGAATAGATGGACAGCGAAGGGAATACAATGGATTTCGGACTTACATTCCGACACTAAAGTCAGTTTGTTTGACACTCTACAAACGACTTACAATCTGCCTTCTTCGGAAGGTTTTCAACACTTTAGAATTGCTACTTACCTCAAAAAACATAACGTCAATTATAAGTTATTCTGGCAAATTCACGTATATATCACAGCCAAAGTTCCTCGCAAAGGAGGTATATCGTTATTTTACACTTATCTCCATGACAAAAACATATTCAACAAAACAAATTCCATGCTAGCATGGGAAAGAGATCTTAAAGATACCTTTTCCCCACAACAATGGCACAAAGCAATACAATATATCCACTCGGCTACCAATAGCACCAACCTATGGGAACTCTCACATAAGATCATGCAGCGTTGGTATTTAACACCATATCGTCTAGCTAAATTCAATTGCTCCGCACCATCCACCTGTTGGAGAAATTGTGGGCAAACCGGCACTATCTATCACATCCTATGGGGATGTACACACCTGACGTCATATTGGTCTCACATCCTCACAAACCTACATCAAATAACGAATTTAACTATACGGAATCCTTCATCCTTAGCTATCCTAAACATAGGCATAGAAGACATCCCACCACTACATAGACAATTTACTGTTCACTTATTCCTAGCGGCCAAACTAGTAATACTAAGAAAATGGAGATCGCTGCACCCTCCAGACATAGAAGTGGCGATAACTACATTGTCTTTGCATTACACTTACGAAAAGATGCTAGCATCCATTAATGGAAAGTACGACGCATTTTTTCTACGTTGGCAAGGTTGGATAAAGTGGTATGATAATTATCATAAATGATTGACACCACTTCTGCTGATTTTTAGTTTTTCTTAAAAAACACCCATGACCATCCCTTTCCATATGGCTTCTGAAATGATCCTGTATTATATACACTTTAGCTCCTTTTACTAGTTTCTAACTATACGCTGTTGTTACAAGAACACTAACAGATATAACCTGGTTAATACTGCTGTTAAAACAGAGGTAAGCAGAGGCTGTGCCTCAGTCAAGCCACAGTTAGCTCCCATATGGGGTGGCTGGCCGGGGCATATAGCCCCTCCTGCCTCGTCTTATTCCTCTCAACTCAGGGAATTGTATTAAGAATGTAAAGATGTAAGTAAATATTAGCATCTATGGTTTATATTTTGATGTACGACATCTACTGTTATGTATCAGCATGGTGTATATCTTTGTAAACTGACAAAACTTGAATAAAAACTATTTAAAAAAAAAAAAAAAATATTCTGCATACACATGATTTTATTTGTTGTGTCTTCTGTATTCTATGATTGGCGGCTGCGTCTGCAAACTCGCTTACTTTGGCTTTGTTATGTTCTAAATACTTTTCAATAAAAACTTTTGAAACAAAAAAAAAAAAAAGAATCTGTTTGGACAGATTACTAGGAGGGGCTTGCGAAGACTCGGCTTTTATGGTGCACGTTCATAGTCCAGAGGGTAGTATTAGGGGCATTAGTGGTAGGTTGACCAAAGCACATAAACCCAAGGTAAGTATAGTAACAAGTCCTAGTTACGATCTTGGAACACCCAATAAGAGGATAGTATGCAACCGGTCTAAACTACGTGGCATGTTCACCATTGCCAACAGCCAGGCGGACAAGATGGGTGAACTAGAGATACTGTTGTACGAGGAAGATTTGGATTTTGTGAGAATTTCAGAGACTTGGTTCAAAAGCTCTCATAATTGGCTGGCAACCATTCAAGGGTATACCCTTTATTGCAGGGATAGAGAGGGTAAAAAAGAGGGAGGGGTATGCCTTTCTATCAAGAATAATGTACAAGTGAATGTGAGAGAAGACATCACTAAGAGAGCTAGGGAGGAAGTGGAATCCTTATGGGTAGAGCTCCAAAGGGATGAAGCTAAGGGGAAAATAATACTGGGAGTATGCTCTAGGCCCCCTAACCAAAGGGAGGGGGTGGGAGGTGGACCTCCTATCACAAATTGGATTAGCAGCAAGGATGGGAAGTGTTATCATAATGGGGGATTTTAATTATCCAGACATAGACTGGGCGGAGGGAACCACGCATTCGTCTAAGGCTCGCCAGTTCATAAATGTCTTACAGGACAATTTCATGGGTCAGATGGTAGACGCACTAACTAGAAATAAAGCGTTACTAGATCTACTGATTACCAACAATACAGACCTGATCACGGATGTGGAAATACGGGAAAATTTAGGAAACAGTGATCACAGGTCAATTGGCTTCAGTATAAATCACACAAATAGGAAACACAAGAGGAATCCATAAACACTGAATTTCAAAAGAGCCATCTTCCCTAAACTACGGACCTTGCTAGAAGATATAATTTGGGATAAAACCTTAGGAACAAAGAACACGGAGGAGAGATGGGTTCACTTTAAGAGCATATTAAATAAGGGCATTAGCGAGTGCACCCCATTGGGTAATACATTTAAAAGAGCGAAAAAGTCCTGGATGACTTAACGCCAATGTAAAAATGCATATAAAATCAAAAGAGAAGGCCTTTAAAAAATACAAGGTTTATAAAGAATGCAACAAGAAATGTAAGGCTGCAATTATGGCGGCTAAGATAGAACATGAAAGAGGAGGAGAGCAAAAAAAAATCCCAAGAAATTCTTTAAGTATGTAAACAGAAAAAAAGGGAGGACAGAATGTATTGGCCCCATAAAGAATGAGGAAGGATAAATGAGAGAGCAGAAATAGCTCTTCAGCCCTGTTGTCACATGTCTTCAGCATTCAGTCTTAACCATATGATTTACTAAATGTTTAGCAAGCTGCTTACACAGGTGATTCATATATTACATATATGGTCCCACCATGGTTGTGGGATTTGGCATTACCGTATATACTCGAGTATAAGTCATCCCGAATATAAGTCAAGGCCCTAATTTACCACAAAAAAATGGTAAAAACTTATTGACCCGAGTATAAGACGAGGGTGAGAAATGCAGCAGCTACTGTAAGTGAAAAAAGAGGGTCAACAATGCCCATCTGCAGCTGTATACCTCACTGTGTCCTGTGCGCGTGCTCTGTGCATATGTGCATGTGTCATGTGTCCTGTGCATATGTGCATATGTGCATGTGTCATGTGTCCTGTGCATATGTGCATGTGTCGTGTGTCCTGTGTATATGTGCATGTGTCATGTGTCCTGTGTATATGTGCATGTGTCATGTGTATATGTGCATGTGTCCTGTGTTTATGTGCATGTGTCATGTGTATATGTGTATATGTGCATGTGTCATGTGTTCTGTGTCCTGTGTATATGTGCATGTGTATATGTGCATGTGTCCTGTACCTGTGTCCTGTGTATGTTTCCTGTGTATGTATCCTGTGTATGTGTGCATGTGTATGTGTCCTGTGTATGTGTGCATCCTACCTGTGTCCTGTGCATGCCTCCGTGTGCCGCTCTGCACCGCTCAGCGTGTGCTATTACTATTCCGCGACCATTCACTGTTCAAAAACCACGCCTTCTCCTCGTCCGTGATAGGCAGAAAACTCAATTTCCCAGCAGTCAGCGGTCAGCCTATCACGGACATTCTCTCATCCTCATACCACGGACGAGGATGAGAGAATGTCCGTAATAGGATGTACACTGACTGCTGGGAAATTGAGTTTACTGCCTATCACAGATGAGGAGGAGGCGCGGCTTTTGAACAGTAATTGGCCGCCGAATAGTAATAGCACACGCTGGCCGCTGTCTGCCTGCATGACACGATGATCATGTAGGCAGACGGCGGTGACTCGAGTATAAGTCGAGGGGGGCACTTTCAGCCCAAAAAAAGGGCTGAAAATCTCGACTTATACTCGAGTATATACGGTAATCAAATGTTACATGTCACCTGCAATGTGAATCTAGATCACCTTTAATCTGCCCTATTAGTCCATTATGGCTTTGTTAAAGATAGCTAAACAAGGTAGAGGCTGGCTTATGAACAATCATTACAATCCTCTAAAATTACTAAATAATATTGTAACAACTGTGTGTATACATATGTATACATAAGTGACTTTCTCTAATGTACTTATTATTTTTCAGTATGACACCAACTATACAGTGCTCTATATCAACTTTTCAACAATTATCTGTTCTCATTAAGTGTAGGTAGGATACATTTATATACATCATTCCCATTTATTTTACACATATATACTTTTAATTATCCTTACATCATCTTTGTATACATTTTGTTTGCACATTCTTTGAAAACTCTCTTATAGGGGTGATATAGGCTAAGCTGAACCTCACTAGTTAATACGCCCCTCATTACAATTCATTACTCTTTACCTACAGGGCTACTCCCTCCTTTGGCTTCAGTATTGTCAGCTGTCCAATGTCTCTCATGCTAGCCCGGCTGTGCTCAATCCTCAATTGATGGTATACTTTAATATGCTGTGAAAGACAAGCTACCCTTACAGGCAGATTTCTGGAGACACATTTACGGTTATATTCTTTGTTTTTAAATAGCCTTATTGGAATGTCTCGTCTACAATATCTCCACAAAATATGTGAGTCTATACATTATTCATTATTATTGCAACACATATGCTATAAATAACATTGCTCACTGTTCATCTTTGTATATCCTGTATTTTACTTTTTGCTTTTATCACATTTTAGATGTATGATTGACTTCCTTATAAACACCCCAAAAGAAAGAGACATAGATACTGAAACGCGTCGTGTGAATTATGGGAATTTTACAGTTAACCAGTGTGGTGATCTTGTACCTAGCACACAGCTATTGTAACCATTCCAATATATTGTGTTTTTACTGTTTTTACTGTGCATAATAAAATACACGTTTTCTCTACAATATATGTTAATGCCTTTAAAGTCCACCCAGGGTATTCTCTCTTGTGTCTAGTCAATTTGGATGTGGCACCCTACAGGGACACTTTCACTGATATAATCTTTACTGTACAAAGTAAGGTCCATTGGCATGGACCATAGGGTGAGTACATGGATTGAAAACTGGCTACAAGTGGGAGTTCAGAGGGTGGTGATAAATGGGGGATACTCAGAATGGTCAGGGGTGGGTAGTGGGGTCCCACAGGGTTCAGTGCTGGGACCAATCCTATTTTGTTCATAAAAGACCAGGAGGATGGGGTAAACAGTTCAATCTCTGTATTTGCTGACGATACTAAGCTAAGCAGGGCACTAACTTCTTGCAAGGTTTCCACATCCTGCGGAGAAGATCTGAACAAATTAATGGGGTGGGCAACAATGTAAAATAATGCATTTGGGTGGCAAAAATATGAATGCAATCTATGCATTCTATTTATACCTCTGGGGAAATCTAGGATGGAAAAGGACCTGGGGTCCTAGTAGATGATAAGCTCAGCAATGGCATTTAATGCCAATCTGCTGCTAACAGAGCATACAGAATATTGGCATGCATTAAAAAAGGGATTAACTCCAGGGATAAAACAATAATTCTCCCACTCTACAAGACTCTGGTCTGGCCGCACCTGGAGTATGCTGTCTAGTTCTGGGCACCAATCCTCAGGAAGGATGTACTGGAAATGGAGCGAGTACGAAGAAGGGCAACAAAGCTAATGAAGGGTTTGGAGGACATTAGTTATGAAGAAAGGTTGCGAGCACTAAACTTCTTCTCTCTGGAGAAGAGACACTTGAGAGGGGATATGATTTCAATTTACAAATACCTTACTGGTGACCTCACATTAGAGATAAAACTTTTTCGCGGAAGGGAGTTTAACAAGACTCGTGGCCACTCATTAAAATTAGAAGAAAAGAGGTTGAACCTGAAACTACGTAGAGGGTTCTTTACTGTAAGAGTGGCAAGGATGTGGAATTCCCTTCCACAGGTAGTGATCTCAGAGGGGGGCATCGATAGTTTCAAAAAACTTTTAGATAAGTACCTGAACGACTGCAACATACAGGGGATATACAATGTAATACTGACATATAATCATGCACATAGGTTGGACTTGATGGACTTGTGTCTTTTTTCAACCTCACCTACTATGTAACTATGTAACTATGTAACATAAAGCAGAACACCACACAGAAGCCTAGACACAACTGTTGCTTGGGCAAAGCTGACTTGTAGTGCGTGGGATTAAATTGTGTTTCCTGTTGAGATGCTGGGATGGAGCCATGCTGAGAGCTCATACTTAAATGCCCAGGTGTGGGGACATGGTCTCCTAAAGCTGAGACACAGACCTTAAAGGTAAGCAGATAGTCAAAGCATAAACCATTACTGAAGATTCATGACACATCTGATCCATCTCTCTCTTCCCCCGGGGCATGTGTGTTCCAGAGGATTTACATATAGCAGGCCTCAGCATATGCTAAGAACTTAGGGCCTAAATAAAACTTGCCAGAGGGAAACTTGCCTATGGAAGCTCAGCTGAGGAGGTGGATGCATTTTGCCTGAAGCTTCAGGTGTGGAAGTACTTCTTGAGGTTGAGACCCCAGAAGTTGCTGTTGCCTGACTGCTCTTTTAGGGTCTCAGATATACTGGCTGTCCCCTCTTTCTTCAGAATGATTTTCGAGGCTACTATAGGGTCTAATATGGCTAGGACAAGATTGTTTAGGAAGCTGTGTGTGCCTTTACGTATATTGCCCCCTCATCACTGCTTCCTGCATTTCAAGATCTCCAATAAATCCTAAAAACAACCCTAGACTGAGCCTACGTTTGTAGGTGTGTGCTTCTGGGACTGAACACAGGGTGGACAGCCTCTTAATAGGTGAGGGGAAGCCAGTTTATTTCCAGCAGTCCCTCAGGGGATTGGTGCTATATTTAAGTGACCCTTTAGTGGTTTTAGTGTCGTTTCTGGTCAAAGCTGTTTTTGATTATGGTACATAATATGCAGATACTATACTTATGTTTTTCAGTAGTCATGGGAATTACTGTGCTGTAATTCCTAATTTCAGCCATTACACAATAGCAAGAATACTGTGAGTTGGGCAATGGAGGGCTCCTTTAAAGTTATTACCCAGTAGAAAGTAACCTTTAATGATGTTGTCTAAAAGCAAATACAAATTTCTCTGCAGCATTTGTCTTCCCAGTCAGCATAACAAATGTCAGCTGTGAGTAGAGATACCATGAGGCTGTTTCCCTGAAAAAGTTGAAAATCTTCACTCAAAAAATGTTGTTTGAATTATCCATGTAATGGGAATAGCACATTCCTGTTCACCCAATAAAGCTCAGATGCTTTTTATATGACTAGATAATTGAAGTGATCAATCACACAATTATTTGAATAAAAATTCTCAAATCCTTTAGTAAATCAGCCCAATCATTTTTGAGAGTGTTGTGTTCACAGCTTTCATGCTGATTGCTCTTCTAGTTGTTTAAAGAAATACTGTAGCTTAAGAGGTTGTCAGGGCTGGGATCAGCCCTCCCTTTTCAAAGCAGGCCGCTCAGCTGTCGGTTAATTGCCAGCTTCAATCTTTTTTTCCCACAGTGACTCACTTGATGATGATATTCTGTTTGTCAGTCCTGCTGGTTACTTAAGCTGTTCAGTTCAGTTCCTCTCTGCCTTCACCTTGGTCAGCACATCCAGAGACTCCCTGCTGTGTACCTGTTGAAGACTTGCTTGGCTGACCTCCCTTCTAGTTCCTGATCCTGCTTGCTGTTCCACTACGCTGAGTCTCCAGTTTCCTGATTTCCTGGCCTGTCTTGAAGTATGCTGATCTCTGGCTCCCTAAACCCAAGTCCTCTCAAAGCATACGCCCTATAGGAACACTCAGGTGCAGGCTCTGCAGTGTATCAAGGTGCAAAAAACAAATCCTGGACGGCTGCACACTGATAAGGCATCATTATTGTCAAATAAAATCCAGTACAGTCAGTTCATGTTAGCAAAGGCATGGATGAATGACTGATGCATTTCACACCATATATTGGTGCTTAGTCATAGCTCAAATATTGTAGTCTGACCGACTACAATACTACTACTGTCGGAAACACCCTTCCTACATCCTTCCTACACAATTAGACTATGAATGAGGGACACCTGAGAGGAGAGCCTAGCAGAAAGATATCAGTGTCAAAAGCTGTTTACCTTATATATCTTTATGTATAGTTTTTGTACCTTACTCAAAGAGTCCTCTCTCTAAGGTGTTCTCATATTTATGGAAAAATTAATTTTGAAAGAACAACAGACATTTATGTAGAATGAATCAATGAATAAATAGCAAACTATATAGCATTAAATTGATAAAAACTATCCAATTAGTGCACCTGTTCTGACCTAAAAGATATACAATTATTCACTTAAAGAATGAATAATGGCTATTTTTTTAAAGACCATATTTAAAATAATTGTTGTTTGAAATATTGTATTTATTCCTGTTACACATCCGTAGAGAAAAACACACATAATACTGACACTGATTCTATATATTCTATTATCAAGTATATAAATGCATATATTGTGACTCTATATTCCCTGCATAGAGTGCTGGGAACTGAAAATAGGACAAAGAAAAAGAAAAGGCTCTTGATTGTTCAGTGTGTGGATGTGATTTGGATTCTTACTATATCACTGGAGGGATACAAAGACTTCAAATCTAAAAGAGAAAAAGTGTAGAGATCACCCAGGTGTATGTATATACTTACATTTGTGTCCTGTGTATGGTCTGCGCTAACATAGAAGGAACAGCGCAGAGCATGGAAATAGAAAAAATAAACACAGAAAAAGAAGAAATGATGAAAGCACGAGTCTACCGATATACATGATAGTTCTCACCATTATGTAATGATTGTCATAGTAGAAAAGTATTGAAAGATCTATCAGACCATTAATAATGTCGATCTTAGCTATTTCGGTTCTCACACTAGACATAGCATAATTACATATGGACTCGCTAGTGCGAGTCCATAGTCCCCTCTGGGTGGCCTTACCACTTTTTATACACCCTGGATAACTAAACTAGATGTATCTTTACAGTGAAGTTCATTACAATGGCGTGCCACATTGGTGGAATGATCTTTCTCTATGTCATAGAAGTGATCGTAAAGGCTATCCTTAAGTGTAGTCCTTCCGACATACTGGATAGAACACAATGTGCATGTAATAACATACACCACAAACCGCGTATTGCAGTTAAAGAAAGATGAAATTTTGTGTGACTTGCCTGTGGTGGCCAAAAGAACTGTGTCACCCCCTTTGAAAAAGGGGCAATATGCACAACCTCTTTTCCCACATTTAAAGATGCCTTTAAAGGATAACCAATTTGTGGGGTTTTGTTTGCTAGTGTAAAGGCTGGGTGATAGCCATTTACTGAGTGAGGGTGCCCTCCTAGAGACCGTCCGTATGCCTTTTGCCAGTATTTGAGAATAAATAGGGTCATTTGAAAGCACAGGTAAATATTTAGTGATGATCTTTTGTATTTTATTAAATTCTGTACTATATGAAGTTGAGAAAGTTGGAGTGTTGCTAAACTGTTCTGACTTCCCATGTTTGGATTTTATGCCTTTGGCGGGTTTATCTGTAGATAAATTGTCCTGAGGCACCTTATTAGCAATTTTTAATGCTCTGTTGATAACTGACTTGGAATAACCCCTATCTTCAAACCTGGAGGACATAAGTGTGGCTTCGCGTTTAAAATCTGAGTTTCTACTGCATACACGCTTCAACCTAAGAAACAGGTCAACCGGGATACTATTGATCGTATGTCCCGGATGGCTGGAGTCGGCATGTAGAAGCATGTTCCCTGCAGTGGGTTTTCTATAAAGATTTAAAATGATTTCATTGTTGTCTCCAGTTAAAGGCATATCCAAAAACTCAATGGACTTCATATTATGCTGTCCAGTGAATTTTAAATTTAAAATATTGTCATTTAAATGTTCCAACCATGTGTCTAGGCAGATGTGTTATCCAGATACTATAAAGAGGAGGTCATCAATATACCTGCAATAAAATACAGTATCTTTCTTTTTCATACATCATGGGACACAGAGTCAGGCTAATATTCATTACCTGCTGGGTTATACTTCATTATTAGGTGAATGGACACTGGTAGACCAAAGGTCTTCAGACAGGAAATGATCCCCTATATAACCCCTCCCATACAGGAAGCACTTTCCTTTTTTACCAGTGTCTGCAAGGTGGATGTCAGGGTTTGTTTGAGCTCTCTGAGCTCCAGGTCTCTGGTCCCACAAATGGTTCCAAAATAAATCAAAGGATTGACCGATTGGATCCATTTGACACAGGCTTTTATGCTTAGATAAATGGTACCCGAGCCTTGCAAAGAAGACTCAAGATCCTGTAAGGTTTTGCCTGTAATGTGGCCTCCGGGTGCTGGACCCTGTGGAGTGGAAATCCTGGACACTACAGTGCTAAGTAATTTCCTGCAGGGTGCTGTACAGGTCCAAGGGAGTGGACCCTAAACATGAAAAGGGTACCCAGTCCTTGAAGGTTCAAGTGACAGGAACCTGCAGTGAAGGGTGAAGATTGGGCCCTTAGTTTCTAAGTGGCCCTGCGCCTGGATGGGTAAGTGAACCCCCTTTATTTTACTATTGTGGGGTATCCCAGTGATTGTAACAATCAGTCAAGCTAGCTAAAAAGCTGGACACCTGTGTGTGGTGACCATACAGGGGAGTTTTGTGCTAGCTGTGGGTGTTTGCAAAGTGTAACTTTTTTACTTGTGTCTGGCTGTTTTTTACCTGTATGATGGCGCATGACGGTGTGCCATTTCGTCTTGGTTCACCATGGCGCACGTGCGTTCGCTCAGCAGTTTGTGTGGTGGCCATGGCACACGCGGCTTCACCGCACATGCGCCATAGCCTTTATCTGGGCGCACGAAGATTTGCGTCATACACGAATACAGTCATGCCCATTTGCTGGGACCATGCACATGCGTGCGCATACACAGAACATTCCGGTGCACACCCAGCTTATTTAAGCTGTGTAAGCCAAGCATGTGGTGCTTCCAAAAGGCAGCTGTGGGACACAGAGCAAGCTCTGAACAGACACTTGCAGTGGTTCATTTTTCCTTACCCAGGTCATGTGAGTCACCAGGTGTTGCTTGGCAGGCTAAAGGTGAGAAAATTATTAGACCCCCGCGCTTATGGTGAAAATGAAAACTGAGGAGCTGCATCCTCTATCAATAGATTCACCCTAAGGTGAATCTAGAAGAAAAGTGTAAAGAGGGGATAGGTATGGTGCTGAGGTGACTTACAACCTCTAAATACTTGAGGGGTTTGTGTCACGGGTGCATTTTGTGCAAAAAGTGACAATAAAAGTGCAGAAAATAAATATTTGTATATTCACAAAAATCCACAAAAAAATCCTACTGTGTAAACTTCCTAACCGCTTATACATAATACATATTGTTATGTTCAAACAAAAATAAAATAAAATAAACACAATCCTGTGCAAAACCTGCAATTCAAAGTGACATTTCTGTACAAAAAAATCCAAAATATATGACTGGTGCATAATGTTGCTGTGAAACTGGGTTCAGAAATATGCACATACTGTCCTTAAACCCTGGTGTTTAAAAAAAAAGTCCAATAAAGTGACAATGTGCTCCTTCAAATTGTTCTGTGCTTCTTGGAAAACAGTGCCCCATAAGAAACGCACTCACCGCTATTATTCACCCCACAAGGAGGTATTTCGCCTTCACAGTATGAGCCACTGTTCAGCCTGTGGAGTGGGAGGAAACTTCCTATCCTGTGTTCTCCAAGTGCCTCCTTGTCTGTGATGTAAGTGGTCTCCTCACTGTTAACCTCTTAGATGTTACCCACATGTAGAGAGGAAAGAGACTTCATAGCATGATACCGTACAAGTATCCAAAAATGTATTAGTAATACTGATGGGTACTCACTTTTAATAAAAATCATTAAAAGCGAAAAAGATGATGTCCCATTGACAAAACGCGTAGGGTGGGACTATATAGCATCATTGCATCACTTCCGGTTTCGAGCCGTGGAGCGCAGATCGCTCCGGTTTCCTGTTTTTAAACACTGTTTTCGCTTTTAATGATTTTTATTAAATTTGAATTTTGTGGATTTTTGTGAATATACAAATATTTATTTTCTGCACTTTTATTGTCACTTTTTGCACTAAATGCACCAGTGACACACATCCCTCAAGTATTTAGAGGTTATAGGTCACCTCTTAATAAGAGCAGCGCCATACCTATCCCCTCTTTTTCACATGGCAGGCTAAAGGTGCTTAGCAGGATTGTTAGCATAGGGGCTTGGTGAGCCCTATTAAAGGGTCTCCCTTCTGAGGTGTTTTAATATTACACCCAAGTACTCTTTGTGTGCGGCTATTAAATGTCTTCCAAAAAGAGGAGTGGGACTAACACCACAGGGAAGGGCACATATGTTGTCAGTAGTTCCTGATGAACCTAGTTGTATCCCTAGTGTTGTATCCCCTGAAGGACCAGAGCCACCCGGGCAATTTGAGCCGCTACGCTTATCTGGTATTTTGCCTACAGTCAACACTGCTGCTTCACCCTTTATCACTAAGGATGAACTGTCCTCAGTCCTAGCCAGGAAAGATCACAGGATTGCTGGCATGATTTCCTCCAACCCGCAGGGTGACAGGAAAGCGTGACAGATCCCCTTTCCCAGAGTCTCCTAGTCTGGAGCAGGAATGGGTTGAGGATGGGGAAGAGTTTAAAGCTCAGGATTCGGTGGAGTGCCCGACAGATGAGTCTGCTTCCGAGCAATCTGGACAAGAAGATATCCAGTCGATGTCAGCCTCTTAGTCGCAGAGGCTTTTGATCCTGACTCTAAATGAAATGGTTCATTCTGCCTTTAAGTTGCCTTTTGCAGAGGTGACTGAGCCCCCTGGTCCTCTTTGGGATCCCTGAGGCCAGAGATCAGGTCGCACAGACTTTCCCGCTACACCCCCTGTTGGAACAGGCAGTGTATGCTGATTGGGAACATCCTGACAGGACTTTTTTGCCTCCTAAAAGGTTTTCCCTTTTATATTTTTTGTTTACAAATGTTTTTATTGAAGAAATAAAGACAATTACATGAAAAAGAAAAAAAGTGAACATTAATCAGCATTGAGAGTGTTATATAGAGCTAGAATCTCCGTACAACCACTCTATTCTCTTACTTAGTACCATGGTCCCGGGTACTTATGAAGAAGTACCTGGGACCATGGAATTGAAGGTTTTCGCCAGTTCAGGGCTATTGCCTATTAAATAGCACTAAACAGCGTGTGCACCAGCTTTTGCTTAGGTGGTGGAACCTCTGGGAGCTCTCCAAACAAAATACACATTTGGTATGTCAAGGTGATGCTAGATCCAGTTATTGGAGTACTTTCATAGCTGTCTTCTGCCAGAGAGAGCCCAGGACCTTACAGCTCCAGAAAGTATGGAGACGAGTGCCCCCCTCACCACAGTCTCTGAAGCATTTGTCTGGAATGGCAGGGAACATCCTATGAACTCTGACTGGTGTGTAATACCATCTGGTGTGCAGTTTCTCCACAGTTTCCTTAATGGCCACTGAGTGGGTACATTTATGTATATTAGTGATCGTATCAAGCCAGTCTTCAGCTGAAAACTCCTGGCCCACCTCAGATTCCCATCCCAACATCGCCTGGGATTTAGCTTCTGTGTGTTGATCGTTAAGGTGCATATATAGGGTGGAAATCGTCCCTCTATCTCTGGACCCCTCATGGCACGTGACAGAAATCTGAGTTAGGTATGGCATAATTTTGGTGTAAATGTTCAAAAGAACAAAATGTGGTGCCCTGTAGCAATGAATGCAGCGTCACTAGTCCTTGTGAGGACCAGTGTGTAAAGTCCATCTCTGCATTAAAAGCCACAGGGAAGTTGGTGTCACCCAAAAAGGATGTCAAAGGGAGGGTTTAGAGAGAAGCCTGAACTTTTCCTTATATAGGGTGCAGAGGTAAAGGGATTGCCCAACTATTCCATTAAGCTGGGTAATAATTCTCTGGTTTAATGCATTAGTCCAACAATGTATACCATTGAGCTAATTGTACTAGCCTTGCCGCTAGGTAATATTTCCATAAGTCTGGGCAACCTAGGCTCCCTCTATTTTGGGACATATACAACAGTTATCTACCCATGCATGGTTGTTTGCCCTGCCAGATAAATTTTAGCAGATCCGCTTGTGTAGCTTGTATGGTGGATCTGGACACGTATAGTGGTAAGGCTCTAAAGAAGAATAATAATTTCGAGGGAGAACCGACATTTTGACTGCCTGTATTTGGCCTAAAAATGAAATGCGATATAGGGACCATTGGGAGAGCAGCTTTTTGATGTTGGAGAAAGCCTGATGGTAATTTTGTGTGTATATTTGTCTAAGGGATGGTGCTAGACGAATCTGTTCCAGGAAAACTCGAAACTGCCCTTGAGGGAGGTCACCAAGGAGTGTGGTATGTTGATTGGCATAGCTACCCATTTAGAGGGGTTCACGTCAAATCCTGATATGTAGCTAAAGGTGTCCAAGGCAGTGAATAGATTAGGCAATGAAATTAAGGGGTCGAGGAGGGGCAGGAGGTGGAGCCTAGCAGAGCAGACATGCATTGTTAGAGCTCCACACCGCTGAGGAGAGAAGAGAAGGACAAAGCGGAGCCTGCAGGCTCAAAAGGTATCCATTTGAACCTTTTTGCCCCAGGGAACAAACTGTAAAAGTTTGGGCAGGAAATATGATACTGGGAGGAAACCGTGGCAGAAATAAAAATCACCTCACAAAGAGCTCACAGGCACTCACTGCAGCTGAAGCAGCTCCAGTCACCTCACAAGATACAGCATCAGGGCGCTCTCACAGACAGAAAATGTCACAGCAAGACTCTCCATTTGAGTCAGATACAGAACAAATCCTCTCACAAACTTCTCCACAAGCCTCCTCAGTATCCCCAATAATATTATTACAATTTGAAAAGATGCTTCATAAGGCTTTAAAACAAACCTCAGACCAAATAACAAAAAGCCTAACCAAAGAAATAAGAGAGCTGGGAAACCGCACCGCAGCCTTAGAAATAAAAATGGATGAAATTGAAATTACAACCCAAGAAAATATAACAGAATTGGAACAATCAAAAAAAGAGAATTTAATACTTCAAACTAAGCTCGAAGATTACGAAAATAGAGCCAGACGTTCAAACTTACGCATAAGGGGAATACCTGAAACTGTGACAGACCTGCAATCTACTATTAATGCTCTATTACAAGAACTAAAGCCAGATATCCCTAATTGAACGTTTAGAACTGGACAGAGTACACAGAGCCCTCACAGCCAAAAAGAAAGATGGACCCCCACGTGATATAATCACAAAATTTCATTATTACAGAACGAAAGAACAAATACTAATTGCTGCAAGAGAAAAAAAGGAACTTAATTTTCAAGGACACAATTATCAAATTTTTGCTGACCTATCCCAACTTACTATTACTAAAAGACGATCCATGAAACCCCAACTAATGGAACTGCAACGCCACAACATTATGTATCAATGGGGCTTCCCCTTTTCAGTCAGATTTAACTACCAAGGTACAATTTACAGAAGCAGATCAGCAGATGAACTACAACAAACCCTTTTAAAATTAAATCTGACAGAACCCACAAGCAGCAACACTCCCACACGCAGAAGAATGGCATCATCTTCACCTTCAGGCAGCACCCAGAAAATTTCAGAACAAAATGGGAATCATCATTCTCACAAAAGAGGCCGTTATGCCACATCATCCATGGACCAAGAAGATTCAATGGACTGACATCCTAATTCCTGATATCTCTTCATTTATTATACTAAGAGATGGTTCTCTATAAAAAAACCTATATTTATAACTGAATGTAACTGCATTCTGATAGTCACACACTGTGTGGGATCATGTTACATTCCAGTTATATTTCTTATTACTTCTGATTCATATAGCCTTAGAATATATAAGTGAAATAAGGAAATTCTTGTTCAGTTATATATTAACAGGTAATAACAATAGATTTATTACTTTTTAGGACAAATATGTTCAATAATCCAGAAGTAATGGAAGCTTTTTCTTTCTTTTCTTAAAACAAATATATTATTACCTAACTAGTTCCTAGAATTATGTTTTTGTTTATTCTAACATATCTAAACAGTTACGTATAAATAAAATATGTAATTGTTTACTCTAAAAGGGTTAAAATCCCAAAATAATTCAAACTATCTTCATCAATACCAAAGTTATTAACAGTACCTTTCTAACTGAATTATTTAGCCTAGGGCAAGACTAACCATATACAACCACCCTGGAATAAATAATTTCAACAAAAACTATATTCTGCACTCCAATTAATGAAACATCATTTTGATGTCTTTTGACATAGCACTTCTCTCCTGTAAGCGGAAGATCCGTGTACCCCCATTAGCCCTCCTCATTCTCCCAACCATATTATGTGGGAGTGTGACGAAGGCACTTATTCCCCTGAGAGAGATATTTATTCTCTTTCACGGGTAAATTGTGATTACTTGCAAAAAATAATTTATACAATGTATCATCTAATCTCATATGTTTTTTGTTTACTCTTTACTCCAGAATTCACTGGTTTCTTTTCTATCTATTCATCTCTTCAGTCCACACAGGTTGATCTGCGCAGTCAGCTCTGCATAACAAAAAGTAAGTCAAAACTATTTGATCTATTGCCATGGCACCACTGAATATACTTTCCCTGAATGTTCAGGGAATAAATGTCCCTCAAAAAAGGACCAAAGCCTTCCGTACTTTCCATAACAAGAAGGCTCACATAGTATGCCTCCAAGAAACACACTTCACCAAAGATTCTACTCCAAAATATATTTCTCCTTTTTATCAACAAATTTACACGGCTTCTGCCTGTACCAAGCAAAGGGGAACTCTAATTGCATTTCACCGATCCACACCATTCACCTTATCATCAGAAATTAAAGACCCAGAAGGTAGATACCTGATACTCATGGGTTATATAATGGATACAGCAATCACTGTGATTTCCTACTACGCTCCTAACAAACAACCTACACCATTCCTCTCACATATATTACAAGTGATTAATACACACAAAATAGGAACAGTGATAATGTGTGGGGATTCGAACCAGGTCCTCCTCCCATTTCTAGATAAATCACCTTTTACACCATCCAAAATAACCTCTAGATTACCTTTTTCTCAACTTCTTTCCAAATACAATCTGGTAGATTCATGGAGAGAAAGTAACCCAATGAAAAAGAAATTCACTTATTTCTCGCACCCTCATCAAACCTTCACCAGAATAGATCATATTTTTCTAACAATAGGAATGATACCAGAAATTATTGCATCAGATATAATTCCGATTCCGTGGTCTGACCATAATGCAGTATACACTACTATAGCCTCAGCCATACCAAAAGCGCATGACCCAACGTGGTACTTACCGGACATAATGCTCAAACACCCACTACATCAGATGGCCATTGAACAAGCTTTAAAGGAATACATATCAATTAATAATACAACAGACATCTCCCCAATAACACTGTGGGAAGCTCATAAGCCTGTCTTGCGTGGTACAATACAAAGACAAATGGCACTATTTAAACGGGAACGCAAAAATCTAGCAAAAAAACTAGAACTCAATTTTAATGCAGCCTACATATCATTTCAAGATAATCCATCTCAGAGTACAAAATCTCATCTGGAAAAATCTAGATTGGAATACGATCTATTTCTCACTGAGTCAGTTGATAAATCCCTCAAACGCTCCAAACACAATTTCTACATGAATACAAACAAACCAGGTACATATTTGGCTCGGGCATTAAATTCAACTAACAAATCTTTCAAACCAATACGTTTGAAATTATCAAAAAATGTTTACACTTGTAATCCAGTTAAAATAGTCCATAAATTTCACTCACATCTCGCAACTTTATACAAGACAAACAATGAATTTAATCCTACAGAGGCTGAATCCTTCTTCTCAAAAATAACCTTACCTGAGTTATCTCAGAATCAAAAAAGCAGTTTGGATGAGCCTATAACTATAGATGAAGTTGCTAACGCCATAAAAGACCTAAAACTTAACAAAAGACCAGGCCCAGACGGCTACTCGGCTTTATACTATAAAACATTCTCAGAAATACTCTCTCCCATTCTCACTGAAACTTTTAACAAACTTCTAGATGGACATTCTTTTCGGCAAGAAACACTAATGGCAATTGTTTGTATGATCCCAAAACCCCTTTCTGATGATACTTCCTGTGTGAATTATCGGCCTATCTCTCTGTTAAACCTCGATATTAAATTATTAGCAAAAATAATAGCAAAACGCCTCAATAGCATTATAGGAAAATTAATACATAGAGATCAAGTAGGCTTCATGCCAAATAGACAGGCAGGCGATAATATACGCAGGGCAGTGTTATTGGCACATATTGCTAAAAAACGGAAAATCCCTTTATGTTTTCTATCTCTCGATATTAAGAGGGCATTTGACACAGTATCCTGGCAATATATGCAATATTCATTACAAAAATGGGGTTTTGGACCCCACTTTTTAACATGGATCAAAGCATTATATAATAAACCCAAAGCCTATATAAAATATGCTGGATACAAATCTGAAGCCTTTAATATCGAAAGAGGTACCCGACAGGGTTGCCCATTATCTCCCTTATTATTTGCCCTTATACTCGAACCCATGGCCCAATACATCAGAACAAACCAAACTATAACTGGCATTGAAGTAGGAGGTATTACACACAAATTATGTATATTTGCAGACGATATATTACTTTTTCTATCATCACGACAGGTCTCTGGTCCTAACTTAATACCAGCTCTTGATGGGTTTGCAGCCCTATCCGGCCTTATGATTAATCCTAAGAAATGCCTAGTGCTTAATATTTCACTCACAAACATGGAATTGATCCCGGCTAGGGCTGCACTCCCATTCACATGGGCAGAAAAATCAATCCCATATCTTGGAATTCATTTAACAGCATCTCATTCTGACTTATTCTCAACCAATTATCCTCCTGTATTAAGACAGATCACAAATCTAATAAAACAATGGTCGCAACTTCCTTTATCCTGGATAGGGAAGATTAATGCAATCAAAATGACTATTCTACCCAAATTGCTTTATCTATTCAGAGTCCTCCCTATTCCAATTCCTTCCTATTTTTTGAGAATAGTACAAAAAAGAGCAACTTCGTTTATATGGGGCTCTTCTAAACCACGTATACCTATACACACACTACATCTTCCCAAAAATAAAGGAGGCCTGGGATACCCTAATTTTACTAACTACTACAGAGCAGCACATTTGGCCAGTCTGTCCAAATACCATGCAAAACAGGAAATCCCATTATGGGTATTTATAGAGGCTTCAGAAAATGACCCTCTATTAATATCAAATTTATTATGGCTTGATCCTAAAGACCGCTTTAAAATTCATAATCCCATAACTAAACACTTCTTATCTCTCTGGGATAAACTAAAAACCAAATATCAGTTACAATCTCCACACAATCCTCTCCTTTCTTTTATCAGAAATCCGGCCTTTTATCCGGCATGGATCTACCCAAATTCTTTTAAAGCTTGGACAACATCAGGCATTCAGACACTAAATGACTTCATAGCATCTAAATCATTCCTTTCATTCCCATCGCTTAGAGAAAAATATGATCTACCAAACTCTGAGATATTTAGATATCTCCAAATCAAAAATTTCTATACACCATTCCTAAAGGGGGATACACCATTATCCCAATTATCCATTTTTGAATTACTCTGTACAAAAGATCCATTTGCTAAAGGTACAATTTCATCACTTTATAATCAATTATATGGAGTAGCAAATCTTAATAGACCCTCTTACGTTCAGAGGTGGGAGGAGGACCTGGGACGAACTTTAGAAGACACGGACTGGTCTAACATATGGCTCACATCTAAATCATCTTCACCCAACATCTTAGCACTGGAGACAAATTATAAAGTCCTAACTCGCTGGTACCTTGTACCCGCTAGAGTGGCAAAATATTCACCTAATACCTCAGCTCTTTGTTTTCGAGGATGCCCAGAAATAGGCACATATTTACACATATGGTGGACATGCCCAGTAATCCAAACCTTCTGGAAGGAAGTCTTCGTGATTGCATCTAAAATATTTAAAAAAATAATACAACCAGATCCATATTTAACTTTACTTAATCTAAAACCGGAATGATTAACACTCTCTCAATTCAAACTTATGATCCAACTAATAACGGCTGCAAAACAAACAGTGGCCAAGGCATGGAAATCTCCTACATTGGTACTAGCAGAAACAATTCACAGAATGAATAATACAATGTCCCATGCTAAGATGGTAGCCATCGATCAAAATCAAATTCCAAAATTTGAAAAACTTTGGCATCCTTGGATAAAACAACAGTTCCTGTCAAACTTCAATGACTCTGTCCTGTTGCCATGGTAACAGATTAAATGACTTACAGAGACACCCATTCTAAGGCTTCAAAGAGAACTAAAAAGAATAATAAACTGACGAGCGGGACAACCTTGTGGACCATACCTCTACCTTTCAACCCTTTTTTCTTCTTTCTCTTTCCTTTTCTCCACCTTACGATTAAAGCTCATTATCAGAATTTATTTGACCTATATACACTCTACTTGTAAACAATATGTATAGTAGGTATAAATCATTTAAATACCTACAAAAGTAACTAAGGAAATGATATATATCTTTAATTTAGGTTTATGTGAACCCAATGTTTAATATTTGAAATTTCATGATATTTACCTATATAAACCCTACTGTAAAACAATGAGCTTACTTTATAGAGCCTTGTAAACTTACTTTATGTATCTTTATAACATTGTATACTCAATAAACTTCTTTTGACAAGGAAATTAAGGGGTCAGTTAGGAATAGAAGGACGTCATCTGCATATAAACTCAATTTAAATTCCTGATTATCGCTATAATATCCTCTAATGTTGGGGTTGCTGTTGATATGCCGGGCCAAGGGTTCAATTGCGAGGGCAAATAAAAGAAGGGATAGAGGGCAGCAATGTCTAATACCCCTCCCAAGGAAAAAGTATTCTGATGAACAGCCGGGAAGTTTAATGTGGGTGCGAGGTTGGCAATACAGACCCCGAAAACTGCTCACAAATTCTCCCTGGATCACAAATTTGGATACGATTGTGTCTAAATAGGGCCAGAGGACACTATCAAAGGCCTTGTTGATGTCCAAGCTCAACATCAATACCCTGCGCGAGTGCATCTCTTCATCTTGTATAATGTATGAAACCGAACTTATAATATTTCCTCCCCCACTTGCCTCTTCCCCTGACTTATCTGTCAAGAGCAATGGCACAACCATCCACCCATCCCCAAATGTCAGCGTGCTAGGTGTTATCCTGGACTTTGAACTCTCCTTTCGGCCCCACATCCAATCACTTTCCAAAGCTTGGCACCTCAACCTCCGCAACATCTCTAAACTACGTCCCTTTCTAACCAATGAAACCACAAAGCTCCTGATTCATTCCCTGGTTATCTCTCACTTTGACTACTCCCTCCTCATTGGCATACCTTTAAATAAACTATCCCCCCTTCAGTCCATCATGAATGCGGCTGCCAGACTCATCCACCTTACAAACCGCTCAGTGTCTGCTACCCCTCTCTGCCAGTCCCTTCATTGGCTGCCACTTGCCCACAAATTAAATTCAAAATACTAACAATAAGTTACAAAGCCACCCACAACTCTGCCCCCAGCTACATCACTAGCCTAGTCTCAAAATACCAACCTAATCACCCTCTTCGTTCCTCCCAAGACCTCCTGCACTCTAGCTCCCTCATCACCTCCTTCCATATCCACCTCCAAGACTTCTCCCGAGCCTCGTCCATCCTCTGGAATTCGCTACCCCAATCTGTCAGACTGTCTCCAAACTTATCCACTTTTAGGCAAGCCCTGAAACTTTCCTCTTCAGAGAAGCCTATCCTGCCTCCATCTAACAACTGCACTATTTTCTCCATTAACGCATCATCCACAGCTATTACCCTTTTGTATAACTTGACACTCCCTCCTAGATTGTAAGCTCTAACGAGCAGGGCCCTCTGATCTCCCCCGTATCACATTTTATTGTAATTGTACTGTCTGCCCTAATGTTGTAAAGCTCTGCGTAAACTGTCGGTGCTATATAAATCCTGTATAATAATAATAATAATAATGTTTGAGGCCAGGCGTATGTTATCAGTTATTTGTCTGGTGGGAATAATTCCTGTTTGGTCGGGGGATATTAGTGTTGTGATGATAGATGCTAGGCGATCCGCTAATAATCAACAAAATATTTTTAAGTCATTGTTAATGACTGCTATGGGACGGTAGTTTTGGGGGAGGGTATGATCTTTTTCTGGCTTTGGGATCAACGACATGTTAGCCATAAGCATATCAGTAGGGAATGAGTCCCTGCTAAAACCCGATCAAAAAGTTTAGTCAATTTTGGGTTTAATAGACCAGTAATTTTTCATAATAGAGGGCCATAAAGCCATCCGGGCCTGGGGACTTGGAGGGCTTCAATTAGGAAATGATTATGGCCACCTCCTCTTCAGTACAGGGTGCATTTAGGGATAGTAGCTGATCTTCACTAATTTTAGGTAGGGAAATTGTATCTAACCAGGATTGGGGGGAGGGTGCGTTGGGGGCCTGAGAATCCGCCAGCAGAGTTTGATAATATGTGGAGAACAACTGCAATACCTCCTTTGGGTGAGAGGTGAGGTTCCCTTTAGAGTCCCTCAGCTTATATGTATGTGTGGGTTGTATGGATTGTTTCAACTTCCTCGCAAACATGGTCGAAGCCGAATTGCTATACAGTAAGAAGTGAGCCCTGAACCACCTAAGGGATTTTTCAGTTTGCTCCGAAAGGAGAGTATCCAGACAGAGCTCTCCTGTTCTGATTGATCTGTTTCAGCAACTCTTGTGTAGGGGTTGGGCCATGTTGGTGATAAAGCTTGTCTAGGTCTGCAGTGAGGGAGGTAATGTCTTCGAGCTTCTGGTGTTTTCGCTCTGAGGCCAGCTGCATAAGCTGCCTTCGGAGCACAGCTTTGTGTGCTGCCCACAAGGACATAGCGGAAATCTCACCGACATCGTTGTGGGTAAAATAGTCTGTGATGTATTCCAAAATTTGGGATAGCGTCATTAAGCCTCCAAGCTCCCATATCCCGGGAGATACCAAAGTGAGAGAAGACACAAGACACCATATGGTGGTCTGACCATGGATAACCGTGAATTCTGGCTGAAGTGGAGTTAGCCGCCAATACCGCTGTGAAAAATATGTAGTCCAGCCTGGAGTATCTGTTGTGGTGGTGGGAATAAAAAGTATATTCCCGGGCCCCCACATTATGAGCCCTCCAGGTGTCCAACAGCTGGTGTGTTTTCATTTGATATTGAAGTGATTTTGGGAAGGCATTGGCAGCTGGCCCTAGGTGACTCCTGTCTAGTTCTGAGTGTGTTACTAGATTAAAGTCCCCTTCTATTAGCAAATGAGCTGAATGGTATTTATCTAGTATTTGAAAAACATTTTTTGAAAAAGTAATGTGGGGTAGCGCATTGTATAGGATAAGTCCAAGACGCGAGGTTGACCAGGGTTTAAACCTGTAAGCCCACGAGAGCGCATGCGCGAGAGCTCCAACATGGCTGCTTGAGCCAGGAGCTCCGCTCCACCCCGGACCAACGAGCCGCACACCAGCCGCCTCAGCCCACTAACGGGCGTCACAGCACCCCACCCAAGTAGGGGAACAGCCGGGGACCCGAAGGAGATGTTGGGGCCCCCTGCGAGACGAGATCTCCGCCCCCAATTCGCCTCGGCAGGCACGGACGGGAGTCCCAAGATGGCCGCCAGCACGGACGGGACGCTGCAACAGGCAGGCATCCACTCCAGGATCCAGGAGAACAGGCCAGTACTCTCTCCTCCGACCCTGACCTACGCACAGGCAGCACAGGGACCCTCCCAAACACCCCAATTACCCCCGCAAGGCCACACGAAGCCCCAGGCCACAGCAAAGGCCCCCACTGAGACGCTCACCCCCTCACAACAGGAGAGGTACTCACAGGCCCTCCCTGCACAGGCCCAACTACCACCTCCAGCTATACAGCAATCTGGCTTCTCAGTAACTGACCTCACAACAATGCAGGAAGACATGTTTGCTAAATTCTCATCCCTTTTAGAGAAAGGACTGGCTAATACAGCAAAACAGATCACCAACACTATTAAAGCGGACCTGTCCAATTTAGGCGCTAGAATTGAAGCCATTGAAGACAAAGTCGAATGTACAACCGCCAAAACCAACCAAAACGCAGCACACCTCATGACCATACAAGAGCAATTAGATGTCGCCCTCTCCAGGATCGATGAATTCGAAAACCGGTCTAGGAGGTACAACTTTCGGATTAGAGGCCTCCCGGAAACTTTTTCGGACATACCCTCCATGGTTCAGGACATTATTGCAGCCCTTGTTCCTAACATACCCCCCCAACGTCTTGAACTTGACAGGGCACACAGGTCTCTTGGCCCCCCCAGACAAGATGGTTCCCCAAGGGACATAATCGTCAAGCCGCACTTTTATGCGGTAAAGGAAGAGGTCATGCGTCAATCTCATCTAAAGCCTATGCTGCAGCACCAGGGTCACCAGATCCAGATTTTTGCTGACCTCGCCCCTACAACTATTCAAAGACGCAGGACACTAAAACCCCTTCTCACGGTCCTCTCTCAACGGGACATCAAATACCGCTGGACCTTCCCCTTTGCTGTAAAGTTCACCATCCAGGGCAAGACCCACTCATTCGCTAGCCTCCAGGAAGGGGAAAGGCTGTTACTCAGCCTCAGGCTGATTTCCCATGAGGCTCCAATGGACTTTTCGTCTGCTTCCTCGGGCTCCACTAAACGCCCTCCTCCAGGTAGCCCAGTATCCCCACTTTGGATGAAGGGCCCTTCCAAGAAGAGCAAGGATGGGAAACCACCCTAAGGATCGCCTGACCCATCTCTTTCCTCCAGTCTCTTTGGAGACATTTTTGGGCCAGTTCTACCCCCAAGTTGATGGAGCAGGTGCTCCAATACCTTCTCACATCCTATGAACAGGGTAAACCCCACATCTAAATTCTCATCGAGTTTCTCTGTATTGTACCCCATTTTCTACACCAGCAAAATTATCTAGATGAAGAAGGACTGAAACATTCACTTGCCTCTCTTTTCTTCAACCTACCTCCTGCAAGAACCAGCTAAATTAGCTGGCAACCATCCCAGAGGAAGAAGATTTCTACAGAGAATATACTCCTATATGAAGACCACGGTTCCTCTAACTTAAAGTTCAGATTACAGGACTAGAAATCCAGGGTTAATTATGCTAGGCCAGTCCTTAATTCAGTTAGTATCCTAGGTTTGTCTGTAATACCCATATAGCCTCCCCACTTTTAGAAGGAGGTCAAGTTCGCTAGGCCATTAAAGCCTCCTCCATTTCCAGGGGACCTCCAGGAATTCTCCCTCACACAGTCAGTTAGGGGGCGGGGGGACTACTGGGGATGAGAAGGGGGCGGGATTCTCAGGTTCTTAAGTATAGGTTCCTACCTGGGTTGAATGTTGTTTCAGGCGTTGAGAGCCCGTGAGTTGGGCTGACACTACAATTATTTGATTACCTTTACTATGTGTTTATTTTATGGTTCAAATTTGACATACCAAGGGTCCGGGGTGGACCCCTTGTGCCTCCACTCGATTCCAAAGAACCGTTAGTGTCCTTTGGAGTCGGAACTTCAGACGCCCCATTGGGCGGTCGGAAGTAGTTCATTGGGGCTATAGCGGATTCTGTCTCGCATAACCCCAAGGGTACTTTCAGGGTACCCATGTCTGTGTTTTTGTCTTTAATGTTCAGTAAATCTCTTATCTTTTTCTCCCCCTTCTCATCCCTTTTCTTCCTTCTAGCCATCCCGGGGGGGGGTTTCCCTCCATGACCCAGAATCGATCCTGGGAATACTCCGCACAACCCGGCCTAAATTCAGTATCAGAAGACTCCCAAGGGTAAGTGACTGCGTGATTACTAGCTTCTACCCCCTCTGCTCCTATGGCTGACTTGAACGTGAAGGGTATTGACCTCAAGATAGGTTCCCATAACGTCCAGGGTCTAAACTCTCCTATGAAAAGGAGACTAGCTATGGATCATTATAAATCACTGAGAATTGATGTGATGCTCCTGCAGGAGACGCACTTCCACACCCGGTACACCCCCAAGTTCCTACATGCACACTTTCCAACATTTTATTTAGCGAACGCCCCTAATAAGACGAAGGGGGTGGCTATTCTCTTCTCTAAAAATTGCAAATTTTCACACCTCTCTGACTTCAGGGATCCAAAGGGCAGATTCATCTTGGTGAAAGGCACCCTGGAAGGCGTTTTATATTCTTTCGTCTCATACTACGCCCCAAACAAGGGCCAAGCGGCATTCTTCCAGGACCTGTTCTCAACCTTGGATCCGCTCCTGGAAGGCAAAGTTATCCTGGGAGGGGACTCAAATGTCGCATTTGATCAGGGTCTAGACAAAACCAAACCCCCTAAAGACCAACTCACACGCCCCACAAAACCTAGCACGAAGATCGCCAAAATGGTCCACTCACAGGGCCTGGTAGATGCATGGAGGGAAATGAACCCCAACAAAAGGGACTACACGCACTTTTCCGCTCCTCACCAGTCGTACACTAGAATTGATCACATCCTCACCCAGACAGCCCTCATTCCCTTGTTCACTAAGGCAGCAATACTAGACACAGCATGGTCTGATCATTCATTGGTTATCCTTACCCTGAGAAATGTTCTGTCTGGGCGAGGAGGTTTCTTTTGGCGACTAAACGAATCCCTTTTAGCTGACCCTAGCCTGGTTCAGGAAATAGCTAAATCTATCAAAGAATATTTCCTCTTAAATGATGTGGAAAATATCTCCCCCGAAACCCTATGGGCAGCCCACAAGGCAACTGTCCGAGGAGTTATAATTAGATTAGCGTCCAAATTTAAGAAGGAGCGATTGATTGACATTCAAAGACTCGAAAAATCCTTCCTCCAACTAAAAGCAGAACATAAAAAACACCCGTCCAGGACCCTTTTAAGTAAACTTGACGCCACCAGACTTGAGCTGAATCTCGCTTTAACGGCTAAGGCAGAGAAAAATCTTAGATGGTGTGGAGCCAAATTTTACTGCCACAAGGATAGATTCGGCTCAATGTTGGCATCTAAACTCTCACCTAAATTTCATTCTCTCTCCTTCCCCAAATTGAGGATAGCAGGTCAACCTCCAACAGCAAACCCGATCAGTATTATGTCTGCTTTCCACGATTTTTATGCTTCTCTCTACAACCCACCCCAACCAAAGAAAGGCCCCTTAGTTAAAGAATTCCTATCGAATCTACAACTTCCCGCACTCTCCAGAGAATGTAGAGACTTAATGGAAGCTCCCATCACGGAGGCTGAAATTAGGGAGGTAATTAAAGGTCTTAAGCCCGGCTCTGCCCCAGGGCCAGACGGCCTCTCAGTCCCCTACTATAAGGAATATAGCGCCATCCTAGCCCCATATCTAGCGAAGTTCTTCAATTCTAAAAAGACAGGATCCCCCCTGGAAACCCAACTAAACACAGCATTCATCTCAGTGATCCCCAAACCCAACAAAAACCATGAGGAAGTTGAGAACTACAGGCCCATATCTTTAATTAATAATGACCTCAAAATACTCACTAAAATTCTCGCCAATCGCCTGTCCTCTTTCATCAATCTCTATGTACACAAGGATCAGGTCGGTTTTATACCCGGTAGGCAAGGACCCGATCAAATTAGGAGAGCAATTGTCACGGACAAATACTCACCGAGGCCGAGATGCCGAGAGCGGCTCGCCCTTACGACCACGCGCACCCAGACCCCCGAGATGGGTACAGGAGGCTGAGGGCACGCGGAGGCACGGGCTTCCGGGAGGATAGTAGGTTCCGGAGCTGGAAGCGGGTGTCCTGGGATCCGTAGGGAGCAGGGCTGAAAACACAAGCAGAGGTTAGGGTACAAGCAGGTGATAATCAGGGTATCACAAGATCCAGCAATGCAGTGGTTAAGCTGGCCAGGGTTTGGTGCACAGATCAGGCAGCTAGAATCAAGATAGTCCGGCAGAGTGGTAATTAAACAGGCCAGGGGTTTGGTACACAGGTCAAGCAGGTTATTGATAAGATTGTCCAGCAGAGTAGTGGTTAAACAGGCCAGGGGTTTGGTACACAGATCAGACAGCAGCATAAAGGGATAATCCGGGAGAGTAGTAGTTAAACAAGCCAGCAGGGGTTCGGTACACAGATCAGGCAGCAGCACAAAGGGATAATCCGGGAGAGTAGTAGTTAAACAAGCCAGCAGGGGTTCGGTACACAGATCAGGCAAGTACAGGGTAAACACAGGCTCAGGGAACAGGGAGAGCTGACGACAAACCAGCAACCCGACTGGGCACTGGAGCCGTCAGATATAGTCCCCCTGCCCGGCGAGCGCGTCAGTGTGACGCGCTACCGGGCACCCGCACGGGCTACGGCGCGCACACGGGGACCGCCGTGCACCCGCGCGCGCTGCACCATCAGGCCGCGGACGGGTGTGCGGAGAAGCGCTCGTCCCGTGCGCATGCGCACCGGAGCCCGGCGAGCAGAGACGCTCCCTGGCTCCTGACAGTGCCCCCCTCCTAAGGGCGGACACTGGACGCCAAGGCTGGTCATCAGTTCCGGATGATCTTGATGAAACTTTCGAATTAACTGTGGAGCGTGCAGATTCCTGGCGGGCTCCCAGGAATTATCTTCGGGGGGGTACCCCTTCCATTGAATCAGGTACTGTAGCTGTCTGCCCCTCTTTCTACAACCAAGAATGGATTCCACTTCGAATTCAGTCTCGCCATCGATTCTGACTGGCGGAGGAGGGGGTTCTCCTCTTCCCGGAAAAGGACTGGGCACCACAGGCTTCAATAGTGACACATGAAAAACGGGGTGAATCCGGTATGTCTTGGGAAGTGTCAATTCCACAGCCACAGGGTTGATAATCTTCCTGACTTGAAAAGGCCCTATGAATTTAGGCCCGAGCTTTCGAGATGGCAGCGGTAATCTCAGATTAACGGTGGACAGCCAGACCTCATCTCCTACATCAAATTTTGGGTTTGCCTTTCTGCCCCGGTCGTACTGTCTCTTGTAGTCCTCCTGGGTTTTGCGTAGTGTGTCTTGAATTTTTTGAACGTTAGCTTGTAGTGAATTTATCCTATCCTGGACTGCAGGAACTGCCGTTTCGGGGATGTTGTTAGCGAAGGATGTGGGATGGAACCCACAATTGATCCAGAAAGGGGTCTGGTTGGTGGAGGCATGGATAGAATTATTGTACGCAAATTCAGCGTAGGAGAGAAGGCTCGCCCAATCATCCTGGGATCCCGAGCAGAAGCAGCGGAGGTATTGCTCTAGCGTCTGATTGGTCCTCTCTGTCTGGCCATTGCTCTGGGGATGATAGGCCGAGGAAAGACAAATGTTGATACCCAGGGCCTTGCATAGTTCCCTCCAGAATTTGGACGTGAACTGGACGCCTCTGTCCGACACGATGCTCCTTGGTATCCCATGGAGCCTAACAACCTCCTTAAGAAAGATGTTGGCCGTGTCTACGGCAGAGGGAGTACCCTTCATGGGCAGAAAGTGAGCCATTTTGGAAAGGCGGTCGACAACAACAAGGATGGTGGAGAAACTCTCTGAGCTGGGTAGATCTACGATGAAGTCCATGGAGACATCAGCCCATGGTCGTTCCGGAATAGGCAAAGGTCTGAGCAGACCCCAGGATTTGGTGTTTTGGCCCTTGTTTCTCTGACACAGGGAACAGGAAGCCACATATTCTTTACAATCCCTTCTCCATCCTGGCCACCAAAATGAACGAGAAAGGAGTTCAGCCGTCTTCTTATTCCCAAAATGCCCTGCCATCTTATGATCATGACACATCTGAAGGGTTAAGGGCCGAGTCACTTGTGGTACAAATATTTTTCCCTTAATCCAGAAAAGGTCTTCGTATCTTCTCAGGGAATGCACAGTTGGTTCTGTACAAGCGCCTGATGAAGATTTGATGGAGGATATCAAGTCTGCTTGAGTTAGTCCGAGAAAATTTTGAGGAGAGAGGATCGTGCTGGGTGTTGGTATTTGGGAGTCTGCGGAAAACATCCGTGAAAGGGCATCAGCCTTCCCGTTCTTCGCCCCCGGTCTGTATGCTATATGGAAATTAAAGCGGGAGAAGAAAAGGGCCCAACGGGCTTGGCGGGGTTTTAAGCGTCTTGCTGTTCTGAGGTACTCGAGATTCTTGTGATCCGTAAAGATCATCACCGGATGGACTGCCCCCTCCAGCAGGTACCTCCATTCCTCCAAAGCAAACTTTATAGCCAGCAGCTCTCTGTCACCCACGTTGTAATTGAGTTCCGGTGGGCTGAGTTTCCGAGAAGCGAAAGCTACTGGGTGTAGAATGGCCTTTGGTCCCTGTCTCTGGGAAAGAATTGCTCCGGTTGCGATTTCCGATGCGTCTACCTCCAGTATGAAGGGCTGAGTCGGGTCAGGATGGCAGAGGATTGGAGCGGAACTGAATAGCTCTTTTAACTTAAGGAAAGCCTCTTGAGCCGCTGTGGACCACTGAAAAGATTGATGCTGCCGAGTTAATTGGGTAATAGGTGCCACAATGGCCGAGAATCCTACGATAAATTTCCGATAGAAATTGGCAAATCCTATAAACCTCTGTACTCCTTTTTTATTAGATGGAGCTGGCCATTCCTGAATTGCCTGAATCTTCTGAGGGTCCATGGCAACCCCATTGGTAGAGAGTATGAACCCCAAGAATTGTATGGTGGATCTCTCAAATACACATTTTTCGGCTTTCAGGTATAGCTTGTGTTGTAGCAGAATAGCAAGAACCGTTTTAACGTGCCTTCTGTGCATCTCTAGCGTAGGGGAGAAAATAAGGATATCGTCCAGATATACCACGAGAAAGTCATCTAGATATTGTCGAAATATATCATTCACTAGATGTTGGAAGGTGGCTGGGGCGTTGCAGAGACCGAATGGCATCACTAAATACTCGAAGTGGCCGAATCTAGATCTAAAGGCCTTCTTCCATTCGTCTCCCGCCCTGATCCTGACGAGATTGTAAGCCCCTCGGAGGTCGAGTTTAGAGAACACCTTGGCCGATCGGAACCTCTGGAACAATTCAGGGATGAGCGGTAACGGGTACCGGTTCTTAATTGTAATGTTGTTTAGTTGTCGATAGTCTACGCAGGGTCTCAGGGTACCATCTTTTTTCCCGACGAAAAAGATACCCGCTCCGGCGGGTGAGGATGAAGGGCGGATGAAACCCTTCTCAAGATTTTCGTCTATGTACTGCTTCAGGACCTCCAACTCGGTTTCAGACAGGGGAAATATCCGGCCAAACGGAATCTCAGATCCAGGAAGAAGGTCAATTGGACAGTCGTAGGCCCTGTGAGGTGGTAGGCGGTCAGCCATTTGTTTGCTAAAAACTTCTTGAAACTCGAGATACTCGGAGGGGACGTGTTGAAGATTGCCTGGTGGTACCGCCATTGTGGCACAGACTTTGGAATCCGGGAGCAGGCAGTGCTGAGAACAATACTGCGAAGAGAAGGATACCGACTTGGTGCTCCATTTGATTAGTGGATCGTGAGCTTGTAGCCCTGGTAGGCCAAGTATGATGGGAAAGATTGGTGAACGGATTAGGTCAAGCCGTAAGAACTCCCGGTGGCCGGAGTCTGTGACTACTGGAATAGGTTGGGTCTCCTGGGTGATGGGACCAGAGCAAGGAAGGGATCCGTCGGCCAAATGTATTTGCAAATTCTGCTCTTTGGTTTGTAGAGGGATCTTCAATCTGTGTGCCAAGGTGGAATCTATGAAACAGCTGCAGGCCCCGGAATCAACGATGGCCTGCAGGCGAGTCTCCCTTTCCGGAAGCTGTAGAGAAACAAATAACATCACATAAGCCTTGGGAATGTTATTGTTTGGAAAGTTCAATACGTTTGATTTAGGGAACTTACTAGGCCTGATCGGACAGCTGCGTAGGAAGTGTCCGGTTCCTCCGCAATAGAGGCAAAGGTTAGACTGCCGCCTGCGTTGCTTCTCTTCGGAGGTTAACGGACCTCGGACCAGGCCGAGCTGCATTGGTTCGGCCTCAGGGACCGATGCAGAGGGAACTGAAGATGAATTTGAAGGTACAGTGGAGTGAGGTCTTGGTGACGCCCAGACAGGGCGAGGCAGCTGAAACCGTTCTGAGCGCCGCTCCCGAAGACGCCGGTCGAGCTTGGTAGCTGCTTGAATGAGTTCCTCTAGGGAAGCAGGGGTCTCCATCCTGGCTAACTCATCTTTGAGTAACTCAGACAAGCCTTGACGGTATTGATAACGTAAGGCCGGCTCGTTCCAGTTTGTGTCAGCCGCCCATTTACGGAACTCCACTGTATAGTCCTCAACAGGTCTTCTCCCTTGGGACAGGTGGTGCAAGATAGCTTCGGCTGTGGCCATGCGTTGCGGATCATCGTAGAGCTGGGTCATGCTCTCAAAGAAGGCCTCGATAGTGTTCAGGGCAGGATTGCTCTGTTCCATCAGGCTGTGGGCCCACGCCTGGGGCTCTTCGGATAGCAGGGAAATCACAAACCCCACTTTGACGATTTCTGAGGAGAAGGTTCTCGGCTGTAGAGCGAAGTAGAGGGAACATGCGTTTTTAAAAGCCCTAAACTTCTTGCGGTCTCCCGAGAACCGTTCAGGTGTAGGGACCCTGGGCTCAGGAAGAGCCATGACCACAGTGGGGTTGGCCGGAGCTTGGGGAAGTGGACCCCCACCGCTGGGTGCAGGAGCTGCGGCTGCGGAAGGTAGTAACCCGGTGATCTGCTGCAGACGGTTATCAATTTGTGTATAACCTTCTTGTAACTTCTGTACGGAGTCCGCAAGGGTAGATACTTGTTGACACAGGATCTCCAGAGGAGAGCGCGCTCTGTCGGCCTCAGACATCTGGCTGGTTTGTACTGTCACGGACAAATACTCACCGAGGCTGAGATGCCGAGAGCGGCTCGCCCTTACGACCACGCGCACCCAGACCCCCGAGATGGGTACAGGAGGCTGAGGGCACGCGGAGGCACGGGCTTCCGGGAGGATAGTAGGTTCCGGAGCTGGAAGCGGGTGTCCTGGGATCCGTAGGGAGCAGGGCTGAAAACACAAGCAGAGGTTAGGGTACAAGCAGGTGATAATCAGGGTATCACAAGATCCAGCAATGCAGTGGTTAAGCTGGCCAGGGTTTGGTGCACAGATCAGGCAGCTAGAATCAAGATAGTCCGGCAGAGTGGTAATTAAACAGGCCAGGGGTTTGGTACACAGGTCAAGCAGGTTATTGGTAAGATTGTCCAGCAGAGTAGTGGTTAAACAGGCCAGGGGTTTGGTACACAGATCAGACAGCAGCACAAAGGGATAATCCGGGAGAGTAGTAGTTAAACAAGCCAGCAGGGGTTCGGTACACAGATCAGGCAGCAGCACAAAGGGATAATCCGGGAGAGTAGTAGTTAAACAAGCCAGCAGGGGTTCGGTACACAGATCAGGCAAGTACAGGGTAAACACAGGCTCAGGGAACAGGGAGAGCTGACGACAAACCAGCAACCCGACTGGGCGCTGGAGCCGTCAGATATAGTCCCCCTGCCCGGCGAGCGCGTCAGTGTGACGCGCTACCGGGCACCCGCACGGGCTACGGCGCGCACACGGGGACCGCCGTGCACCCGCGCGCGCCGCACCATCAGGCCGCGGACGGGTGTGCGGCGAAGCGCTCGTCCCGTGCGCATGCGCACCGGAGCCCGGCGAGCGGAGACGCTCCCTGGCTCCTGACAGCAATAGATATTGTATCCATCCTACAATCTAACTGGGAAGGGGGACCGAAACAAGAAGGCATGATCCTCTCGCTTGATCTCCACAAAGCTTTCGACTCGATCGAATGGCCTTATCTATTCTCCATACTGGAGAAGTGGGGCTTTGGACCCAACTTTTTAGGGACCCTAAAATCACTATACTCCTCCCCTCAAGCGGTGATTCGCTTACAGGGTCAATACTCTAAACCCCTAACCATTGCAAGAGGCACTAGGCAGGGATGCCCACTCTCCCCCCTAATTTTTGCTATTGCGATCGAAACGTTAGCAATAGCAATAAGAGCAGATCCCAACATCCAAGGGGTTGCCTGTGGTGACCAGGTCCACAAATGTGGGTTGTTTGCGGATGATATGCTCCTCTTTATCACATCCCCAACCACCTCCCTTCCAAACCTTTGCAAGCTCCTGAAAGAGTTCTCGAAGGTTTCTGGACTGAAGGTCAATTATGCCAAATCCTCAGCCTTGAACATCTCCCTTAACCCATCTTTACTGGCATCCCTGCAGAGTGCCTTTGAATTCAAATGGAGTGACTCATACATTGATTACTTGGGGATAAGGCTCACAGCTAAAACAGAACTCCTTTATGCAACCAACTTCCCTCACACATACCGCAAACTAGAGGCAGACTTTTCCAAATGGGCTAAGGGGGGTTTATCCTGGTTGGGGTGGATACATGCAGTCAAGATGAATTTGCTCCCCAGAATCCTCTACCTCTTTAGAGCCATCCCAATCAACATCAACAAAGAACACTTGCAATCATTCCAAAGGAAAATAGTAAAATTCATTTGGGGAGGGAAGGATACAGACTTCAATAGAGCACATTATACTTAAATAGACCACAAGGGGGATTGGGCCTTCCGAAGCTACTGTGGTACTACCAATCAGCCAGGCTAGCCCAGATTTCGACGATATACGCGAAGGCGGAGAGACCGGATTGGATACAGATTGAGAGACAGGCAGTTCCTTCTTTCACTATCGATTTTCTCTTGTGGGTCCCCCCCAAAAACCGTCCCCCCATTTTATCCCCTATCCTCTCGCAATCCTTTCAATTATGGGATTCTCTAAGAAACCTTCAAACCATAACTTCCTTCAGACACCCACTGGCTCATATCTTCAATAACCCTGACTTTCCCCCGGGAACTGACATTAAAGCATTCCGATGGTGGTTGAACAAGGGGATGTACCGGATTGGACACTACTTCACATCAATGGGGCCTATAACCAGGGCCTTCTGTGTGAATCAGCTGGAGATGCCTAACTCTGAGAACTTTCGGTTCCAGCAGATCAGACACTTCCTCACTCATTTGGGAAAAGACAACTCTTCAAACCACTCATTCACCCCTTACGAAATATGGTGCGGTCAGTCTACAGAGCAGAGGGGTGGAATCTCCATCATCTACCAGTCACTCTCTAATCAAACCGCCAAGACTCCATACATGTTAGCTTGGGAATCAGACTTATCATTGGAGTGGGACCTAGAGAAGTGGAGGGTCACTTTTAATAGGGCATACAAGAGCATTCTGAATATCTCACTGGTGGAGTCCAGCGTAAAGGTCATCACAAGATGGTACCTCCCACCGGAGAGACTAGCCAAAATGTTCCCCTCCTCGGACCCAAGGTGCTTTAGGGGTTGTCTACTTAGGGGCTCTTTGGCCCATATCTTTTGGGAATGTCCACGTCTGAGGCCTTTTTGGAGTAGGATTTTTCACATGATTAAGAAAGTCACTGGAGTTCAGATCCCGAGAACCCCCGCCTTAGCGCTTTTAAACGATCACTTACTTAAGACTCCCAAACTGGCCCGTAAATTGATACACTTCATTTTGCTGGGAGCTAAGCTATCTATAGCCAAGGCATGGAAACAACCCAAGGTGTCCTTCAAAGCGGCTACACGCAAAATTTCATGGATCATGGCCCAAGAGAAGCTTGCTAGTACCCTGAACAATACCAAAGAGAAATTTGAAGCTATTTGGGAACCATGGGCTACTTTCATGGGCATTTCCTTGATCCCAGGGGTTCAACCGTGAAGCACCAGGCTGTCTCGGGTTCTGGTGGGACTCCTCCCGTGGATTGGCTTTCGTCTACTTTCTTCTCTCCCTCTTTTCCCCCACTCTCACTTCTCCTCTTTTTTCCCTTTCCCCTATTTTGTTTTTTTTTTTTTTTTTTTAGCAGGTTGATTTGTTAAGACGATGTGTTACCTGTTTTAATTTAAACCATTATAGGGACCCCTGGGAGCCTCGCTCCCAAGGGAAGCATACGAAGTAGGTCCTTACTTCCTGGTTCGTTGACAAGAGACCTTTAGCACTAACTAAGGGGGTGCTAGGGGCAAGTTGGAGAGTTCCGCTCAGGCACAGTGTGTTCCCAGCAGGGGTGCAGACGATCTCTCCTCCTTCCCCCTCTCCCAACCATTCCTTGTCTCTGGGTTCGTTGATTTAAGTGATCGTTTTTTGACCCATAAAGGTATTAATGCAAGGTCACAGACCGTTATTATACTTGTATCTACTGTCGTAAGTTTGACTTGTAACCCTTAAGGGGTTTGAATCTTTCTGCTTTGTACTCCCTCACTTAACGCTAATGATCTGTATGTTTTTTTTTTTTGTTGAAAACTCAATAAAATATTTTGAAATTAGAAACCTGTAAGCCCGCTCTGCCATAACCAGTTGCCGTAATAGGCAGATGCTATAGACAACACTTAGATTATCATAAATCAACTTAACTATATACGTGAATGCAGATATACTATCGAGTAGCATGAGTGTGAAAAATAAGGTGAGCAGCAGTAAAAAAACCCAAAAAGATAAAAAAAACAAGCAGCAACGGCCGCAAACCCTTGTAACTGTCAGTCATGTCCGCAAATAGCAGCATTTTAGCCATGGGAGTCAGGGGAGAAACATTCACCCTGACCAAAAGAGTGGTCCAATACTCCAATCAAGTGGCTAGGACTGTCTTGGCAGTCAGACGACTGCATTGGGTTAGATCCTGAAAAAACAGGGGGGAGACTGATCCAGAAATTGGACGGTATCCAAGTGCTTGATCTGACTTGATTGGAGTAGGGGGACAATCAAACGGGCGCAAGAGAACTTCCACCTGGAGTGGAGACTGATTTAAAATCACTGTACATGCGAGCCATATGGTGACTATAACAGCCCATGAGGGACCAGTGGGGCCTAGTGTTGGTTTCGGCGATCCCTCCTGGGAGATTGTGTAGCCCATATAGCAGACAGGCATGGAGTGTATGGCATTCTTGGGTGATCAGCCGCATCCAAAAGACCCAGCTTCACCAAGAGGTCTTTACCTTCCGGGATCGTGGTGACTGTGTGTAGGTGGTGCCTTTATGAGGGACCTGTAGCTGGAAAGAAAAACCCCAGTGGTATCTAATCCTGGCCACTTGAAGTACCGTGGTTATTTCCTTCATCCTCCTGTGCTTGTCTACGGTGGTGGGTGATATCCGGGTATATTTGGATAGTGATGCCCTCTAGTTCTGAGGTGTGTTACATGATGCTCTAAGGATCTCCTCTTTGAATAGGAAATCCTTCAGGCACAGCACAATATCTCTGGGTGGTCTATCCGGGGGGGTTGGGCGCAGGGCTCTGTGTATCCTGTCACAAGTAAAGGACGCTGCAGGGGTTTCAGAGAGAAGTGACTGGAACAATTTCTGCATGGCTGGGAGCGGGTTGGTCACTGTTTCTGCGACACCCCTCACTCTCAGATTATTCCTCCTATTTCTATTGTCCAGGTCCTCAAGGTGGGCACCGTTTCTGTGAGGGTCTCATGATCCTTCCTGAGATCTGAGTGAGAGAGGCTAAGCTCATCGTGCTTGGTCTCTAGCAGATCTGTTCTAGTGCCCGGGGCTGCTATCTCCAGGGACAGGCTGTTTGTTGACTTAAGCAGTTTGGTCTGGAATTTCCTGCCTATCTTATCATACATACTTGTGAGGTTGTCCTCCAAATCTGCTGTGAGCTGTGAGCTGCCTTGAGCTGTACGTTATACTCACTGTCCCCCATGGAGTCTGCCGGAGATGAGGCTGTGGTCTGTGTGCAAGCTGGAGCTGTGTCCGGCTGGGCACCATCTTGGGACATCCTGCTCTGCTCTCTCACGCGGAGTAAGTAGTTGGTTAGGGATCTTTGGGCTGGTTTGCCATGGCGATTCTTTGACCCTGGCATGCGCTGTGTGATCCACCAGGGGTGCGGGGTATTTTGAGGCTAGATTTGCTGCTTAGTAGCCCTGGGGAGTTTGTTTTTGTCTCTGGTACTCACGGAGCTCTTATCCCCTGCTTCGGTCCAGCTTTGCGCCACTCATGCGCCCCTAAGGTTTTCCCTTTTACATTCCAGGGATGAAAAGTTTGCTAAAAAATGGAGCATGCCAGCCATAGATGCAGCAGTCTCTTCCTTAAACAAAAGGACCCTGTTGACAAGAAATTGGAGTTATTATTAAAGGCTTCATTTTCTTTGGCCAATTCAGCTATTCAGCCAGCTGTTGCAGCAATTGGTATTTGCCAGTCCATAAAGGATCAGGTTAAATGGCCTGATAGGCCTAACCAGGAGGATGATCTGCCTGAAAGTAAGACAGATATTCCTCAAGCGCTGTGTTTTGCTGTTGATGCTTTAAAGGATTCAATACAGGGGGGGCGTGGCCTGATGTGATCAGGGCAAGACGTGAATCTTCTCAGCTCCGTCTATACTCCTGCAAAATACTCCATTTGGAGCCCTTCAAACTGACTTTTATTCGGCAAGCTAAGTGGAACTTGGTAGGGGAGACTCTTGGGAATACAAAAATGCCATCCTCGTCCACAAAGAAGCCCAAGGAGAGCTGTCCGCTGCTGCCAAAGGATCTAAGGCAGCTCCGGTCTCAGCAGGGAGGAGATGCTGGCCCTGCCCCTGCCATCTTGGCTCCTGTATCGTCCACACAGCATGCCAAACAGCAGAGCGTGAGGATGGAGCAGGAGTCAGACTCGGGACTGGCTAGCGGTGTACTGGAGCTATTACCAGCACCTCTACCTCCCGAACTGAAGGTAGATACAGCAGCAATCATGGGCCCGATCCTGCGGCCTCCAAAACAGAACTCATGGGGCGCATTGATTATCTGGCCTCTGAATGCAACCTGATCAGACACGACCTGGACAAGATCAGGGGCAGACTTACAATGACAGAAGACCGCATCTCTGAGGTAGAGGATGCCGCGCATTTCCAGGGCTCCCAGCTGTCTGAACTCAAGGACATGGTAAGATCCCTCCAGCATCACGCTGATGATGCTGAGGACAGACAAAGGAGGAAGAATGTGAGGGTGGTGGTTCTGCCTGAGGGTTCAGAAGAAGCTAAACTGGTCCTCTTTGCTAAACAATTCTTTAAAAACCTGCTCTCCCTGGAAGATCTTCCACCTGCTTATGTGGTGAAAAGAGCACGCAGGATTCCTACAGGTGCTAGACCCCCTGGTTTCCCACCCAGGCCCTTCCTGGTCAGGTTTCTAAACTGCAGAGACCATGATATGCTCCTGGCTGAAGCAAGGAAACATCAAGACCTAAAGTTTGAAAATGCTCCCATCATGCTGTTTCCAGATTTTTCTGCAGAGACACAGAGGAAACGTTGCTCCTTCACTGAAGTACGCAGAAGATTCGGGGAAAAAGAAATAAGGTACAGTATGTTGTATCCCAGCCGCCTACGAGTTCAATATAAAGGCTCGGTCAAGTTCTTTGATACTCTGCAAGATGCGTCTGATTGGCTAGATGGCAACCCTTAAAGTCGCATGTGAGTCTATTCCTTCCTGGTTATGGCCTGTGCTGTTTTTGGTTCTCTCTTCTTCCCTTGTTTTTTTTTTTCCCTTTTTTTGTGCTCCCACACGCAAAGAGTTCTCAAGAGCCATAAATGTGTCCTCACCATTGCGGTACTGACTAGCACTAGAAGGTGCTGTCGTGAGTTCTTCTCTGTTTTCTTTTCCCTTATTTTTATTTCTAAAAAATATATTTTATTTTATTTAAACAATGTTAAAAAAGTGTTAACGATAGAAAATTACTAGATACAAACATATTTTTTTTAATAAATATACATAACGGTTTTGGAGTGTATAGTGTCTTTAAAGACTCAAGGAGACAAAATACACCCAAAATATAATAACATGTAAGCATTCGATAAATCATACGCGTTACGAAGTGTCCACATGTAGCAATGGCGCATTTAGTGCTGTGATCTCCACAGTAGACATGTGCAGGATGAAAAAATTTGTTTAGTTTAGTTTTGTTTTGATTCGTTATTTAACTAAATTTGTTTAGTTAAATTTGTTGCATTCGTTACATTCGTTTTCGGAATTCGTTTAGTTTCGTATTCGAATTCGAAAAAATTCGACCGTATTCGAAAAAAACTGTCAAATTCGAAAAAAATTCTACCACATTCGAAAAAAACTATAAAATTCGAAAAAATTCTACCGCATTCGAAAAAAACATTAACTGAATTTGAAAAAGTAAACTATATATAACCATTTTGCGAAATTTGAAATTCGTATAGAATGAAATCGAATTCCAATAGAAAAGATTAGGATAGAATAGAAAATATAAAAGAATAGCATAGAAAAACAATAGAACAGAATAGAAAAAAATATAATATATTGTATTCTAATCTTTTCTATTCGAAGTCGAATTCATTCTGTACCAAATTCCAATTTCGGAAGATGGTTATATATATATTATATCTTTTTTCTATTCTGTTCCATTGTTTTTCTTTGCTATTCTTTTCTATTCTAAACTTTTCTATTCGATTTTGAATTAATTCTGTGCGAAATTCGAATTTCAGAAGATGGCTTCTAAAATTAGAATTTCGTATAGAATGAATTCAAATTTGAATAGAAAAGATTAGAACAGAAAATAATAGAAATAGAATAGACTAGAAAAACAATAGAACAGAAGAGAATAAAATATAATATATATATATATATATATTATATTTTTTTCTATTCTGTTACATTGTTTTTCTATGCTATTCTTTTTTATTCTATTCTAAACTTTTCTATTCGAATCTGAATTCATTCTATACGAAATTCCAATTTCGGAAGATGGCTTCTGAAATTCGAATTTCGTATAGAATGAATTCGAATTTGAATAGAAAATAATAGAAAAGAATAGACTAGAAAAACAATAGAACAGAACAGAATAAAATATAATATATATATTATTTATTATTAGTCTATTCTTTCTACTCTATTCTAATCTTTTCTATTCAAATTCATTTTATACGAAATTAGAATTTCGGAAGATGGTTTTATATATATATATATATATAAATATATATATATATATATATATATATATATATATATATATATATATATATATATATATATATATATATATATATATATATATATTATTTTTTCTATTCTGTTCTATTGTTTTTTCTATTATTTTCTATTATATTCTAATCTTTTCTATTTGAATTCAAATTCATTCTATACAAAATTCGAATTTCGGAAAATGGTTATATAGAAATAGAATGAAATCAAATTCTAGAAAAGAATAGAATAGAAAAACAATAGAACAGTAGAACAGAATAGAAAGGAATATTATAAATTCGAATTTCGTATAGAATGTATTCAACTTCGAATAGAAAAGTTTAGAATAGAATAGAAAAGAATAGCATAGAAAAACAATGAAACAGAATAGAAAAAAAAATTATATATATATTTATATATATATATATATATATATATATATATATATATATATATATATATATATATATATATATATATATATATATATATATATACACATCTTCCAAAATTCAAATTTCATATAGACCAAAATCAAATTTGAATATAAAAGATTAGAATAGAATAGAAAATAATAGACTAGAAAAACAATAGAACAGAATAGAAGAAACTATAATATATATATTATATTTTCTTCTATTCTGTTCTATTGTTTTTCTAGTCTATTCTTTTCTATTATTTTCTGTTATAATCTTTTCTATTCAAATTCGAATTCATTCTATACGAAATTCAAGCTTCAGAAGCCATGTTCCGAAATTTGAATTTCGTATAGAATGAATTTGAATTTGAATTGAAAAGACTATTATAGAATATAAAATAATAGAAAAGAAAAGCATAAAAAAACAATAGAAGAGAATAATAAAAAAAATTATATATATATATATATATATATATATATATATATATATATATATATTCTATTGCTTTATTATTTTATATTCTATCTTATTGTTTTTTTTTTAGAAAATCGTTTTCTATTTTTTTCCAATTCGATTCGAAATTGTCTTCGAATTCGATTCGAATAAGTTTTCCAATTCGATTCGAATAAGTTTTCCAATTCGATTCGAATATGTTTTCGAATTTGTTCGTTTTTTTTTCAGATTCGTTTAAATTCCTTACTTTTGTAATTCGGAAATTCGGATGCATCCGAATTTCTGAATAATAAAAAATTTTGTCCGAATTTCGATTCGGAACGAAACGAAATGCACATGCCTACTCCACAGGACGGTGTGCTTTTGGAAGGGCCGATCCAGGTAAATACTACTTTGAACATGGGGTGATTTGGGCCTTATGAAGTGTTGATTTCATTTACACCACCTTCTTTACAATTTACAGATGATTCTTTGGTGGATGAGTGTATCTATGGGACATCTCTAAAGCCCTGCTCTGACCTCTTTTCTACTTCCCAAGCTCTCTATATATATATATATATATATATATATATATATATATATATATATATATACAAACTTTAAAGTGCATCAAACCAACGATGAACTTCTGTTTTCCCTGACTTGGCGCCTCTCCATTATTTAAGGCTTGTGTCTATGTATACACAGCATCCCGTTCGAGGTATATACCCTACATACTTTATATATACTCGGGATATACTGTATATGATTTTTATTTTTATCTTGGATATACTTTATATGATCTGTTTCTCTTTCTGTTTTAGCTAATTTTTCATATATATACATAGGGAATTTGGCCAGGTTTTTTCCGGCCATGCTCCTTTGCTTGTTTTTTGGCCTATTTCTCTCTTTTTTCTGTGACCGTTTCATACTCTGCTCCTTCCCATTCTCAGCCTCCAGCTGTTTGCGGTCCCAGTTTGCGTCCAGCTGTTTTCCGTGCCCACCTTTTTCATCAGACGGGAAGAAGAAGGAGTGTGAAACACTTCGTAACGCGTAGGATTTATCGAATGCTTATATGTTATTATATTTTGGGTGTATTTTGTCTCCTTGAGTCTTTAAAGACACTATACAC